>NC_079198.1:33000639-33308764 GCF_029499605.1 Hyla sarda | reverse complement strand
TGGACAAGCTGATGATACTGCAGGACTGGTTAGTGTCCCAGTAGGTATGAGGACCCCCTAGTGGCGGGATTTTCCAGAGCCATTTTCTTAATTAAATAGTCAAAAAATAATAATAAACAACCATATTACAGAAAGTTTCTCATTTTCAAAAAGTTTTATAAAAAAAATAAAAGGTTTTGGGATCTGACAGTACTGATTTGAGGAAGAGCCATGACAGACTCAGACCATCCTTCATTACCTTGACTACAATTGATGATCAATTTTTTCTGCAGCAGGCAGCACAAAAAAATGTATGGCCAGACATGGCTTCTTCCAGCAAGAATAGCTGATCCCTGTGGGTTAGAGAAGTTGTGCAGAAATAACAGCTGGCCAACTACTATTTTCAAAATAAATTAAAGGAGTTTTGGGAAAGAAGTGTGATTGTTGGGGGATCGTGATTAGAGATGAGGGAACTTACAGTAAATTTGATTCGTCACGAACTTCTCGGCTCTGCAGTTGATGACTTATCCTGCATAAATTAGTTCAGCCTTCAGGTGCTCCAGTGGGCTGGAAAAGGTGGATACAGTCCTAGGAGACTCTTTCTTAGGACTGTATCCACCTTTTCCAGCCCACCGGAGCCCCTGAAAGCTGAACACATTTATGCAGGATAATTCATCAACTGCAGAGCCGAGAAGTTCGTGACGAATCAAATTTACTGTAAGTTCACTCATCTCTAATCGTGATCTCTAGAACTGGGCCCTAACCCCCCCAGCTGCATGGAGCAGTGGATCAGCACACGTCCTTTATCATTACTTCCAGATTATTTCTTAGTGGACCAAAATTTTTAGTTTTATGTATATGAAAAATGTTTTTGGGTTCTCTTCACTTTCAATGGCAATCGCTCTGTTGCAATTTTGTTTTTTACAGAATTTATTTTTCTCCTTTTTAAACTTCTTCCCACAACCTTCTTGTTTCAGTAGTCTGAAAGCTTTCCTTCTATCAATTATCGCATTCCTAACCGTTTTGGTGAATCACATAGTTTTTCTCCTATTTTTAACACGTTTATTCCGTAGGGTGTGTGTCATTCACAGGATCTATTTGGGATGCTCCGTCTCAAAATGTTTAGCTTGTGTTCTCTTAGTTGGTCAAAATTACTCTCCTAAAGTTAAATGTTTTGTAGCCCCACTAGTAGACCTGTTTTTATACAGTGATCCCTCAACTTACAATGGCCTCAGGTTACAATATTTTCAACATACAATGGTCTTTTTACAGCGGTTATGTGAACTGTAGCCTAAAATACTCACGTATTAGTTGATTTTAGGAGGACTATTGTATGATAACTTGAGGGATCACAGTAGGATAAATGAAAATGTATTATGTTGTGGTTACTATTAACAAGATGACCCCCTACCTCTACTTTGGATATGATGTCTGGTCTGTTGGTTAGTACAGTGTTTCCCAACCTTTTTCAGCTCAAGGCACCCCTTAGGATTTTTTTTAACCACAGGGCACTCCTACCAATTAATTTTTAGATCACAGTGCTGCTATATGCATGAACTCACAGGTGACATTATCTCTGATCAGAGGAAGTCCCGTCCCCGTCCCCCCCCCCCCCCCCCCCCCCCAGTATGTAGTTTCCCTTAGTAAGATGGCACTCACAGTAGGTACGTTACCCCAGTATGCTGCTGTCCCGTCTGTAGGTAATTTCCCCAGTATGTAGCTCTCCTCAATTGGTGATGGGCCCTTTCTAAGTAGGACCCCCCGTTAGGCAGTTAGGACCCCCTTGTAGGAAGTATTCCCCCTGTATTTGAGACCATCATTAGGATGTATGCTCCTGCAGTTAGCTTGCCCTCTGTATGTAGGGCCCTTCTGTAGGTAGCTTGGCCCCTGTAAGTTAGGACCCTCGTGTAGTTAGCTTGCCCCTGTATGTTAGGACCCCCCCCTGTAGGTAGCTTGTCCCCTGTCTTACCCCTTTTTACAGGTGTAGGGGAATACAGGGGTATATAGGTGTATTGGGGTGACAGAGTACTGTAGAGCAGTATGGGGGAGGGGGGGTCACAGCCATATAAATATGGGGCAGGGGATTGCTTCCTGAAGCAGAGCAGGGTGCTGTGAATTCTGCTCCAGGCTCTTATTTGCCATCCACGTCATCCTGCGGGGGGACCATGCACCAGATTCCGGAGGCCAGAGCTGCCCTGCACCGCACAGAGGAGGAGGATAGCTGGAGACCGGAGCTGCTGCATTCCCCTCCTGGAACGTGCGCAATGCGCATCCCGGCTATCTCTTTTTCCTGCAGGGCTGTGAGTGAGTCACAAGCATGCTGGCCATAGTGCCATTATCCATTGAGTGCCAGGGGTGGGAAATAAAAAATGAATAAAACACACATTTTTCCTGACACTATCTTTCCCACTGGAGCATTGCAGCACCCCTATTAGGGCCGTATTCAGCATGCAGTATATGACTAAGTGCCTCTCTTTCTTGATTAATACAGTTTAAAAAAGTTAAAGCTGGCCAACCCCACTGTAACTTTATTGATTTCTTTTCTCCATAGGTGTTGTCTAATAAAGGGAATGTTCACACAGGTGAGAAGTAAAACCTTCACATTGTGCCTACAGATGCATGTCCCCATGAGTTTGATCCCACAATCTTCACTCCATTATCATACAAGCTCCACGAAGTGTTAAAAGGCTTACTTTTCATTTTCCTTGACAGATACTGTTAAGAAAATACTGTGTTGGATTTTATTGTAGTTTTATATGAATTCTTATAGTCGGTTCATGTGGGTTAAATGCCACATGGACTGGGGTGCGGATTCTGTATTCGTATAAAAAGTGCATCCCAATCTGCCCCTTAAAGAGGTGGTCTGGCCAAATACATCTTATCCCCCTATAAAAAGGACGCCGCTGGGACCCCCCGCGATCTCCGGGCAGCACCTGCATTCTATGCGGGGCTGCTTCTCCAGTCCAGATGGCCATCAGGCCCCCTTCCATAGACAATAATGGAGGGGGCGTCGTGTCACGTCTCCAGTCCCGGAAACACAGAAGTTCCCGAGACTGGAGAAGCAGCCCTGCATAGAATGTGGGTGCTGCATGAGATCGCAGGTGGTCCCAGCCGTGGGCCCCCCCCCCCCCCCCGCGATCAGTCATTTCATCCCCTATCCTTTGGATAGGGCAGTGCTTCCCAACCCAGTCCTCAAGGCACACCAACATTCTGTTTTTTTTTTCAGTTACTCCATTGGAATAGAACAGGGAAAAATTTAAATCCTGGACTGTTGGTGTGCCTTGAGGACTGGGTTGGGAAACACTGCGATAGGGGATAAGATGAATTTGACCAAAATACCCCTTTAAACTACAGAGTGGATTCCCTTTGAAAACCTTTGGGTATGCATTCTTTGAGTATTTTTCACAGATAGAAGTCTTTTGTGTAAAAAAATAAGTGACCAGTGTCCTGATGTAGGTTCCACATGGCATCTGCATTAGGTAGCCTAGATGGAGAATGATCCCAATTAAGTGACTAAATCTATATATAAATACTATGCCATACAAAATGGAAATCCTCAGCAAAAATCAGGGATATGCCTGTGATTTCTGCCACTATGCCATTATCAAATTTTCTGATGGACAAATCCAGACTTCTGCATATACCCTTGAGACAAAAGTTGAATATCAGACTATTTCATAGCTTGCAAGGAACAATAGCAGTTTTAGATATTGTCTTAAATCACTTTTTTTTATGTGATTAATGACCTTGTAGAGGGATTACAGAGTACAATTTCTATATTTGCAGATGACGCCAAACTGGGTAGGAGGATAGAAGGTTATGCACTTGGGCCATAAAAACAAAATGTACAATTATGTACTAAATAATAAGACATTAGGTAAAACTTCTATCGAAAAAGACTACTAGGGGTACTGGTGGACAGTAAACTCTACTTTAGTGATCAGTGCCAGGCAGCGGCTGCCAAGGCTAACAGTCATGGGATGTATTAAGAGAGGGATAGAGACACGTGACAGGGGACATAGTTCTTGCCTCTGTATAAATCACTAGTCAGAACACATATGGAGTATTGTGTTCAATTCTTGACACCTGCATATAAGAAGGACATCGTCGAACTGGAGAGGGTGCAGAGGAGGGCGACAAAGATAATTAATGGTATGAAAAGATTACGGGACCAAGACAGTTTATCAAGCTTGGGTTTATTTAGTTTAAAGAAAAGACGTCTTAGGGAAGATTTTATCACAATGTACATATATATAAATGGACAGTACAGAGATCTTTCTAGTGATCTTTTTATACTTAGGCCGGTAACCATGACAAGGGGGCATCCTCTTCGTCTAGAGGAAAAAAGATTTCACCATCATCACATACAGAGATTCTTTACTGTAAGAGCAGGGAGACTATGGAACTCTCTGCCGCATGATGTTGTGATGTCTGACTCTATACACAAGTTCGAGGGGGGCCTGGATGTTTTTCTAGAGATAAATAACATTAGAGGTTATGGATAGTAGATTTATAGGGACAGAACATTGATCCAGGAATTTATTCAAATCGCCATATTGGGGTCGGGTAGTAATTTTTCCTCTGTCATGGGGCAATTGGCATCAGCCTCATGGTTCTTTTTTGGCTTCCTCTGGATCAACACAGTAGGGTTTTAGGTTGAACTTGATGGACTGTTGTGTTTTTTTTGTTTTTTTTTTCAACCTTTCAAACTATATTATTATTATGCCTAGTAAATTGTCTAATAGCATTGTGCCTGCTCCAGGCTACACAATAACAAGCTATTGGTTATGGTGATTTGTTTTCAATTTAAAAAAAAGTATACAGTATAGAAGACCTGGTAAAGAATAGAATATCTGAATATCTATAAAATATTTCAGGTGCCCTTCCACCCTGGATGTTACCTGATGAAGAAGAGTCTGGAAATGCACAGGATATTGGACCATCGATGGAGGGCTTTTTAAAACACAGTAAGAATTCAAGAGACACAGCCCATTTTGACCTTGAGGCCTTAGATTTTTGCCTTTTGTTAAATTTTTTCCTTCTCCCCTTTTAAGAGGCATCATTTTTATTTTTCCACCTACAGACCCATCTGAGGGCTTGTTTTTTTGTGCGACAAAGTGTACTTTTACAAAGTGACACCTTTCATTGAACCATAAAATGTAACACAAAGCCAAAAAGCTTAACTACAATTTAGCAACTTTTGTGGGGTTTGGATTTTACACACTTCACTTTATGGTGAAAATGACATGTTCTCTTTATTCTGGAGATCAATGCGGTTAAAACGATACCCGATTTATATAGTTTATATTATTGTACTACATTAAAAAAGTGCAAACCAATTTTTTTTCTAACAAAATTGGTATGGGTAAAATGGTCCTTTTCTCTCCTCTCTAAGATTTTTTATTTTTCCATATCCAGGGATGTATGACAGCTCATTTTGTGCCACGATCTCTAGTTTTTATCAGTACCATTTTCGTTTTCATCTGACTTTTTAGTTGTTTTTGTTTTTTATGTTATATATTTTTGTCATATATATTTTTCTGTATCTATCTCTCCTAATCTATGTATCCTTATCTATCCATCTATCTCTCTATCCTAATCTATCTATCTCTCCTACTCTATCTATCTCTATCCTATCCTATTCTATCTATTTCTATCCTTATCTATCTATCTAATCTCTCTATCCTAATCTATCTATCTCTATCCTTGTCTATCTATCTATCCATAGTTATCTCTCCTAATCTATCTATCTCTACTATCTCGATCCTAATCTCTCTATCTATCTCTCTCTCTCCTAATCTATCGATCTCTATCCTAATCTATCTATTCTTATTCTATCTATTCTTATAAACCATACATGTATATCTGAGACTTTTAGCACTACATTTGATCAAATTGTGTTCCCCATCCACCATGCAGAGAAGGCCTCATTCTGGATGAGAGGACTTGCCTCATTTTTAGCACCTCTATTTACAAGATAAAATAAATGAACAGGGACACACCATGGCTACAATTAGAGATGAGCGAACTTACAGTAAATTTGATTCGTCATGAACTTCTCGGCTCGGCAGTTGATGACTTATCCTGCGTAAAATTAGTTCAGCCTTCAGGTGCTCCGGTGTGCTGGAAAAGGTGGACACATTCCTAGGAAAGAGTCTCCTAGGACTGTATCCACCTTTTCCAGCCCACCGGAGCACCTGAAAGCTGAACTAATTTATGCAGGATAAGTCATCAACTGCCGAGCAGAGAAGTTCGTGACAAATCGAATTTACTGTAAGTTCGCTCATCTCTAGCTACAATGCGAATGCAAAACCCTCTAATGCATGTAAGCCCTGTAGATACAGCATTAATTCAATTCTTAATACTCTTTATGAACTGTACATGTTAATTTGAAGCTCTTAGGGCACCATGCTCCCATACAACAATTTATTGAACAAAATGAAATGTGGTGATTTCTAGCACTGGGTGTAGGATCTGTCCATTTATACTTTGTGTTTTAACAACAGAGGAGAAGATGACTTTGAAGAAGCTTCCTCCAAATAGAGTGGGGGCAAATTTTGATCACAATGCCTCAACTGATGAGGGCTGGCTTCCATCCTTTGGCAGAGTCTGGAACAGTGGAAGAAGATGGCAGTCACGGTGAGTAGATTTTGAGGTTCATGAAAGTCAACTTTGTGAAATGGGAATGTTTTCTAATAATCTGTAGGAATGATGATGCTGGACACATCATTTTTACTGTCTGAAATACACAAGTGGTGAAAACCAGGAGAATAACGTAAATCTGAAGAGTGGTTCGCTCTTGTGTGATGCTTAGCCTCTGGATTGCAACATCCTCTTTCAAATCTAGTAACCAGACAAAAAACTGAATTACATTATGCAGTGTAGTGATGCCTCCATGCATGATGGAAAATTACATACATTGAGACATTGTGAAGAATTGCCACTCTGTAAAGCCTTTTGTATTATAGAAAGTGACGATTTGATTCTCACCACTTACCTAAATCTGTTTAACACTTCCTTACAGACATAAAAAAAAAAATAAAGAGCAGTTTATTTATCACCTAAAGTGGGGAAGAGTATTTTGACCACTAGCTGTTTTACCCTAGTGGGCTATATCTAATAGATATACAAAGGCAACTGCTGTGAAAAAAAAAAAAAAAAAAAAAACCTTTTACAAATCTTGAGTACAGTGGTCCCTCAAGTTACAATATTAATTGGTTCTGGGACGACCATTGTATGTTGAGACCAGAACTCTATGGAAACCTGGTAATTGGTTCTGAAGCCACCAAAATGTCATCCAAAAATAGGAAAAAGTGAGGATTAAAGAAAAATAAGTAGAGAACTAATAAAGATAAAGCAAATCCTTACATATAAAAGTAAGAAAGAGCTGCTGGGAGCTGTAAATCACTGTCTATGTCAGTGTTTCCCAACCAGGGTGCCTCCAGCTGTTGCAAAACTACAACTCCCAGCATGCCCGGACAGCCGTTGGCTGTCCGGGCATGCAGGGAGTTGTAGTTTTGCAACAGCTGGAGGCACCCTGGTTGGTAAACAATGGTTTATGTAGAGGACAGGAGCTTCTTCAGGGTCCTATACAGTACACACAGTGTCCCAAATGGAGCCACCCTTACTTGGTGTCCAAAGGAGCAACTAACCCTGGTACAGGTGAAGAGTAGTACAGAACTTGTAGTTCCTCCCTGTACTGTAGGGGGTGCTACCAGACAGCCAGTCAGTGTATGCACTTCAGTAATAGAGGTGATTTACCAGTAAAATGCCCATTCTGATTGGTCAGTTGCTCCAGTTGTGACACATTTCACAGATCTGGACTGTCTGTAGCATTGTATGTTGAGTCTGGTTTCAAGTTACAATGGTCCAGAAAAAAACATTGTATGTTGAGGCCATTGTAAGTTGAGGGATCACTGCATATCTGTTTTTTATTAGACAATGTTATCATAAACATAAAGGTTATGTGGCTTAAATACTTTTGCGTATTCCTCCTTTAATCATATTATTATTATTTTTCTTTGTTTGCAGACACCAGTACAGAAATGAAGCAGGAGAAAAAGGTGCAAAAAGAAAAAGGACAAGGACTGAACATTCATAATCTGCTGCATGGTGTCCATGTTATGCTCCCCACTACAATCATTGTTTCAGTTTTTCTTCTCAGTCATAGAAGCAGAACAATCAAAGTGATGGCATCGGATCTATACATGCTCTAAATCAATGGCACCATTGAATTTAATGGGATCTGTTGGGTTTCTGCAATGATCACCTGGATTTAATCATACAAAAAAGCTTCATGTTGCACACAGCATACAAAGCAGGTGCTACTAACAGAACCTTTAACGCTGATGTGAATGAAGCCTTAAATCTGTAAAGTTAATTTTGTTAATATTAGTAATAGTGTATTTATGCTGTAAATACATAAGTGGACTCTTCTTTTTGTAAAAATATTTGAATTGCTAAAAGACTACAAGTCAAAAGCTTGTCTACATTAAAGGAGTACTTCACTCCAGACACTTTTCCCCTATCCTTTGGATCCAGCCGCTGGAACCCTTGTGAGACACTTTACGGGGCCCAGTGTGCTACAGGCCCCATACATGCACTTGTATTACTAAATCAGTCATGGGGGTAAAGGGAATCCAACACAGCAATTCACCTGCATGCAGAAAATGTCATATATCTGTGTGAAACCATATTAACCTTACCGGCTAGAGGTGTGCCATAACTGCATGTGAAGGCACACGAAGAGGGCAAAAACCAAGCCTATGGGTAGAAGAGTTTATCAAAGTATCATGTTACAACACCAAATATTTAATGACATCAGACAAGAGTTTTGAGAATTTGGAATATACCGTGCATAGCAAAACTAAATCAATCTCCCTAACTTCTGTACTGGGAATGGCTGTTGGCTGTAGTGGCTGTACTGGGAGTAGCTGTAGGAAAAGAAAGCAAAGGGCTGTCATATGACCTGTCAACAGTGGCTGCCTGTAACTCTTTCAATACACACTGGGCAGGCACCTCTCATGATTAGTAGGAAAATACTTTACCTTAACTCCAACCCTCAAGGTTTTAGTGGAAACTAAATCAAGAACAAAATGATGCACTTGCTGGAACAACTGCTTTTTTTAACACCACTCTAGCTTTGGAAGAAAGACATGTAAACTCCCCATAAAACCCCCCAATAAATGGCCATCACCAGACTGGAAAATAAACTTAATTGTTTCCTATCTAACAAGAAATACATGGCCAAAACATTTTTCCCATGACTGGCTGTCGGATAGAGGTATTTAGAACACTATTACGGATACATTGGGAAATAGCCTTGATCAGATGAGCAGAGAATATGGAACCTCTTGCTGGGTGCTCTAATGGCCTAAAATGCTGTATATCTTAATAGTATTATGTCATTTGTGTAACTGTGAATGACAAAAAAAACAGTACATGGATATGTGATAAGAAAATGTAAAGTGCTTTATATGTATTCCAAGCTATTGTATAACCAAAAGAGAAAGAAAAAGGAAAAAAAGGGGGGGGGGGGATTGCGCCCCTAGTGAAGTACGTTCATGTGGAGGGTGTTAGTAGTGGTTAGAGTATTACTCACCAAGCAGGGTTGCGCTAAGAGCACAACACCTCAGTAGGCTTTACACAATATCCAGACCTGCAGCCACGGTCCTCTTCCAGTGAGAGGCAGCATATAGAGAATAAAGGAAAAAACGACTGTCTCTGGTGCTGGTCTGCTAGAGGTAATATGACTAAGACATCTGATAGATCCTTTGAAGTTGGTACAACTTCATCACAGTATAATTATCTAGTCCTTCAAGAGTAGCTGGAATGGAGGAATCAGGGTAACGACTGTATCTGGCTCCGGCATGACCTGGAAGAAATTTTTAAAATGAAATCTTGACAAGGCATCCGCTGCTACCTACTGGAGACCCTGAATGTGCTGGCACGTAAAATGAAAATCGTGATTGATAACCATGCTAGCCTCTTGACAAAACGTATAAGTTGATCTTCCTTTGTTCAGGATCTCAACAGCGGCTGTATTGTCACAAAAAAAAATCTTGGTGGTATTTGACCAAAAGCTGCAGCCACTAATGGGTATATTTAACCCTTTTAACGACCACGGACATATATTTACGTCCGGGGCCGGCTCCCGATCTGTGAAGCGCGCTCAGAAGCTATCAGCAACCAGGACCCGCGGCTAATACTGGACATTGCAGATTGGGCTGATGTCCGGTATTAACCCTTTAGATGCCACAATCAAAGTTGATCGTGGTGTCTAAAACGGGAGAATACACTGCTGGTTAGCCCAGCGAAGCTATTCGGGACCGCCACGGTGAAATCGCGGCATCCCGAACAGCTGAGAGGACAGCGGGAAGTGTCTTGACAATCAGTGTATGCAGTATTCTAGCTACTAGAGGGGGCTATAAAACTGCATTAAAAAAAAAGTAAGTAAATGTGATTTTACGCCTTCCCTAATAAAAATCTGAATCACCCTTTCCCATTTAAAAAAAAGTGTAAATAAATAAAAATAAAAACAAACATATGTGGTATCGCCACATGCGTAAATGTCCAAATCATAAAAATATATCATTAATTAAACCGCACGGTCAATGGCGTATGCGCAGAAAAATTCCAAAGGGCAAAATAGCGTATTTCTGGTCACTTTTTATACCATAAAAAAATAATAAAAAGCGATCAAAAAGACTCATCAAAACAAAAATGGTACCGATAAAAACTTCAGATCATGGTGCAAAAATTTATCTCTCGTACCGCCCCATACACGGAAAAGTTAAAAAGTTATAGGGGTCAAAAGATGACAATTTTAAACGTATTAATTTTCATGCATGTAGTTATGATTTTTCCCAGAAGTACGACAAAATCAAACCTATATAAGTAGAGTATCATTTTAATCGTATGGACCTACAGAATAAAGATAAGGTGTAATTTTTACCGAAAAATGTACTGCTTAGAAACGGAAGCCCCCAAAATTTACAAAATGGCGTTTTTTTCTTCAATTTGTCGCACAATGATTTTTTTGTTCTGTTTCGCTGTAGATTTTTGGGTAAAATGACTGATGTAATTCCAAAGTAGAATTGGTGGCGCAAAAAAAAAAAAAAGCAATCATATGGATTTTTAGGTGTAAAATTTAAAGCGATTTTTAAAATGTAAGGAGGAAAAAAACTAAAGTGCAAAAACTGAAAAACGCTTGGTCACTTGAAACTGTTCAAAGGGCCTGAGCAAATGGCAAGTGTCATGTATGAGCTGCCACTGGTTCACATTGAAGTTACACAGGGAAGTACCCCTATCTGCTTGGATCATCAAGAAATTGGTGATGGCTTTTCTCTGTTCGTATAGTCGGTCCAATATATGGAGGGTGGAAATCCAACGTGTGGCAACGTCACAAATCAGACCGTGTTAGAGGATACCGTTCTGACACTGCAGCTCAAGGAGGGTGTGCTTTGCGGTGTAAGAGTGGCTGAAGTGCATGCAAAGTTTCCTTCCCATTGTTTTGATGTCTTGCAGATGGGGGAACTGCTTCAGGAACCGCTTGACAACCAGATTAAACACATGTGCAATGCAGGGCGCATGGCTCGGGTCTCCTTGACGCATCTCAAACAAGATCTTCTTCCCGTTGCTGGTCACCATGGTTCCCATTTCCAGTTTTCATGGAGTAAGCCATGATTCAATATCTTGATAAATGACTTTCAGCAATTCCTCCCATGTGTGACTCTGTTAGCCAAGGCAAACCATGTGAAGAACAGCGTGACACCGTCATGCCCTGTACACTTTGTATGCTGGAGGGGCACTGAGACTTGTCCGCGCAGTGGACACGGTGCAGGATGAGGAGGCGGAGGCACAAACTGTCGCAGGACCAACGGCCTAAGAGCGTGCAGACGGAAGTGGCGTGACCTATCCAAGTTGGTGTTGTGGCTGTGCAGGAACCACATTCACCCAATGAGCCGTCAAGGACATGTGTTGTCCCTGACCGTAGTTACAGCTCCACACGTCGGCGCTGCCATGCACTTTGGTACACACCGACAGGCTCAAGGACTGGCCCACCTTCTTTTTCACATAATTGTACAGGGTTGGTACTGCGTTTTTCGCAAATAAATGACAGCTTGGGACTCTCCACCTCGGCACGGCACAAGCCATCAGTTCTCTGTAAGGTGCAGAGTCCACCACTTGAAAAGGGGGGACTGCAGCACCAGCAACTTGGACAGGAGCACATTCAGCTTCTGCACTGTTGGATGAGTGGGCGCATACTGTTGTCTCTTGGACATGGCTTCGCTGATGGATTGCTGGCGGAATGACTGACTCGAAGTAGGAGGAGCAGGAGCATCTGGAGCTATGGGTATGACCTACAGCTCCCTTCGGCTGAGGTGGTGGAGCTTTGGCTGGCTGAAAGAGGGAGCGGCGTGCCACTGGGTGATTCAGCAGGCTGGACCACTGTATCGGAGCCACAGTTCTTCCAGGCTGCTTTATGGTGATGCTGCATATGTTGATGCAGGGTCGTGGTGCCAACATTGGGACCCTTCCACGTTTCACTTTCTGCCGACACATCTTGCATGTGGCAAGTTTAACAACCTCCAGATGCTTGATGAAAAACTGCCAAACCACCGAGTAGCTGATTTCCCCCCTCCCCCCAACAGTCCGCACTGATTGACTGCTACTGCCGCAGACCCCAGGAACTCCTGTTCCACTACCTCCCGGGAAGGTAGGCTGCCGCAAAGCAGGTGGTCTACCCCGGGCACGTTTTGCTCCAGACTTCCCACTTCTGCCACCATGCTGACTCCCAACCATGCTACCACCTTGCTGGCTCAGCTGCTGCCTCACGGGCAACCTGCAACCCTCTTCTCCTGATGATGAAGCTCCTTTTGCACCCAACTCCCAAGTGCGATCAGCTTCATCATCATTGAGTTGTGTCTGCACGTCACTGTGTCTGCTTCAGGAGCCTGAACGCTCGCATCAACTCCCACTCTCCTCATCACTACTTGCCCCCCTAGCGGAGGATGTCTCCTCCACTTTTTGGCTGGGCAATAGCTGCTGACAGTCCTCTAGTAGATCGTCCTCACTAAATAGTGGAGCTGAACCCACAGCATACGATATGCTGTGGGGGAGGGAACAGCATAGGACAGAGTTAATTTAAGGACAGAGACTGCTCCTGGGCCATGCCAACTGAGGGTTGTGGCTTAGTTAAGGCATCCCGTACCCAGTCCTGTATCTTTAAGAGATTTGTTCCATACTATGACCATCCTTACTTTTATTCTGATGGTTTCTTGTTCCTAGTTATTTCCTCTAAACAAGTCAAGCACTTACTGTAAAGGTGAAAGAGGGGCACACGATTGATTACTGTCTTATTATAAAGTTGCATGCCATAACTGTGTTGTATTTTACTGCTTTAATTTTTCTCTAGATATTCCACATAACTATAAAAGCTTAAAATTATCTGGAATATTTAGATACATACACACATTTCTTAGTGGTTCATATGGCCCTGTTCACACAGTGTAATTTCAGAGCAGAATCCAGTGGAAAAATTCAGCTCAGAAATTACATTGCAATAGAGTCCCATTGCTTTTAGTGGGATTCTGCTGCACTATGCAGACAGTCAAATTACTGCAGTGGAAACTTCTGCTGCAGAAATCCTGATTCTGGCCTCAGATGAAAGAATTGAGAGATCAATTATTTTGCTGGACTCAGCTCGGAAATGCATTTCTGAGTGATCCTGTGACCAGCATGTTTTACTGGCGCCCACTATTTGCTGAATGTCCACCTCTGTTTTCTTCAATTGTTGTGCACTTGCTGTTCATCAGATGCGTATTGTATTTTGGGCATGTGTGTGTTTAGGAACTATGTTTTATTTTTTTATAACCCTTTAAAGGGTTACTTTGCCCTTAGACATCTTATCCCCTATCCAAAGGATAGAGTATAAGATGTCTGATCGCCAGGGTCCCAATCTCTGTGCAGCACTCCGCGTTCATTTAGATCACTTGGTGTGACATCACTGCCACGCTCCCTCGTGACGTCACGTCACGCCCCCTCAATAAGTCTATGGGATGGGGCATGGCGGCCATCACGCCCCCTCCCATAGACTTGCATTGAGGGGTGTGGCCGTGACGTCACAACCCTGCCGCCCGCTCCAAGCTTTTGGAACAAAATGTTCCGAACGCTGGGGCAGCGGAGTACCCCTTTAAGGTCTCCGCCTGTTCTTACCTTAAAGGGGTACTCTGCCCCTAGACATCTTATCTCTTATCCAAAGGATAGGGGATAAGATGTCTTATCACGGGGGTCCCGCCGCTGGGGACCCCTGTGATCTCGCCTGGGGCACCCCAGCTGTCCTCACTCCACAGAGAAAAACTTGCTCTGTGTGTAATGATGGGTGATATAGGGGCCGGAGCATAGTGACGTCACAGCCCACCCCTTAATGCAAGTCTATGGGTGGGTGCGTGACGGTCTCCATGCCTCCTGCCATAGACTTGTATTGAGGGGCGGAATGTGACGTCAAGAGGGGGCAGGGCCGTGACGTCGCTATGCTCCGGACCCTTTTTTTAATTTTATTATTCCATTTCAATAACAGTAATTATACATTCTTTATAATAAATTTCTATTTCCTTAACATATTATCAATATTACAAAAAGTTTTTTTTATTTTTTCCCCTTCTCTTAAATTATTAACCTTCCCCCCTTGCCAGCGAGGAGTGCTGCGCCTTCATGCCCCACTCCTGCCTGACTGTGTTCCACTGCTGATGCGGTTATTGCGCACCCTCCAGGATCAACAATTTCGAGGAGTACATTTAGCCAACTATTGTGCACCTTAATTGAATATATATTAAAAAAATAAAAAATGCTTCCTCCCCTTTATTGCCCATCATTACGCACAGAGCGAGTTTGCTCTGTGCAGTGATGACAGCTGCGGTGAGATCGCCGGGACCCACGCAATTAGACATCCCCTATGCTTTGGATAGGGGATAATGACCGGGCCCAATTTTTCAAATCTGGCATGTGTCTCTTTAATCCCTTAAGGACCCAGCAAATTTTCACTGTAGGACCCGGCCATTTTTTGCACATCTGACCACTTTCACTTTAAGCATTGATAACTCTGGGATGCTGTTACCTTACATTCTGATTCCGAGATTGTTTTTCCATGACATATTCTACTTTATGTAAGTGGTAAAATTTTGTTGATACTTCCATCATTTCTTGGTGAAAAATTCCAAAATTTGATGAAAAAATTGAAAATTTTGCAATTTTTTTTTAACCCCTTAAGGACTCAGCCCAATTTGGCCTTAAGGACTCAGACAATTTAATTTTTACGTTTTCATTTTTTCCTCCTCGCCTTCTAAAAATCATAACTCTTTTATATTTTCATCCACAGACTAGTATGAGGGCTTGTTTTTTGCGCGACCAGTTGTCCTTTGTAATGACATCACTCATTATATCATAAAATGTATGGCGCAACCAAAAAACACTATTTTTGTGGGGAAATTAAAACGAAAAACGCAATTTTGCTAATTTTGGAAGGTTTCGTTTTCACGCCGTACAATTTATGGTAAAAATGACGTGTGTTCTTTATTCTGAGGGTCAATACGATTAAAATGATACCCATTATTATATACTTTTATATTATTGTTGCGCTTAAAAAAAATCACAAACTTTTTAACCAAATTAGTACGTTTATAATCCCTTTATTTTGATGACCTATAACTTTTTTATTTTTCCGTATAAGCGGCGGTATGGGGGCTCATTTTTTGCGCCATGATCTGTACTTTTTTTTGATACCACATTTGCATATAAAAAACTTTTAATACATTTTTTATAATTTTTTTTTTTAATAAAATGTATTAAAAAAGTAGGAATTTTGGACTTTTAAAATTTTTTTTCGTTCACGCCGTTCACCGTACGGGATCATTAACATTTTATTTTAATAGTTCGGACATTTACGCACGTGGCGATACCAAATATGTCTATAAAAAAAGTTTTTTACGCTTTTTGGGGGTAAAATAGGAAAAAACGGACGTTTTACTTTTTTATTGGGGGAGGGGATTTTTCACTTTTTTTTTACTTTTACATTTTTTTACATTTTTTTTTACACTTGAATAGTCCCCATAGGGGACTATTCATAGCAATACCATGATTGCTAATACTGATCTGTTCTATGTATAGGACATAGAACAGATCAGTATTATCGGTCATCTCCTGCTCTGGTCTGCTCGATCACAGACCAGAGCAGGAGACGCCGGGAGCCGCACGGAGGAAGGTGAGGGGACCTCCGTGCGGCGTTATGAATGATCGGATCCCCGCAGCAGCGCTGCGGGCGATCCGATCGTTCATTTTAATCGCGAACTGCCGCAGATGCCGGGATCTGTATTGATCCCGGCACCTGAGGGGTTAATGGCGGACGCCCGCGAGATCGCGGGCGTCGGCCATTGCCGGCGGGTCCCTGGCTGCGATCAGCAGCCGGGATCAGCCACGCATGACACGGGCATCGCTCCGATGCCCGCGGTTATGCTTAGGACGTAAATGTACGTCCTGGTGCGTTAAGTACCACCTCACCAGGACGTACATTTACGTCCTGCGTCCTTAAGGGGTTAACTTTGAAGCTCTCTGCTTATAAGGAAAATTAATATTCCAAATAAATTATATATTGATTGATACATATGGACAAGCTGCCTGAACTTCATGAACCGTATCACAGGAGGAGGGAATGATTTTTCAGCGCAATTCTATGTATTTTTTCCACAATAAATCATCTGCTGCTTATACTAGTCTGTAGACGGCATAAAAACCAGTTCACACCATTCGTAACACTTTTTTTTTTTTTTGTGGTGCTGCACTGTTGTGTCCTGCTGCAGTGCAAAAACGGACTGTAGTGCATTTGTCTGCCCTCATACGTGCATACCACATACCTACATCAAAGCAGTCTACTATTTTGAATCTGTAAATCTCTAACAAGTCTAGATACTGGGTAAGTCCTGGCAAAAGTAATCACGGGCTGGTGTTTTACAAAAATACAGAGTTTTTTGGCGTATTGTAGTGCATTTTTTTGCCCTCATACGTGCATACCTACATCTAAGTAGTGTACCATTTTGTACCTGTTAATCTGTCAAGGGCCTACATACTGTGAAAGTCCAATCAATAGTATTCACCGGCTGGTGTTTTACGAAAATACATTTTCCAAGTGTACTGTAGCGCATTTTTTTGCCCTCATACGTGCATACCACATACGTACATCAAAGTAGTGTACCATTTTGTACCTGTTAATCTGTCAAGGGCCTACATACTGTGAAAGGACAGCCAAAAGTAATCACCTGCTGCTGTTCTAGACAAATACTGTTTTAAGGGTAGGGAAGCGTATTGTTATACCCTCATATATGCACTAAGTATGTCAGGCAGAGAAGTGCCAGGACGTGCACAGGCAGAGGTCGCAGCAGACTAGGGGGCGAGTGGCAGCAGGAGTCGCAGCGAGAGGCCTTAGCTCCCGTTATCAGCTAGCGGTTGTGTCTCGACCAGCAACCCATCTGCCGTCGTCGATTGGTTAACACGTTCATCCACTTCATCACAAGTGGCATCTGACACCCCCAGTCAACAGTCGGTGGGTTCCTCAGACACAACCCTCAGTTGGCATGGCCCGGGAGCAATCCCTGTCCTCCCATTGCCTGTGTCCTATGCTGTTCCCTCTCCTAGAGAAGTATCTTATGCTGTGGGTTCAGCTCCATGAATTCACTGAGGACGATCTAATGGATGACAGTCAGCAGCTACTGGCCAGCCAAGAAGGGGAGGAGACATGCGCTGCTTCCTCCACTAGGAGAGCAAGTAGTGATGCCAGGGTTCAGGGTCCTGAAGCAGACTCTGTTGAGGAACCTGAGGAGGACATCAGTGACGTGCAGACACTTGTTGATGATGATGATGAAGCCGATCGCAATTGGGAGCTGGGTGCAGAAGGGGCTTCATCATCAGGAGAAGAGAGTTGCAGGTTGCCCTTGAAGCAGCAGCTGAGACAGCAAGGCAGTAGCATGGTTGGCAGTCAGCGGGGTGGCAGAAGTGGAAATTCTGGAGCCATACATGCCTGGGGGAGACCACCTGCTTCGCGGCAGCCTACCTTTCCGGGAGGTAATGGAACAGGGGTTCCTGGAGACGGCGGCAGTACCAGTCAATTAGTGCGGACTGTAGGTGGGAAAATCAGCTACTCGGCGGTTTGGCAGTTTTTCATCAAGCATCCGGAGGAGGTTCACGTAGCCATATGCAAGACATGCGGGCAGAAGGTGAACCGTGGCCAGGGTCCCAATGTTGGCACCACGGCCCTACGTCAACACATGCTTCGTCACCATAAAGCAGCCTGGGAGAACCGTGGCTCCGATGTAGTGGTCAAGCCTGCTGCATTACCCAGTTGCCAGCTGCTCCCTCCTTCAGACAGCCAAAGCTCCACCACCTCAGCCAAAGGGAGCTGTGTGTCATACCCTCCTTCTGTCGTACCAGATACTCCTACTTATCCCACTTTTAGTCAGCCATTCCACCAACAATCCATCTACAAAGCCATGTCCAAGAGACAAAAGTATGCGCCCACTCATCCAATGGTGCAGAAGTTGAATATGCTCCTGTCTAAGATGCTCGTGCTGCAGTCCCTCCCTTTTCAAGTGGTGGACTCTGCACCTTTCAGAGAACTAATGGCTTGTGCTGAGCCAAGGTGGAGAGTACCAAGCTGTCATTTCTTTGCGAAGAAGGCAATATCAGCCCTGCACAATTTTGTGGAGGAGAAGGTGGGCCAGTCCTTGAGCTAGTCGGTGTGTACCAAAGTGCACGGCAGCGCCATCGTCTGGAGCTGTAACTACGGTCAGGGACAATACATGTCTTTTACGACTCACTGGGTCAATGTGGTTCCTGCACAGCCACAAGCCCAACTTGGACAGGTCACGCCGCTTCCTCATCCACGCTGTCAGCCTGTTGGTCCTGTGACAGTGTGCGACTCCGCCTCCTCATCCTCCACCGTGTCCTCAGCCTCCACTGCCCGGAAAAGTCTCAGTGGCCCTTCAGCATACCATGTGTGCAGGGCACGGCGGTGTCACACAGTTCTTCACATGGTTTGCCTTGCGAAAAGATTAACCCAGACGAGGAACTGCTAAAAGTCATTTGTAAAGAAACCGTAGCATGGCTTACTCCATGAAATCTGGAAATTGGAACCATGGTGACAGACAACGGGAAGAACATCGTGGCCGGGCTGCGACAAGGAAGGTTGAAACATGCGCCCTGCATGGCACACGTGTTAAATCTGGTTGTCAAGCCGTTCCTGAAGTGTCCCCCCCCCATTTGCAAGACATCCTATGAATGGGAAGGAAACTTAGCATGCACTTCAGTCACTCGTACACCGCAAAGCACACACCCTTGAGCTGCAGTGTCAGAATGGTATCCCCCAACATAGTCTTATTTGTGACGTTGCCACACGTTGGAATTCCACCCTGCATATGTTGGACCGTCTGTACGAACAGAGAAAAGCCATCACTGATTTCTTGATGATACAAGCGGATAGGGGTAATCTGGTGTGTAACTTCAATGTGCACCAGTGACAGCTCATACGTGAAACCTGCCGTTTGCTCAGGCCCTTTGAGGAAGCCACATTATACGTAAGTCACCAGGATTACAGGATGAACGACGTCATTCCACTGCTTCATTTCCTACAAGTGTTGGAAATGATGGCTGGTCAGGGCAATGGAGACGTTGCGCCTACATCTCACGGCCACATGAGCCCTGTGGGGGCTAAACTGGAAGAGGAGGAGGAGGGGCAGAGTGGAGCACAGTTTAGGTTTGATGAGATGGACGGTGTTTCTAGTCATCTGACAGGAGAGGAGGAGCAGGCAGGGGAGCTAGAGGGTTATGAGGAAGGCGAGACAGAGGACCCTGACACACCGTAGCAGTATGCAGTGGAGATGGAGGCAGGGAGTCCCTCTGAGTCACTTGCACAAATGGCATGTTGCATGCTCGCTTGCGTAGTGACAGCCAAATTGTCACCATTCAGGAGCGGAATGACTTCTGGGTGTCCACCTTACTGGACCCTTGCTACCGGCACAAAATGGGTGCCTTTTTTACACCCACTGAGAGGGAGGACAAAGTGACCTACTACAGAGAGATCCTACGCAGTCAGTTGGCTGATGCCTATCGGCGCCATCGTATATCCACTAGCAGGTCATACTCGGGGAGCCGTCTGCGCTCACCTTCCACTGCCATGGCTGCTGGGGAGGGTTGGGGTGGCAGGAGCTGTACCAGCTCCATCAGCAGCAGCCTGATTCTACAGTCGCTGATGAGTAGCTTTCTTCACCCGCACAGTGAAGCAACTCATCAGCAGCAGGTAGACATGGAGTAGGAACTGAACCAGCAGGTGGTGTAATACCTTGACATGCCCATGCCAACACACCTTGAAAATTCGCTGGACTTCTGGGCAGCCAAACTTGATTTGTGGCAGAAACTTGCAGAGTTTTCCTTGGAAAAGCTGTCCTGCCTGGCCAGTAGTGTGGCATCAGAGCGGGTGTTTAGTGTGGGGGGGGGGCCATAGTCACCCCAAGGAGAACTCATCTGTCCATGAAAAATGTGGAGAGACTGTCCTTTGTGAAGATGAATCCGGCATGGATCAGCCAGGATTTCCACCCACCAATGCCAGATGCATCAGAGTAGATTGACCATGGTGCTACACCAACACTGCAGAAATATGGATAGTGCCAAACAGATTTAAGGCACTGCTCCCCAGTTACAAACATTCCAGCCACCTTCATCACCGGGTACTGGTATTGCCCCCCACCGCATCACTCTGTCACCGGGTCAATTTCAGGACTCCTGATGCTGCTGCTGCCATCTCCAGGCTGTTTCATTCAGCCACTATTTTGTCTCCTTATGCTTCTGCCAACTCCAGGCTGTGCCATTCAGCCACTATATGGTCTCCTCATGCTTTGGCCGACTCCAGGCTGTACCATTCAGACACTATATGGGCTCTTATGCTTTCCCCACCTCCAGGCTGTGCCATTCCCCCAATATATTGATTTCTGATGCTGGTGGGCCTGTCTTGGATATTACATTTTTTTTTATGTTAGCACTAGCAAACATACATGCTCAATCGAGATTTCAACATTGATCTTTTAATGTTAGGGGTTGTGAAGCCCTCTTATGTAAGCATCCTGCTGCCTGCTCCAGGCTGTGTGTTTCAGCAACTATATGGTTTAGTGACTCTGCTGGGCCTGTGCCAAAAAATGTTTGATGTGTTTCCAATAGCTAACATACATCTTCTATACAGATTTCAACATACATCTTCTATACAGATTTTAACATCTTCTATACAGATTTCAACATAATGTTAGGGGTTGTGAAGCCATCTTGTAAACTCATGCTGATGCCTGCTCCAAGCTGTGTGTTTCAGGAACTACTTGGTTTAGTGATGCTGCTGGGCCTAGGACATTACCCATATATGTTTATGGTAGCACTAGGTACCATACATCTTCAATGGAAATTTAAAAATTAATTTACTCTGAGAGATTGTGAGGCCCTATTTTCTCCTCATCTGCCGCCAACTCCAGGCTGTGCCATTCAGACACTATATGGTCTCCTTATGCTTCAGCCACCTCCAGGCTGTGTCATTCAGCCACTATATGGTCTCCATATATTGACTGTGTATTGTAGGAAACATGTGGCTATCCTTGAGTTACTCTCCCAGCATTATTGCCATGTTGATACCAGATCAGTAATAAAAGGAATATTGCCAAGGACTAGCAGAAACAGGGAACTGTGGATGCTGACCACCGGCTGTTGGAATTGACTGACTATCCCAGGTGGTAGATTTACCATTTTGAAGTTCCTCAGTTCCTGTAGGCTTTAAGTTGTTCATTCTTTGTTGTTGTTCTTCAGTTGCAGAATTAAGTTGTATCATGTTTTCCTGTTTCTTTGATGAGCTAATGTCACTGGAACACACAATATTCATATTATCACCTAAGGAAGGATCCTTTTCTTCAGAGAACGTATCTATCATTTTATTATTTTGAATGTCAGGTGGTATTCTGACAATTTTTGTGAAGCCCTGGGGTCTCCTCATGCTTCAGCCAACTCCAGGCTGTGCCATTTAGAAACTATATGGTCTCCTCCTACTGATGCCACCTCCAGGCTCTGTCATTGTGCTGACATGTGACATGGGACTCCTTGGTAGACTAGGTCCTTTGTACCCACACGCCGTGGCCCGAGCCACTAAAACTTGGGAGTTAAAAGATCCATTTCAAAATCCTCAATTTCAAAATCTTAGATTTCTATTTAAAATTCTTGTATTTCAATGGTCTCCTCATGCTTCAGCCACCTTCAGGCTGTACCATTCAGACACTACATGGGCTACTTATGCTTTCCCCACTTCCAGGCTGTGTAATTCAGCCAATATATTGTTTTCTGATGCTACTGGGACTGGGATATTAACTCCAAATATGTTCTGGTAGCACTAGCTAACAAAAATGCTTAATTGAGATTTCAAGATTGATCTTTCAATGTAAGGGGGTTATGAAACCCTCTGGTGTACTGCTGATGCCTGCACCTGACTGCTCCTGTGTCTTTCATGAATTACTTGGCTTACTGATGTTTTGGGCTTGGGCCTTACATTTTTGGATGTTTAGCATGAGCTAAATACATGCTTAATAGAAATTTCAACATTGATCTTTCAATATAAGGGGTTATGAAACCCTCTTGGGTACTGCTGATGCCTGCTCTGCCTGCTCTGAAATTTCTATTAAGCATGTATTTAGCTTGTGGTAAACATCCAAAAATGTAAAGGGGTACTCTGGCGCTTAGACATCTTATCCCCGATCCAAAGGGCGTAACAGCTGTCCCCATCGGCGGGACCCCTGCGATCAGGCATCTCATCCCCTATCCTTTGGATAGGGGATAAGATGTCTAAGCGCCGGAGTACCCCTTTAAATTTTTGGATGTTTACCACAAGCTAAATACATGCTTAATCGAAATTTCAAGATTGATCTTTCAATGTAAAGGGGTTAGGAAACCCTCGGGTGTACTGCTGATGCCTGCTCCGGACTGCTCCTGTGTCTTTCAGCAATTACCTGGCTTACTGATGCTTCTGGGCTTGGGCCTTAAATTTTTGGATGTTTTGCACTAGCTTACATACATGCTAAATAGAAATTTCAACATTGATCTTTTAATGTAAGGGGTTATGAAACACTCTTGTGTACTGCTGATGCCTTTTCTTGACTGTGTGTTTCCGGAACTACTTGGCTGACTGATGCTTCTGGGCTTGGGCCTTACATTTTTGGATGGTAGCACTATCTAACATGCATCTTCAATAGAGATTTCAACATTCACCTTTTAATTTTAGGGGGTTGTGAACCCCACTTGGGTACTCATGCTGCTTCCTGCTACACTCTGTCAGCCCTTTGGTCCTGTGACAGTGTGCGACTCCGCCTCCTCATTCTCCATTGTGTCCTCAGCCTCCACTGCCCGGACAAGTCTCAGTGACCCTTCAGCATACCATGTGTGCAGGTCACGGCAGTGTCATGCTGTTCTTCACATGGTTTGCTTTGGCGAAAAGTGTTAGAAACAAATGCTGGTCAGGGCAATGGAGACATTGCTCCTACATCTCACGGCCACATGAGCTCTGTGGGGGCTTGATGAATCTGACCCTTTGTACCCACACACCGGGGTCCGGGACACTAAAACTTGGGAGTTAAAAGTTCAATTTCAAAATCATTGATTTAAATTTCAAAATCTTAAATTTAAATTAAAAAAAATCATACATTTCAATGGTCTCCTCATTCTTCAGCCAACTCCAGGCTCTGTCATTCAGGCAATATATGGTTTACTGATACCGCTGCTGGGCCTGGGTCTGGGAATAAATATTTTGTTATGGTAGGTAGCACTAGCTATCCAAATCTTCAGTTTACATTTCTGAATTCATCTTTTAATCTTAGGGATTGTGAAGGCCTAGTGTTTACTCATGCTGCTGCCAACTCCTGGCTGTGCCATTCAGCCACTATATGGTCTCCTCATGCTGCCAACACCTCCACGCTGTGTCATTCAGCCACTATATGGTCTCCTCATGCTGCCAACACCTCCACACTGTGTCATTCAGCCACTATATGGTCTCCTCATGCTTCAGCCTCATCCAAGCTGTGTCATTCAGCCACTATATCTTCTCCTCATGCTGCCAACACCTCCACGCTGTGTCATTCAGCCACTATATGGTCTCCTCATGCTGCTGCCAACTCCTGGCTGTGACATTCAGCCAGAATATGGTGTCCTCATGCTGCCAACACCTCCATGCTGTGACATTCAGCCACAATATGGTGTCCTCATGCTTCGGCCTCATCCAAGTTGTGTAATTCAGCCACTATATGGTCTCCTCAAGCTTCAGCCTAATCCAAGCTGTGTGATTCAGCCACTACATGGTCTCCTCATGCTACCAACACCTCCACGCTGTGTCATTCAGCCACTATATGGTCTCCTCATTCTTCAGCCTCATCCAAGCTGTGTCATTCAGCCACTATATGGTCTCCTCATGCTTCAGCCTCATCCAAGCTGTGTCATTCAGCCACTATATGGTCTCCTCATGCTTCAGCCTCATCCAAGCTGTGTCATTCAGCCACTATATGGTCTCCTCGTGCTGCCACCACCTCCACGCTGTGTCATTCAGCCACAATATGGTGTCCTCATGCTTCGGCCTCATCCAAGTTGTGTCATTCAGCCACTATATGGTCTCCTCAAGCTTCAGCCTCATCCAAGCTGTGTCATTCAGCCACTACATGGTCTCCTCATGCTACCAACACCTCCACGCTGTGTCATTCAGCCACTATATGGTCTCCTCATTCTTCAGCCTCATCCAAGCTGTGTCATTCAGCCACTATATGGTCTCCTCATGCTTCAGCCTCATCCAAGCTGTGTCATTCAGCCACTATATGGTCTCCTCATGCTTCAGCCTCATCCATGCTGTGTCATTCAGCCACTATATGGTCTCCTCGTGCTGCCACCACCTCCACGCTGTGTCATTCAGCCCCTATATGGTCTCCTCATGCTGCCACCACCTCCACGCTGTGTCATTCAGCCACTATATGGTCTCCTCATGCTGCCAACACCTCCATGCTGTGTCATTCAGCCACTATATGGTCTCCTCATGCTGCCAACACCTCCACATTGTGTCATTCAGCCACTATATGGTCTCCTCATGCTGCCAAAACCTCCACGCTGTTTCATTCAGCCACTATATGGTCTCCTCATACTGATGCCACGTCCAGGCTCCACCTCCAGTGATTCTAAAAGCAATGCCAGTAATCTGCATGTTATTCTGAATAACTGTATTATTTCATTACCCCAGCACACTCCATATTTTTGAAAAGTTCGCTCATCTCTAAACACCACCATACCAGAACAATACTGCCATACCGTCACTAACACTGCAAAAACACATAACGTGACTGAATAACACTGTAATAACACACATAAATATCTATCTCTAACCCCCTCCCATGCAGGGTATATGTCTCACACATACATGAGATTACATATACATAGTGATACCTGTCATTCTCATTGTCAGTTACAGCTTAGTTTAGGTAGCTTTACATTCCATACACACTGGAAGGCCTTGACCATAAATAAAAAATCTTTTTAACCTCTTAAGGACCCAGCCAATTTTCACTGTAGGACCCGGCCATTTTTTGCACATCTGACCACTGTCACTTTAAACATTAATAACTCTGGGATGCTTTTAACTTTCATTCTGATTCCGAGATAATTTTTTCGTGACATGTTCAACTTTATGTTAGTGGTAAAATTTTGTCGATTCTTGCATCATTTCTTGGTGAAAGATTCCAAAATTTTATGAAAAAATTGAAAATTTAGCATTTTTTTTTACTTTGAAGCTCTCTGCGTATAAGGAAAATGAATATTCCAAATAAATTAAATATTGATTCACATATACAATATGTCTACTTTATGTTTCCATCATAAAGTTGACATGTTTTTACTTTTGGAAGACATCAGGGGGCTTCAAAGTATAGCAGCAATTTTTCACAACATTTTCAAAATCGAAATTTTTCAGGGACCAGTTCTGTTTTGAAGTGGATTAGAAGGGCCTTCATATTAGAAATACCCCACAAATGACCCCATTATAAAAACTGCACCCCTCGAAGTATTCAAAATCACATTCAAAAGGTTTGTTAACCCTTTAGGTGTTTCACAGGAATAGCAGCAAATTGAAGGAGAAAATTCAAAATCTTCATTTTTTACACTGGCATGTTCTTGTAGACCCAGTTATTGAATTTTTACAAGGGGTAAAAGGAGAGAAATCTTCCTAAAATGTGTAACCCAATTTCTCTCGAGTAAGAAAATACCTCATATGTGTATGTCAAGTGTTCGGCGGGCGCAGTAGAGGGCTAAGAAGGGAAGGAGCAGGATTTTGGAGAGTGAGTTTTTCTGAAATGGCTTTTGGGGGGCATGTCACATTTAGGAAGGCCCTGTGGATCCAGAACAGCAAAAAAAAAACCACATGCCATACTATTTTGGAAACTACACCCCTCAAGGCACGTAACAAGGGGTCCAGTGAGCCTTAACATCCCACAGGTGTTTGACGACTTTTCGTTAAAGTTGGATGTGTAAAGTTTTTTTCACTAATATGCTAGTTTTCCCTCAAAAAATTTTTTTTTACAAGGGATAATAGGACAAAATGCCCCCCAAAATTTGGAACCCCATCTCTTCTGAGTATGGAAATACCCCATGTTAGGACGTAAAATGCTTTGCGGGCGAACTACAATGCTCAGAAGAGAAGGAGTCACATTTGGCTTTTGAAAAGCAAATTTTGCTGAAATGGTTTTTGGGGGCAAGTCCCATTTAGGAAGCCACTATGGTGCCAGGACAGCAAAAAAAAAAAAAAAAAACATGGCATACTAATTTGGAAACTACACCCCTCAAGGCATGTAACAAGGGGTCCAGTGAGCCTTAACACCCCAGAGGTGTTTGATGACTATTCGTTAAAATTGGATGTGTAAATTATTTTTATTTTTTTTTTTATTCTAAAATGCTAGTTTTCCCTCAAATTTTACATTTTTACAAGGGGTAATAAAACAAAATGCCCCCCACAATTTGTAACCCCATCTCTTCTGAGTATAGAAATACCCCAAGTGTGGACGTCAAGTGCTCTGCTGGCGCACTACAACAGCTTTTGGGGAAAAAAAAATTTGGAATGGAAGTCAGGGGCCATGTGCGTTTACAAAGCCTTCCGTGGTGCCAGAACAGTGGACCCCCACATGTGACCCTATTTTGGAATCTACACCCCTCACAGAATTTAATAAGGGGTACAGTGAGTATTTACACCCCACTGGCGTTTGACAGATCTTTGGAACAGTGGGCTGTGCAAATGAAAAATTACATTTTTCATTTTCACGGACCACTATTCCAAAAATCTGTCAGACACCTGTGGGGCATAAATGCTCACTGTACCCCTTATTACATTACATGAGGGGTTTAGTTTCCAAAATGGGGTCACATGTGGGTATTTATTTTTTTGCGTTTATGTCAGAACCGCTGTAAAATCAGCCACTCCTGTGCAAATCACCAATTTAGGCCTCAAATGTACATAGTGCGCTCTCACTCCTGAGCCTTGTTGAGCATTTTACGCCCACATATGGGGTATTTCCGTACTCAGGAGAAATTGCGTTACAAATGTTGGGGGTCTTTTTTTTCCTTTTAATGCTTGTGAAAATAAAAAGTATGGGGCAACACCAGCATGTTAGTGTAATTTTGTATTTTTTTTTTACACTAACTAGCTGGTGTAGCCCCCAACTTTTCCTTGTCATAAGGGGTAAAAGGAGAAAAAGCCCCCCAAAATTTGTAGTGCAATTTCACCAGAGTATGGAAATACCCCATATGTGGGCGTAAAATGCTCAACAAGGCTCAGGATTGAGAGCGCACTATGTACATTTGAGGCCTAAATTGGTGATTTGGGTGCCTCCAGCTGTTGCTAAATTCCCAGCATGCCTGGACAGTCAGTGGCTGACCGGAAATGCTGGGAGTTGGTGTTTTGCAACAGCTGGAGGCTCCGTTTTGGAAACACTGCCATACAATACGTTTTTCATTTTAATTGGGGGGGGGGGGGCGCAGTGTAAGGGGGTGTATATGTAGTGTTTTACCCTTATTATGTGTTAGTGTAGTGTAGTGTTTTTAGGGTACATTCGCACTGGCGTGTTGCGGTGAGTTTCCCGCTAGGAGTTTGCGCTGCGGTGAAAAATTTGCCGCAGCCCAAACTTGAAGCAGGAAACTTACTGTAAATCTGTCTGTGTGAATGTACCCTGTATGTTCACATGGGGGGGGGGGGGGGCAAACCTCCAGCTGTTTCAAAACTACAACTCCCAGCATGTACTGACAGACCGTGCATGCTGGGAGTTGTACTTTTGCCACAGCTGGAGGCACACTGGTTGGAAAACCTTCAGTTAGGTTCTGTTGCCTACCTCAGTATTTTCCAACCAGTGTGCCTCCAGCTGTTGCAAAACTACAACTCCCAGCATGTACTGATCGCCGAAGGGCATGCTGGGAGATGTAGTTATGCAATAGCTGGAGGTACACAACTACAGCTCCCAGCATACCGAGACAGCTGTTTGGGCATGCTGGGATTTGCAGTTTTGCAACATCTGGAGGGCTACAGTTTTAGAGAACACTGCAAAGTGATCTCCAAACTGTGGTCCTCCAGCTGTTGCAACACTACAAATCCCTGCATGCCCAGACAGCAAACAGCTGTATGGGCATGCTAGGAGTTGTAGTTTTGACCGATCTGGAGGGATACAGTTTAGAGACCACTGTATAGTGGTCTCCAACTGTAGACCTCCAGCTGTTGCAAAACTACATATTCCAGCATGCCCAAACAGCTGTCTGGGCATACTGGGAGTTGTAGTTTTGCAACATCTGGAGGGCTACAGTTAGAGACCACTGTATAGTGGTCTCAAACTGTACCCTCCAGATGTTGCTGGGCACCGATCTTCTATTTGTCGTTGCTTCTGGCGACCAATAGCAGGGATAGGAGGGCTGGCACCCCTGCCACCTCACTGCTATCCCTTCAGGGGGATCGTGGGTGTCTTAGACAACTGCGATCCCCCTTATATTCCGGGTCACCATAGACCCGGAATTACCCGGAATCGCACAAAACGCAAGTGTGAATTCACTTGCGATTTGCCACGATCGCCGACATGGGGGGGGTCTGATGACCCCCTTGGGCATTTGCACGGGATGCCTGCTGAATGATTTCAGCAGGCATCCCGGTCCAATCCCCGCCCGGTGTGCGGCGGGGATAAGAATTCTCCATGACGAACGCGTACGTCATGGGTCCTTAAGTACCAGGGTGTCATGACGTACGCGTTCGTCAAGGGTCCTTAAGAGGTTAATGTTCTTTGTTTAAAAAAAATTATTATTTTTTAAATGTTTTATTTGTGTTTGAAAAGGCTGCCACTAGGTGTCTCCCTACTTGTCCAGAGAACATTTTCCCCCACCTTTTGCACAGACTTCAGACTCCTGCTGGCCAGGCAGAAGTCCAAAAACAGGAAATGCTGAGGGGCGTGTGTGCAGCCTTATACAATCAGAGCTCACCTCACACTGAACTGCTCCGGGCTGTGTGTAGCAGAGTGAGGGAGGAAGTTCTCCCCTGTATGGCCTCAGATGATGTCACGCCTGCTGGGGAACACCCCTTACCAGTCTGTGAATCAGACTGAGCAGAAAATACAGAACAATCTCAAGGTAGAAAACTAAAAAAATAATAAAAACAAAGGCAGGGGTAGATTATCATTCTATGAATGATGATCTTCAAATCTTTCCATGTATTTCCAATGGGATTTAGGTCAACTGGCTCATTTTTCCACTTTTTTTCTCTGATTGAATCCTAATACCCGGCAAAAGTCAACCACCCATTAGGACAAATCAAGTGCAAATTTAATGCCGAATGGACAATATCTTCTGTCTCCAGTACGAACTTCATGTTTAACATGGGAAATTTGCCTTGAATTGTGCAGAAAATCGTTCTTATACAGCTCCTCGTCCACTTGATAATGTAGTGTATCAAGTGACCCAGAGCCCACCACGTGGAGGTGGCTGCATTTCGGGCTCCTCCCCACCCCCACGCCCAATCATAAGTAGAGCTTATGAGGCTTAATCCGACTCTTTAGCAGGAAAGATGGTAGTAAATTGGCCTAAGGTATTCTCTTAGGATGTGGCCAATACCAGTTGTATAAGAACAACAGTGTATAAAATATCACAAAAAGTACACATAGGACAGGCAAACATAATTAACCCCTTAAGGACCAAGGACGTACCGGTACGTCCTTGGTCCTGCTCTTCTGATATAACGCGGGGTTACACAGTAACCCCGCGTCATATCATGGCGGGCCCGGCCTCTAATAGCGCGCAGCGCCGATCGCGGCGCCGCGCGCTATTAACCCTTTAGCCGCGCGCTCAAAGCTGAGCCGCGCGGCTAAAAGTGAAAGTGAAAGTTCCCGGCTAGCTCAGTCGGGCTGTTCGGGATAGCCGCGGCTAATCGCGGCATCCCGAACAGCTGACAGGACAGCGGGAGGGCCCCTTCCTGCCTCCTCGCTGTCCGATCGCCGAATGACTGCTCAGTGCCTGAGATCCAGGCATGAGTAGTCATCCGGCAGAATCGTTGATCACTGGTTTCTTATGAGAAACCAGTGATCAACATAGAAGATCAGTGTGTGCAGTGTTATAGGTCCCTATGGGACCTATAACACTGCAAAAAAAAAGTGGAAAAAAAAAGTGAATAAAGATCATTTAACTCCTCCCCTTTTCCAATAAAAAAAAAACACAGTGTAAATAAAAATAAAAATAAACATATGTGGTATCACCGCGTGCGGAAATGTCCGAATTATAAAAATATATCATTAATTAAACCGCTCGGTCAATGGCGTGCGCGCAAAAAAATTCCAAAGCCCAAAATAGTGCATTTTTGGTCACTTTTTATATCATTTAAAAATGAATAAAAAGTGATCAATAAGTCCTATCAATGCAAAAATTGTACCGTTAAAAACTTCAGATCACGGCGCAAAAAATGAGCGCTCATACCGCCCCATACACAGAAAAATAAAAAAGTTATAGGGGTCAGAAGATGACAATTTTAAACGTATTAATTTTCCTGCATGTAGTTATGATTTTTTCCAGAAGTACGACAAAATCAAACCTATATAAGTAGGGTATCATTTTAATCGTATGGACCTACAGAATACATATCAGGTGTCATTTTTACCGAAAAATGTAATACGTAGAAACGGAAGCCCCCAAAAGTTACAAAACAGCGTTTTTTTTTTCAATTTTGTCGCACAATGATTTTTTTTCCCGCTTCACCATAGATTTTTGGGCAAAATGACTGACGTCATTACAAAGTAGAATTGGTGGCGCAAAAAATAAGCCATCATATGGATTTGTAGGTGTAAATTTGAAAGAGTTATGATTTTTTAAAGGCAAAGAGCAAAAAACGAAAATGCAAAAACGGAAAAACCTCCGGTCCTTAAGGGGTTAAATACAATACAAGAGAAGAGAGACAACGTGTAAAGTACAGTGGTCCCTCAAGTTACAATATTAATTGGCTCCAGGATGACCATTGTATGTTGAAACCATTGTATGTTGAGACCAGAACTCTATGGAAACCTGGTAATTGGTTCTGAAGCCCCAAAATGTCATCAAAAATAGGAAAAAGTGAGGATTAAAGAAAAATAAGTAAATAACTAATATAGATAAAGCAAATTCTTACATATAAAAGTAAGAAAGATCTGCTGGGAGCTGTAAATCACTGTCTATGTCAGTGCTTCCCAACCAGGGTGCCTCCAGCTGTTGCAAAACTACAACTTCCAGCATGCCCGGACAGCCGTTGGCTGTCCGGGCATGCTGGGAGTTGTAGTTTTGCAACAGCTGGAGGCACCCTGGTTGGGAAACAATGGTTTATGTAGAGGACAGGAGCTTCTTTAGGGTCCTATACAGTACACAGTGTCCCAAATGGAGCCACCCTTACTTGGTGTCCAAAGGAGCAGCTAACCCTGGCACAGGTAAGTAGTAGTACAGAACTTGCAGTTCCTTCCTGTACTGTAGGGGGCACTACCAGACACCCAGTCAGTGCAGGCACTTCAGTACTACAGGTGATTTACCAGTAAAATGCCCATTCTGATTGGTCAGTTCTTCCAGTTGTGGCACATTTCACAGATCTGGACTGTCTGTACATTGTATTTTGAGTCTGGTTTCAAGTTACGATGGTCCAGAAAAAACATTGTATGTTGAAACTATTGTATGTTGAGGCCATTGTAAGTTGAGGGATCACTGTAATTAATAGTGTGATGTGGAAGCTTAAAGTTACTGGAGACTAGAGTATATGCATAAGAGACCTAAAAAAGTATACAAACAAGTCCTAAATACCACTTCTCCAGCAAAAATGCAACAATCCCAATGGGGGGAAAAAAGTTTGAAAAAACTACTACTACAGCACATTAAAGATCACCACGTTATACTCACTGGATCCGATCACACACACAGCCCCTATGCCGTTTCGCTACCCGCTTCATCAGGGCTCATTATACTCTTTGTTACGTTACGTGAGGGGTGTATTTTACAAAATGGGGGTGTTTTTCTTTTTTTGCGTTTATGTCAGAACCGCTGTATCCAGCAGCCACCCCTGTGCAAATCACCAGTTCAGGCCTCAAATGTACAGGGTGTACTCTCACTTCTGAGCCTTGTTGTGCGCCCGCTGAGCAGTTTATGTCCACATATGGGGTATTTCTGTACTCAGGAGAAATTGTGTTACAAATTTTGGGGTCTTTTTTTCCTTTACCTCTTGTGGAAATAAAAAGTATGGGGCAACGCCAGCATGTTAGTGTAAAATATAAAAAAAAATTGACACTAACAGGCTGGCGTAGACCCCAATTTTACCTTTTCATAAGGGATAAAAGGAGAAAAAGCCTCCCAAAATTTGTAGTGCAATTTCTCCCGAATATGGAAATACTCCATCTGTGGCCCTAAACTGTTGCCTTCAAATACGACAGGGCTCCGGTGTGAGAGAGTGCCATGCGCATTTGAGGCGTAAATTAAGGATTTTAATAGGGACAGACCCAGATGTAAGCATGGTGTTTGCCTCCTCCACCAAAATACCCTACGGCAATGTTACCCAAACAGGGTGCCTCCAGCTGTTGCAAAACTCCCAGCATGCCTGGACAGTCAATGGCTGCCCGGTAATACTGAGAGTTATTTTGCAACAGCTGGAGGCTCCGTTTTGGAAACAGTGCCTTAGGAAGCGTTTTTAATTTTTATTGGGGGGGGGGGGGGAACCTTCAGCTGTTGCTGCAAAACTACAGGCAGAGCAGGGATTTCAACTTTAACCCCTCCGCTCCTGCGATTGGCCACCTTACTCCTCTCCTTCAGGATGGTCGGAGCTCCGATCATCCCTATTTTCCGGGCGATCAGGTCACCAGAGACCCGATCAGCCCGGAAAAGCAGTGATTCGCCAGTCAGAATTGACCAGCGAATCACGGCGATCTCTGACAAGATATGCCGGCATGGCTGCTGGTAGATATCAGCAGCCATCCTGTTCCCATCACCGCCGGTAAACAGAAACATCCAGGGTGTACAGGTACGCCCATAGTCCTTAAAGGAGAACTCCAGACCATAAAAATTGTCCCCCATAGTGCCGGCAGTAAAAAAATAAAGATGTACATACCTTCCTCCGCTCCGCCGGGGCCTCTGGTAACCATCTACGGTCTCCACCGCAATCCACTTCCTGGTTGAATCAGCCAATCACCAGCTGCAGCGCAGTCCGACTTGGCCGGCGATAAGCTGAGCGGCAGTGTGAAAACGCTTCAGGACACAAAATTCTTCACTACACCGGTACCTGCGGGCGGGGCCGAAAAATTCACACTGCCGCTCAGCCTATTGCCGGCCAAGTCGGACTGCGCTGCGGCTGGTGATTGGCTGATTCAACCAGGAAGTGAATTGCGGCGGAGACCGTAGCTGGTTACCAGAGGCCCCGGGGGAGCGGAGGAAGGTATGTACATCTTTATTTTTTTACTGCCGGCACTATGGGGGACAATTTTGATGGTCTGGAGTTCTCCTTTAAGTACCAGGGAGCAAGGGCGTACCTGTACGCCTTTAGTTCCCAACAGGTTAAACTCTCACCGATCAGCTATGGATGACCTATCCTGAGGACAGTCTATCAATGACACCTCCTTTATACATTGATAGCAGTGATGCTCTTTTATTCAGGTTTGGCTCCCATCTGCTTTGTCAGGGCACAATAGGAGTTGCAGTTTTGGAGTTGGATAGCCAGTTTAACCCCTTAAGGACTGAGCCCTTTTTCACCTTAAGGACTTGGCCATTTTTTGCACATCTGACCACTGTCACTTTAAACATTAATAACTCTGGAATGCTTTTAGTTATCATTCTGATTCCGAGATTGTTTTTTCGTGACATATTCTACTTTAACATAGTGGTAACATTTTGTGGTATCTTGCATCCTTTCTTGGTGAAAAATCCCAAAATTTGATGAAAAATTTAAAATTTTGCATTTTTCTAACTTTGAAGCTCTCTGCTTGTAAGGAAAATGGATATTCCAAATATTTTTTTTTAATTCACATATACAATATGTCTACTTTATGTTTGCATCATAAAATTGATGAGTTTTTACTTTTGGAAGACACCAGAGGGCTTCAAAGTTCCGCAGCAATTTTCCAATTTTTCACAAAATTTTGAAACTCGCTTTTTTTCAGGGACCAGTTCAGGTTTGAAGTGGATTTGAAGGGTCTTCATATTAGAAATACCCCACAAATGACCCCATTATAAAAACTGCACCCCCCAAAGTATTCAAAATGATATTCAGTAAGCGTTTTAACCCTTTAGGGGTTTCACAGGAATAGCAGCAAAGTGAAGGAGAAAATTCACAATCTTCATTTTTTACACTCGCATGTTCTTGTAGACCCAATTTTTGAATTTTTGCAAGGGGTAAAAAGGAGAAAAATTTTACTTGTATTTGAAACCCAATTTCTCTCGAGTAAGGACATACCTCATATGTCTATGTTAATTGTTCGGCGGGCGCAGTAGAGGGCTCAGAAGGGAAGGAGCGTCAAATGGTTTTTGGGGGGCATGTCACCTTTAGGAAGCCCTTATGGTGCCAGAACAGCAAAAAAAAACACATGGCATACCATTTTGGAAACTAGACCCCCTCGGGGAACGTAACAAGGGGTAATGTGAACCTTAATACCCCACAAGTGATTCACGACTTTTGCATATGTAAAAAAAAAATAATAATACATTTTTTTTTACCTAAAATGCTTGGTTTCCCTAAAGTTTTACATTTTTAAAAAGGGTAATAGCAGAAAATACCCCCCAAAATTTGAAGCCCAATTTCTCCCGATTCAGAAAACACCCCATATGGGGGTGAAAAGTGCTCTGCTGGCGCACTACAGGTCTCAGAAGAGAAGGAGTCACATTTGGCTTTTTTGAAGGAAATTTTGCTCTAGGGGCATGCCGCATTTAGGAAGCCCCTATGGTGCCAGGACAGCAAAAAAAAAACACATGGCATACCATTTTGGAAACTAGACCCCTCAGGGAACGTAACAAGGGGTAAAGTGAACCTTAATACCCTACAGGTGTTTCACGACTTTTGCATATGTAAAAAAAAATGAAAAAATGTACCTAAAATGCTTGGTTTCCCAAAAAATTTACATTTATACAAAGGGTTAAAGCAGAAAATACCCCCCAAAATTGGAAGCCCAATTTCTCCCGATTCAGAAAACACCCCATATGGGGGTGAAAAGTGTTCTGCTGGCGCACTACAGGTCTCAGAAGAGAAGGAGTCACATTTGGCTTTTTGAAAGCAAATTTTGCTCTGGGGGCATGCTGCATTAAGGAAGCCCCTATGGTGCCAGGACAGCAAAAAAAAAACACATGGCATACCATTTTGGAAACTAGACCCCTAGGGGAACGTAACAAGGTGTTAGGTGAACCTTAATACCCCACAGGCGTTTCACGACTATTGCATATGTAAAAAAAAAAAAAATTTTTTACCTAAAATGCTTCTTTTCCCAAAAATGTTACATTTTTAAAAAGGGTAAAAGCAGAAAATACCCCCCACAATTTGTAACACAATTTCTCCCGAGTACGGCGATACCCCATATGTGACCCTTAACTGTTGCCTTGAAGTACAACAGGGCTCCAAAGTGAGAGCACCATGCGCATTTGAGGTATTCTACGCCAGTGATTCCCAAACAGGGTGCCTCCAGCTGTTGTAAAACTCCCAGCATGCCTGGACAGTCAACGGCTGTCCGACAATACTGGGAGTTGTTGTTTTGCAACAGCTGGAGGCTCCGTTTTGGAAACCTTGGCGTACCAGACGTTTTTCATTTTTATTGGGGAGGGGGGCTGTGTAGGGGTATGTGTATATGTAGTGTTTTTTACTTTTTATTTTTTGTGGTAGTGTAGTGTTTTTAGGGTACAGTCGCACGGGCGGGGGTTCACAGTAGTTTCTCGCTGGCAGTTTGAGCTGTTGCAGAAAATTTGCTGCAGCTCAAACTTGCAGCCAGATACTTACTGTAAGCCTCCGCCCATGTGAGTGTACCCTGTACATTCACATTGGGGGGGACATCCAGCTGTTGCAAAACTACAACTCCCAGCATGCGCTGACAGACTGTACATGCTGAGAGTTTTAGTTTTGCAACAACTGTAGGCACACTGGTTATGTATCACTGAGTTTGTGACCTAACTCAGTGTTTCAAAACCAGTGTGCCTCCAGCTGTTGCAAAACTACAACTCCCAGCATGTACGGTGCATGGTGTAAGGTGACTGCTGGGAGTTGTAGTTTGCAACAGCTGGAGGCACACCGGTCGTGAAACACTGAGTTAGGTAAAAAAAATAAATGGGTTTCACAACCAGTGTGCCTTCAGCTGTTGCAAAACTACAACTCTCAGCAGTCACCGACAGCCAACGGGCATGCTGGGAGTTGTAGTTATGCAACCAGCAGATGCACCACTACAACTCCCAGCATGCACTTTAGCTGTTTGTGCAAGCTGGGAGTTGTAGTTATACAACAGCTGAAGGTACACTTTTCCATAGAAAAAATGTGCCTCCAGCTGTTGCAAAACCATAATTCCCAGCATGCTCATAAGGGAATGCTGGGAGTTGTGGTGGTCTGCCTTCTGCTGTTGCATAACTACAGCTCCCAGCATGCCCTTTTTGCATGCTGGGAGCTGTTGCTAAGCAACAGCTGTAACTCACCTCCTGCTGCTGCTCCATGCAGGACTGTCCCTCGCCGCCGCTCCTGGGGCCCCGATCCCAACATGGACGCCGGGGATCGGGGTCCCCAGCACCCGGGGTCGTCTTCCCGCACCCGCCCTCCGGAAGAGGGGCGGAGCGGGAGTGACACCCGCAGCAGGCGCCCTGATTGGTCGGCCGGTAATCCAGCCGACGAATCAAGGCGATCGTGAGGTGGCACCAGTGCCACCTCACCCCTGCAGGCTCTGGCTGTTCGGGGCCGTCAGAGACGGCCCCGAACAGCCAGTAATGCCGGGTCACCGGAGACCCGATTGACCCGGAATCGCCGCAGATCGCCGACATGGGGGGCATAATGACCCCCCTGGGCGATATGCCGGAATGCCTGCTGAACGATTTCAGCAGGCATCCGGCTCCGGTCCCCAAACGGCTAGCAGTGGGGATCGGAATTCCCATGGGCGTATGGATACGCCCTGCGTCCTTAAGAGGTTAAAAAAAAAAAATCTCCAAACTTTTTTTGGTGAGTGTTTCACAACCAGGGCGCCTCCAGCTATTGCAGAATTACAACTCCCAACATGCCCGGACAGCCTTTGGCTGGGAGTTTTACTTGCAACAACAGCTGGAGACCCTGGTTGGGAAACTCTATTGTAGGCCTCTGACTGTATGGGCATTCTGGGAGTTGTAGTTTTGCAACAAATTGAGGCACCCTGGTTGGGAGACACTGTTGTTACAGTCCTAAGGTGCAGACTAGAGATGAGCGAACTTACAGTAAATTCGATTCGTCACGAACTTCTCGGCTCGGCAGTTGATGCCTTTTCCTGCATAAATTAGTTCAGCTTTCCGGTGCTCCGGTGGGCTGGAAAAGGTGGATACAGTCCTAGGAGACTCTTTCCTAGGACTGTATCCACCTTTTCCAGCCCACCGGAGCACCTGAAAGCTGAACTAATTTATGCAGGAAAAGGAATCAACTGCCGAGCCGTGAAGTTCGTGACGAATCGAATTTACTGTAAGTTCGCTCATCTCTAGAGCAGACAAAAACTTAATGCAGCCGTGTGCCAGACAGCACTCCTTACGCATTACACCATATTCCCTCCTGCTGACTAGAGGCACGCTCCTTTTAAAACCGCGGGACGCTGTCACGTGACGTGCGTAACACCAGGCATGCCGGGTAACGTAGTCCTGAAGATAGAAAAGTTGTAGTTCTTTACGGCGGAAGCTCCCACCCACCACGGGGTTTCCTACGCTGCGAGCACGGCTTCTCTTCCTTTCTGTCCGACATCTTTGAACGAGCAGCAGCATGGTGAGGATCGGAGTGGCGGGGATTGGATTTGTAGCGAGCTGGTGCGGGGTGGAGAGGCCGTGCTGGCCCGTATGGTTTCCTCAGTGTGCTGCCTATCGCTTGTGCCGTGTACCGGGGCGGGATGAGCCGCTGGGGGGCGCACTCTGCCGGTTGTGATATACCGGCCTGTCCGGACCGCTCTATGTCCGTGTGTTTTTCTGAGGTGTCGGCTCTGCGGCCTGGTGTCCGGATCTATAATGTCCCCGGGCACATAGTGTTTCCGTCAGTCCTCTGCCCGGTGTATCCTATGGAGGTGTCTGCTGACAGAGGCCTTGGTTATATCAGTTCATACACGAATACCTGCACTGCTCTCCATATTGTTTGTGGGGCGCATAGATCTGTGACTGACTACAGAGGGGCTTCTTACATTAGTGGGGGGTCTGACTGCAGGGGTGTCCACTGATTAGAAAATAGGGGGTCATCTGTGGGATTAGACTGCAGTTTTCCCCTGTATCATGTAAATCAGTATTCTCCAAACTGTGGACCTCCCAGCTGTTGCAAAACTACAACTCCCAGCATGCCCGGAGGGCATGCTGGGAGTTGTAGTTTTGCAACAGCTGGAGGTCCACAGTTTAAAGAATATCGATGTAAATGGAGCTGGGGGTCAAGCGTGTACACCACTGCACTTAACACCTTTTTGTACTTTTCTTTTTTACTCATTACCTTTCAAAAAAATCATAACCCTTTAAATTTTGCACAAAAAAAAGAGGGCTTTTTATTTAGCGCCACCAATTCTAATTTGTAATGACTTCAGTCATTTTTACCCCAAAATCTACGGCAAAATGGGGGGGAAAAAAATCATTGTATAACAAAATTGAATCAAAAATGCCATTTTGGTGGCTTGTGTCTACGCAGTACATTTTTTGATGAACATGACACTAGGAATCGGCTTATATTCATGATTTTGGACCTTATTGGTAATTACCTTGCCGATAATGCGCAGCACCCCCCCCCCCCCCCCCACCACCGCTGCTGCCCCATTGCCTCCCCCATCCCCGGTTTTATAATTACCTGTTCCTGGGGTCCATGCTACTCCTGGCTCCTGCTGCATCCTGCGTTACGCTGCGCAATGATGAGACGTCCTCAACGCGACGTTACAGTCGGTGCGCACAGTGACATCTCAGGAGGATCCCGGAGCCAGAGGTAGTGTGGACCCCGGGAACAGGTAATTGTAAAACCGGGGATGGGGGAGGTATCCACCCCACTGGACCACCAGGGACGTGATAAAGGAACCTTTAGGGTATGTTCACACTGAGGAATTGGGGCGGAAATCGAGCAGAAATTTTCTGCCTCAAAATATTGTTACTTTTCCACAAGAACTCACAGAGATTTCGTGCGGAAATGCAGGTTTCATGCGGAGGAGGAGTATAAAGTATTTCTATTCATAAAATATTTTTTTTATTTTTATGCGGAAATTCCGTGCCAATTCCGCGTGGAAATGCTTCTGACTGAAAAAAACAAAACATTGATCTCTATGGGAGAACGACGCTAATTCTGCCTGAAAGAACATGTTTTCTTCAAGTGGAACAGAATACCTCGTCAGAATTCTGCTTGAGGAAATTCCTCAGTGTGAACTGAGGGGCAGAAATTCTGTACAACTCTATGGGGATTTCACTGCTGAATGATTTGGAGAGGAAAAAGAGAGTAGTTACTCGTGAAAATTCCTCAGTGTGAACGTACCCTTAGACGCTGCTGTCAGCTATGACAGCGGCGATCTAAAGGGTTGATAGCCGGCCCCGGCGATCGCAGCATGTCGGCTATTAAAGGAGTACTCCGGCGCGCACTTTTTTCATTTTATCCCGCCTAGGCTGCAAAATAAAAGAAAACACACTTTATCTTACCTGCCAACGAGCCCCCGGAGCTCCGGTACAGGTGTTCGGTCCCCGGGCTGTAGTCTTCTTACTTCCTGTTAGCCTGGCACGTCACACGGAGCTTCAGCCTATCACTGGCCGCAGCGATGTCCTGCCTCGGCCAGTGATAGGCTGAAGCTCCGTGTGACGTGCCGGGCTAACAGGAAGTAAGAAGAATACAGCCCGGGGACCGAACGCCTGTACCGGAGCACCGGGGGAGCGTAGGCACGTAAGATAAAGTGTTTTCTTTTATTTTGCAGCCCGGACGGGATAAAATGAAGGGTGCGTGCCGGAGTACTACTTTAACACCGGCCCCCAGCTACAGGAATCAGCTGGGGGCTGTCCGGTATTACTCGGGCTAGAGTTGGGAACCCGCGTCATACCCCGTTAACGGCACAAGGATGTGTATAGACGTCCATAGAAGTCCATGGTCTTTAACAGGTTAAACAAGGGGCTCCCATTCTTGTGATTGCTGGGTGTCCATGCAGTTAGGCTCCTATAGAGCATATACATATATCCTGTCATGAGGGTATGTGTTAAGCTATGATCTTTGATAAAGCCTTTGACATCACTGGAATATGGCCCAATAAGGAATGTTCTCCTTGCTGTCTCCAAGGATACCTGTTTAAAAATGCCGGCAATTCCATAGCCTGCTGCTAAAGCAAACAGTTTGTGGATTTGACTGAAATCCCAAAGGTTTTCTTGAGACTTCCAGTGAAAATATAGTTCACTTCAACTGCAGACTATGGAGTTGCTGGCAATTTTAAACCTGCATCTTGCGCCACAACATCATTAGAGTTGAGCTTTAAAGGGATACTCCGGTGGAAAAAGTTAGATTTGTAAATTACTTTTATTAAAAAAATCTTTACCCTTCCAGTACTTATTAGCAGCTGTATGCTACAGAGGAAATTCTATTCGTTTAGATTTTTATTTTTTTTGTCTTGTCCACAGTGCTCTCTGACGCCTGATGCTCGTATCAGGAACTGTCCAGAGCAGGAGAAACTCCCCATAGCAAACCTATGCTGCTCTGGAAAGTTCCTGACACGGACAGGTGTCAGCAGAGAGCACTGTGGACAAGACAAAAAAGAAATTCTAAAATAGAAGAATTTCCTCTGTAGCATACAGCTGGTAAGTAGTGGAAGGGTAAATATTTTTTAATAGACATAATGTACAAATCGGTTTAACTTTCTGGCACCAGTTCATTAAAGTTTTCCACCGGAGTACCCCTTTAAGTTTTATTTCTTAGAGAGAACAAAAACCTTTTTTTATTTTTTTATTTGTGGGCTTTATCCAGTGATCATAAAGTGAATGTAATCCTGCCTGGGAACATGGAACTGTGCTAAAATAAGAGCTCATACGGGGGAACTAAATAGAACATGTGGTCTTTCTGCCAACAATCTTTGGTTTCTATGGAGATGGCTAAATATGACACTGCATCAACCCTAAAGGCCCAGAATATGATAGAATTGATGATTAGGTGTCTTTGTGATGTCCTTGTACAATACGGCTCCAATACGCCCAAGTGTGAAGTTAAAATTTGATGCTGCCCTAAAAAAAATAATTTAGTTGCCACATATCTATGTAAATAGGGATCGTGTGGCCGACAATGATGCAAGTGAAGGGCCACTTGAACAATCATTGAGCGCCAATCTGCTAGGTCAGCACTTGTATTGGGCATAGGTCTGCCCACATAAAAGGGTTCTTACTTAGTTGGCATTTGCTTTTAGCCCAGTCAGTATGTTTTGACACATTTGTTCTTGACTTAATGTTGTGTGCCCGTGTATTTGTAGTCTTTAATATTTTACTGTGTCTTGACAGCCGCCTAAAGACGATAAGAAGAAAAAGGATGCGGGCAAGTCCGCCAAGAAGGACAAGGATCCAGTCAACAAGTCTGGGGGCAAGGCCAAGAAGAAGGCAAGTCATTGTCCTCATCCAATGTCTGTGTGAGAATGGGGTCATGGTCCCTTTTGTGTCAGTGGAATTTACCAATCTATTCAAAATCGAAGCATTTTGTGCATTTCCAATTTTTTAATAGCAATTGAAAGTTATTGCCCAGCAGTATGGGGGAAAAAAGGAGGGGCCCACAGAATGGGTTAACAGTACACTTGCCAATCTGCTGCTGTACTGACAGGGCCTGATCACACCCTCCGGGTCTTAACTCGACCAGAAGAAAGCAAATCAATGACAAATCTGTGTATGACTGTGCCTGGTGTTTTGTTTTGGACAATAACACACGTTTCTCTCCTGCTTTGAGTAGAAGTGGTCCAAGGGGAAAGTCAGGGACAAGCTGAACAACTTGGTGCTGTTCGACAAGGCCACATATGACAAGCTGTGCAAAGAAGTTCCCAACTACAAGCTCATCACCCCAGCAGTAGTCTCTGAGAGGCTGAAGATTAGGGGCTCACTGGCCAGGGCCGCCCTTCAGGAGCTGCTCAACAAAGGTGAGAAAACTGGAACAATGGGGGAGATTTATCAAAACTTGTTAAAAGGAATATTTTATCCGTTTTCCATAGCAACCAATCGGATTGCTGCATTTATTTTTCAGAGGCATTTTCAAAAATAAAAGAACCAATCTAATTAGTTGCTATTAACTGGTCAACCTTTCCTCTGCGCAGACTCTGATAAATCTCAATTATGTGTATCACTCAACACATGGCAGGTATCGTCTTGTTTTAGGGAAGCTCACATTTCTACAGGGATCTAAGATGTTGGGACACAAACCTGACAGATTAAAGGTATTCCGGGGGTTAAATCTAATTACTGTCAGACTGATGTACATTAGAAAAAAAACTGCTGAACTTCCTTGCTACCCCAGCTGCTGCTGTTGGCACAGAGCTTGGCCCTGCTGTGCAGCACTCCCGTGTCAGTAAAAAGGCCTGTCTGCCTAGCTAGCAGTGTCTACAACAGTGTCCCACTTCAGCCATTGATGGGCAGGTCCTTGTACTGACAGTGCTGCGCAGTGGGACTGGTCCTTAAAGGGGTTCTCCGGTGCTTAGACATCTTATCCCCTTTCCAAAGGATAGGGGAGAAGATGCCTGATCGCTGGAGTCCTGCCGCTGGGGACCCCCGTGATCTTGCATGCGGCACCCCATTTGTAATCAGTCCCTGGAGCGTGTTCGCTCCGGGTCTGACTACTGTCGATCACGGGGCCGGCGGCGTGTGACGTCACGCCTCCGCTCCCGTATGATGTATATGACGTCACACGGGGCGGAGGCGTGACGTCACATGCCGCGGGACCTTTGGTCGCCGCTAATCAGACCCGGAGCGAATAAGCTCCAGGGACTGATAACAAACGGGGTGCCGCATGCAAGATCACGGGGGTCCCCAGCGGCGGGACTCCAGCGATCAGGCATCTTATCCCCTATCCTTTGGAAAGGGGATAAGATGTCTAAGCACCGGAGAACCCCTTTAATTTTGTCAAGGAAACATGGAAGTACTGAGCAGCAGGTAAGAGCAGGTGACGGTTTACATTCTGTACATAAACAACCTCTGATCTTCTATTTTGGGCTCAGTTTTTGCATCTAGAGATTGTTGACTTTCTGAAGTTTGATTTATGATTCAAACAACTGTCTTGGTATTTACAAAAATTGGCACTGCTTTTAAAAAGAAAATATAAAAAAGGTTTTATAATTGGGGGGGGGGGGGGAGAATCTTATAACTGGACAGACCAGCTTAAAAAATTGCTTCACAAACTTAAAGGGGTATTCCAGGCCAAAACTTTTTTTATACATCAACTGGCTCTGGAAAGTTTAACACAGCGGTCTTCAAACTGTGACCTTCCAGATGTTGCCAAACTACAACTCCCAGCATGCCCGGACAGCCAACGGCTGTCTGGGTATGCTGGGAATTGTAGTTTTGCAACATCTGGAGGGCTACAGTTTGAAGACCACTGGTTTAACAGATTTGTAAATTACTTCTATTAAAAAATCTTAAGCCTTCCAATAGTTGTTAGCTTCTGAAGTTGAGTTGTTTTTCTGTCTAACTGCTCACTGATGACTCACATCCCGGGAGCTGTGCAGTTCCTATGGGGATTTTATTCCATCATGCACAGCTCCCGGGACGTGACATCATCATTGAGCAGTTAGACAGAAAACTTGATAAGCTAATAACTATTGGCAGGATTAAGATTTTTTTTAAGTAATTTACAAATCTGTTTAACTTTCCGGAGTCAGTTGAGATATATAAAAAAAAGTTTTTGCCTGGAATACCCCTTTAAGCTTCCATACTGATCGCTTGGTCTGTCTCAATGCACAGTGGCTAAGGTGGGTCACCGCTGTTTCCAGGGATTGTGGGCCTGTGGTGGTGACACAGAAGCACTGAGCAGCAGAGGTTCAGGACAGGTGTCTCTGCTGTTTGCACTACTTAGGCTGACACTGGGTGAGCTAGTTTATAGGTACATGCTATGCAAATGTAAAACACTGCCTCTTAGGATCTTATCCTATTCTGATAAAATATCTGGTTCTCTCACCATGAGGGAAGAGGGAATACATAGATTCAATAAGGGCTGACCTTCTCCCATTGTCTGCATCTCGGATATTGGATGTCACTGTATTGATATCCCTCACTAGATCTTTGTGCACGGTTTCATTTTGCATATTTTAGTTTGTTCTGTTTGATATTTGTTGTTTTGCTGGGTTGTATCATGGCCACGTGCATATGCTATAATGAACTTAATTTGTTTGGCACTAAAATCTGTGCAACTCATTAGTACTCTGTATTCAAGATCCACCACATGCTTTTTATTTTATTCTTCTGCACGTGAATAAGGTTTAGACCCCCATCCATGTGCAAGCGTCACAAATATTACATTAAAAATTCTAAACTTGGCTGCCTTGTTCAGATATCCCTTTCTGATGTAATTAGTTTTGAGAATTAAGCAATTCCTATGTTCTTTTGTCTATTAAGGTTTGATCAAGCTGGTGTCCAAGCACAGAGCACAGGTTATCTACACTAGAAACACCAAAGGTGGTGAGGCACCTGCAGGAACAGAGGAGTCATAACCAGGTGAGTTCCCGCCAAGACAGCACGTTGTTGGATAAAACATTGTTGCTGTGCCTTTTGTATGCTTTAAAGGCTGTTCTGCCATAAATTGATGGGAATAACTTGCATAACATCATGACACTGCTGTTCTCCTGGGTCTTGTGGGAGACTTGCTTCTGACATCTCTGCAGTGCATTGAATATTACTGTAACTATAGTGCATTTATATTACATTCATAGTCAGCCTAGTAGGTAGACAAAAAGTTTAACTCCTGTGATGCACATTATTTAGGCTTTGATCGTGCACTTCCCCATCCGCTCTGTTTTGCAATCGGTTGAAGTCTGATCATTCAGACCCTGACCAATCAAAAACATTAGTCATGTTTCTTCAAATGTTTATATTTTCCCTGTAAAAAAAGAAAATGGCAGCAGCACACTTGGTCAACAAAATGGAGGCTCTTAGCGCACTTTTTGATCAAAACGTGTCCCCCATCCACCACGCGGAGGTGGCCTCTTATCGGATGGGTCCCTAAACACTCACCTACCTGTATTTTCCCTGCACACTTTAAATGTGAGGACTGATAAATATTAGGCAGTGTATTACTACTAAAATCTGTTCCTTTTTATTAGGATTAATAAGAACATGGTGTAAATACTGAATATGTTCTTCTGTTACAGGTCCTGGATTGGGAGCAGCCATGTTTTCTATGTAAATGATCTAATGAAAATAAAATTGTGACATAACTTGGTGTTTGTGCGGTTCTTATGTTAATCACAAAGTATCTCTCAATAATTAAGTGATTAAAGTCAAATGGAGTGCAACATCCACAGGAAAATCTGCAGCAAACTAAACATTTTTATGGGGATTTTTTTTAAATCTGGTCATAAACATTATAGACAGTTATTGGCCCCCAGAAGCTCCTTCTTATCCCCTCCAGGTTTCTGATTACTGGTTCTTTGCAAAATCATGTGACCTGTAGCCTCGCATGTTGACATCATATGATTATCGCTGGCTGCCAGTAAACTGACTGGAGGGGGGGGGGGGCGCAGATGGTGCATTTAGTTTTCCCTTCGTCATTCAGGTAAGGCCTTACTGGAAGAGCACAGATTAGCCAATCAGTACAGGACCTTGACAGGGGAGCTTTGTCAGGTGAACAATCCTGTTCCCTCAACAGTTCATAAAGTTAAAAAAAAAGAGACCGTAAAGTTCAACCTATATCCATATTGAGTCCCTGCTTAGTAGATCCAGAGGAGGGCAAACAACCTCAACTAAAGGTAAAAAATCCTTCCTTACTCCAAATATGGCATCAGAATAAATCTCTGGATCAACGTTCTGTCCCTATAAATCTAATATACATAATCTGTAATGTTTTCCAGAAATGCATCCAGACCCACTTTAACTCTATTACGGAGTTCCCCATGATCACCTCCTCCGGGAGAGAGTTCCAGTCTCACTCCTCTTACAGTAAAGAACCCCCGTCTGTGCTGGTGTAGAAACCTTCATTCCTCTAGACGTAGAGGATGACCCCTTGTTATAGATACAGTCCTGGGTATAAATAGATCATGGGAGAGATCTCTGTACTGTCCCCCTGATATATTTATACATAGTTATTAGGTCTCCCCTAAGCTGCCTTTTTTTTCTTAACGAAATAACCCTAATTCTGATAATCTTTCTGGGTACTGTAGTCCTCCCATTCCCCGTATTACTCTGGTTGCCCGTCTTTGAACCCTCTCCAGCTCCACTATATCTTGTACACTGGTGCCCAGTACTGTACACAGTATTCTATGTGTGGTCTGACTAGTGATTTGTACAGTGGTTGAATTATTTCCCCTATTAATGCACCCGATGATTTTATTTGCCTGGTCACTCACTACAGCTAAATTTCTTTTCCATATCAATTGTCCCAAGTATTCTCCCATTTAATACACAATCACAGCCCGGATTTTTCCTCCCCATGCGCATTACCTTATTACCTTACATTTATCAGTGTTGAAACTAATCTTCCACTTCCCAGCCCAAACATCCAACCTATCCAGATCCATTTGTAACGGTGCACTGTCCTCTATTGTGTAGTATTAGTATCATCCACAAATCTTGATACTTTACCATGTGTATGCATACAATGAATGCCCAAAATATAGGATCCTATACATTGGATATAAAACAAGAGATAGGCGTATGTAGATCAAAAATGTTTAACTTTTATTGAACATAAATGCATCAAAAAGACATACATTTAAAATCGTTAAAAGAAAAGTTTAAATAATGGCAGACAAGTATGCAGAATGGGAGGTCTGCAAGACATGTAACTACACAAGTATATAGGCTGAGCAAGCATGCAGTATATCAATGTAGACTGTATACTTTAACTGCAGTATCATAGGGTATTAAGATAATATATAAGGGTATACAGGCATCACCTAGTGGGAGCACAGTAGGACCTCCAATACCACCCAATGTTTTGCGTTTGCTTCTTCCAGGGGGCGTGAAGTAGAAGACAAGATGCTGTCTAATCTGGATTTGGTGAGATGTCTAGAAAGAACCAAACCATTTCAGACCATTTAAAATCTTCTAATTCTTCATGGACCAAAGAAGGGTTTCAAGGCTTCAAAGCCAACAATATCTCGTTGGATCTGTGGGTGCATTAGTTTGTTACTCCTCTAAAGGACTCCTGAATTCTCTAGAGCACACAAGATCTGTTTTCAGCTTCTTGGGCTGAACGCAAGTCTGTTCCTCTAGAACATATGTCAATCAGCAACCTAGAATACTCTAACTTTTTTTGAAGCATTACTTAGTTTTTTTTTTTTTTTTTAGATATTTTTTTTTTTGTCTAGCGAAACTATTCGCTAAGGCTGGGTTCCCATTACGTTTTCCACCATGCGGGAGCGCATACGGCATGGGGGAGCTAAAAGCTTGCGCTCCCATATGCCTTTCTATGCGCTCCCGTATGTAATTCATTTCAATGAGCCGACCGCAGTGAAACGTTTGGTCCGGTCGGCACATTTTTCCCCCATATGCGCTCTTACAACCGGACCTAAAACTGTGGTCGACCACGGTTTTTGGTGCGGGGGAAAAGCGCATACGGGGCAAAAATTAGGTGACCGAACGTTTCATTGCGGTCAGCTCATTGAAAAGAATTACATACGGGAGTGCAAGCCTTTAGCTCTCCCCTGCCGTATGCGCTCCCGTATGGGAGAAAACGTAATGGGAACATAGCCAAAGACTGTTAAATTCTGTAAGCCAGGAGAGCCCTCCCTAGGGGTTGGTATGAAAGCAAAAGGAGGAGAAAACAACGTGGCGCTCCCTGTGTAGTATTTCTTAGAAAAAGATACCCGTCACCAATACCCAAGGTGATGTACTGACCTTGAGACGTTGCGCACAGAGGTGTATGGGACCTCTGAGGTATGGTGGGGGGGTAGGAAGAGAGGAAGATGGTTAGTCTGCTGCTCTCACCCCATGTTTTGCGTATTCCCGAGGGAGATGGACAATGATGCGAATGTGGAGAGTGAAATAAAATGGGGTTTGTTGAGAGCGCTCCTGTATGACGACAGAGGTCTGAGCCAGCACTTACGCAGGACTAACGTTTATTGCAAAAAGTCACAGGTAAAACAGGACAACGTGTTTCGGCGCTCACTGGCGCCTTCCTCAGGTCCACAATAGTAGGTATGTGTAGTCCTGGCCAGTGTTCCTGCAGGTGGGCTTGTGGACACATATGATGTGTTGCAATTGATGTACTGTACATGTATACAGATGTACTGTATATGTCTTTCCTATAGATAATGAGGAAAATTCCTTCAATATAAACATAATACTACAACATGTACATCTTGCATGGCCGCATTTATAGGTGCTCATGTTGGTAAGCCATGTTTGGGAATCTGTCTTTTTTTATGTAAAAAGACTAGGGGAAACAAATTGTCCTATAGTGGGTGCTTTTTTTGGAGACACACCTGTATCCACCAGCAAGGGCGGACTTGGCATATATTTATGTATGATTTTGATGACTGAGCTATAGTCCGGACTGTACTGGGTGACAAAGGTGACCGGTAGAGATGAGCGAACTTACAGTAAATTCGATTCGTCACGAACTTCTCGGCTTGGCGGTTGCTTACTTTTCCTGCATAAATTAGTTCAGCTTTCAGGTGCTCCTGTGGGCTGGAAAAGGTGGATACAGTCCTAGGAGACTCTTTCCTAGGACTGTATCCACCTTTTCCAGCCCACCGGAAAGCTGAACTAATTTATGCAGGAAAAGTCATCAACTGCCGAGCTGATAAGTTTGTGACGAATCGAATTTGCTGTACATTCGCTCATCTCTAGTGACCGGTTGTTGTGTGAAATTGAAATGATCTTTATGAACTTTTTTCTGAAGTAAATTGGATTTATTTTTAGACCTGGACAAAGATATTGCACGGTCTATCTGCCATTTCTGATAACCTGTGTCGCAGATGCGATCCGACTTCCTCGGCTTCTGCCTCAAAATCCGCATCGTCTGAGCAGTTGTGTCTAGCTCGTACCAGCTCCCCCACGGGCATATATCTGTCTGTAATGGAGATACCTGTAGGGGGAGTGAACTCTCTCCTGCCAATTCATTAAAGTTGCACCTGTGTGAAATTGGTTCCTCCCCATAAAGGTACTCGAACTCAAGAATATTGTCAGTATGAATAAGATCGCTTAGACGATTGAAACGCGTCACTGCTGTCCTGTGTCTGTGTTGCTATAGCGAATAAATCTTGCAATTGAGCTACTGTGCTGGATATCTCTTCAAAATTTACAAAATGTTGTTTGTTTTTTTGTTTGTTTTTTTTTGGTCCCACATTATTTTTTTGTTTAGTCGTAGATTTTGTGGTGAAATGACTCATTACAAAGTAAATGGTAGCACAAAACAAGCATTCATATAGGTCTGTTGGTAGAAAACTAAAAGCCTTATGATTTTTAGAAGGGGAAGAGGAAAGAACCATCTTAGATGGAAAAAATCCTGAGTTAAGAGTTTATTAAATACATTAAACAGAATAGGACCCCTGTGGTACCCCACTAGTAAGTCACCCAATCAGAATAAGTACCATTAATAACCACCCTCTGTTTCCTATCACTGAGCCAGTTACTTACCTACTTACACACATTTCCCCCAGCTCAATCCTTCTCATTTTATGCACCAACCTTTTATGTGGCACCGTATCAAATGCTATGGAAAAATCCAGATATACGACATCCAGCGATTGCCCCTGGTCCAGTCTGGAGCTCACCTCCTCATAACAGCTGATCAGGTTAGTTTGACTGGACCGATCCCTCATAAAGCCATGCTGATACGGGGTCATACATTTATTTTTATCAAGATACTCCAAAATAGCATCTCTTAGCAAACCATTAAACTATTTTGAGTTTGTTTACTTTCGCCGAAGTTCTCCTTTAATCCTTGCAGTTCCATTTACTAGAACAGTGTTACCCAAATAGGTTGCCTCCAGCTGTTGCAATACTACAACTCCATGCAACAGCTGGAGAACAGTATCCGTTCTAGAACTTGGTAGCATATGAATATGTTCAAACTGGAAATTCAGCGAGGAAAATTTCCTTTCTGAAATTTTGTGGATCTGAAATTTTCTGTGGACTTGCCAAGGACACAAGCACTGTTCCATTGATAAACGGAACTTCTCAGCAAAACTGAGAACTTGCAGTCACAAAAGGGTTAAGAATTTTCAGGGGTTTTTTTTCTCCATGTCCACTGTTTTTACAAATCTTATATCTTGCAGTTTTCAAGCTGGCCACAAAGCCTAATAACAAACTGAACTCTTCTGTAGAGATCACTTCTCAACAGTCAATTTATTTTCTGCAGAGGTACGATTAGGCCATGTTAACATGGTGTAAAATCTGGGGAATATCTGCGTGTAAAACACGTGGACATTGCGCACATTTGAATAATCTGGCAGGAGCTAGCTCATAGACTGCAATGCATTTCTGAGCGAAATTGCAAAAATAGACCTGTCTATTCTTTTTGTGGGACACCTGAATGGGGATTTCTGCGGCAGAAATTCCACCGTGTTAACAATGCTGCGGAATCCCATTGAAATTAATGGAACACTGCTGCACGGGGTAATACAATGAAGTGCAATTTTTTTTTATGTGACACGTTTCAGGGACGGTCCACCCTTTTCTTCTTGTCTGACACCATTCTAAAGTGACACCATTATAAAGAAAATACATTCTTCGCAACACTATGTATGTTATACCTATAGAAAAGTGTAATTGTGGCCTCCATTTAGGTGGTCTCTGGTGGGATTTGCATTTTTCTGCTGGATGGAATAACACAGACCTATGTGGTATCTGGTATTTTTATTTTTATTTTTTTAATCAAAGAAACACAAATAGCATAGCACTATTCCACCCAATCAGGACCTCTAACACGGGCTTGTAGGTTTGACCACAGCTGAAATTCATGCAGGAAAATAATTTTTTTTTTTTTCTTTAGAGGATCTACTGGTGGCATTACCTACCGACCCTCCTCCTACTGGGGGCTTCAGTGATGGCCTGCTTGGCTAATCACCAGGCTAAAATGGGAACTCGGTTCAACCAGTGATCAGCAGAGCTGACTGTTACTTAAGCTTGCCTATTTCCCCAGAGTACCCCTTTAATTGTCATCTTAGATGAGGGTCTGACTCAGTTTTAACTGCCTTTATTAGGGCTCTTTCACACAACCGTTTATATCCTCTGAATCATGCCTGTCATGCTCCCCTATTCTGAACTCCTGATAATGGGTAATTAAGGATCCCATTCATTTCAACGGGTTCCTTTTTTGTATCCTTTATCAGTTATAATTATTATTAGTAGTAGTTATTGGTTTCTTCCGAGTGAGTACTTTATCAGACACGCATCTAGTAGTGTGTTGGATCTCCTTTGGCCCTCAGAACTGCAGCAATTGATCATGGCATAGATTCCACTAGGTGATGAAATTGTTCTGCAGAAATATAGGACAAGATCTTTTTTTTGCTCCTGCAATGTGTTCAATCCCGCCTGCCCCTGCAAACATTCTGACAGCTTTTACAGAGCCCTTCCGAGCAATTTCATTACCCCTCCTGCCATTTCATCAGCCCCTGTGACATTTCAGAGGTTTCCAGGACCCACTGTATGTTCTGTGACCGCCTGCCTCTGCCTGTTCAAGATTGAAAACCACCTGCTCCAGCAAGTTGTATATTGGGCCCTGTGGGACCCGCAAGATCCCAATCCCATTGCAGACCTCTATCCTGATATGCTCTCAACTCATTTAGGGTCACATGTAGCGCATCCGTCCCTAGAGGGTGCCTCTTGCTGTGTCCGTGTGTAATGTGTTGTCTTCTCGTAGCAGCAATCCACCGCTACGAGCAGACACACTGGGATCTGCGAGTCATGCGTGCATGCAGTTTACTCACAGACATCGTGGCTGCTCCCTGAGCTAGATGGAGAGCATCCATGATGTATGTGAGTAAACTGCACAGTGCTCACAACCCGCCAATCCCCGAGTCTGCTTTTAGCGGCGGATTGCTGCTACGAGAAGACAATGCAGGACACATGGGCACAGCAGGAGGCTCACTCTAGGGATGATCATCAGCACATCCGCAGCCTCAAATATGCTGTGGATGCACTACGTGTGTCCCTGTTATAAGGGGGTTATCCAGCTAATAAAATACTTTTTTAATGTACAGAATAGTGAATAAGTGTCTGATTGATAGGAATCCAACCTCTGGGACCCACTGAAATATCTAGAACGGGGCCTAACTCTCCCCGCTAAAGCTCACCTTCTGAAACCTTGCCAGGGACAGCTGGCTGAGACTGAACACTATTGTGACCAATGATTGGCTGAGTGGTCTGTCGCTGCTGAGGAAGGCCTGAGGAAGCGGGTCACCACGAAACGCGTTGCATTGTGGGAATAAACCTTTTTAAGTCTTTACCTGGTCTCAGCGCTCCTATTCATCCCGTTTTGTTGTTTGGAGACATCTTGTTTTTATCATGATTTTAGTCCAGCGGGAAGAAGCTGCAGAGACACCCTGAGGATATACCCTGATCCATTGTTGTACTTGGACGTAGTACAACTTTATGTGGTAAGCGTAGTTCACACATAGCGTTACCAATTGTACTCTGGTGTTACACTACGGAGCGCATCTCTTTGTGCTTTTTTATTTCAGTTATGAAAACAGGACATTTTACAAGAGAAGAAATGGAAGATATATTGGGGGAGAACTATGAAAACCTGTGCAGAGGAGCAGTTGCCCCTAGCAATTAGATTCCAGCTTTCTTTTTAACCTCTTCAGGACATAGGGCGTATGGATACGCCCTGCATCCCGAGTCCTTAAGGACCGAGGGCGTATCCATACGCCCGTGGGAATTTCGGCCCCCACCGCTAGCCGGTTGGGGACCGGAGCCGGATGCCTGCTGAAATCGTTCAGCAGGCATCCCGGCATATCGCCCAGGGGGGTCATTATGCCCCCCCATGTCGGCGATCGCCGCAGATCGCTGGACAATTCAGTCCAGCGATCTGCGGCGATTCCGGGTCAATCGGGTCTCCGGTGACCCGGAATTACTGGCTGTTCGGGGCCGTCTCTGACTGCCCCGAACAGCCAGAGCCTGCAGGGGTGAGGTGGCACTGGTGCCACCTCACGATCGTCCTGATTCGTCGGCCGGATTACCGGCCGACCAATCAGGGCGCCTGCTGCGGGTGTCACTCCCGCACCCACTCCGCCCCTCTTCCGGAGGACGTGAGCGGGTGCGGGACGTGCACCCCGGGAGCTGGGGACCCCGATCCCCGGCGTCAATGTTGGGATCTGGGCCCCAGGAGCAGCGGCGACGTCGAGGGACTGACCTCATGCGGCTGGATCGTTGAAGGTGAGTGACAGCCTCCTGCTGTTGCTTAGCAACAGCTCCCAGCATGCAAAAAGGGCATGCTGGGAGCTGTAGTTATGCAACAGCAGGAGGCAGACCACCACAACTCCCAGCATTCCCTTATGGGCATGCTGGGACTTATGGTTTTGCAACAGCTGGAGGCACATTTTTTCTATGGAAAAGTGTACCTTCAGCTGTTGTATAACTACAACTCCCAGCTTGCACAAACAGCTAAAGTGCATGCTGGGAGTTGTAGTGGTGCATCTGCTGGTTGCATAACTACAACTCCCAGCATGCCCGTTGGCTGTCGGTGACTGCTGAGAGTTGTAGTTTTGCAACAGCTGAAGGCACACTGGTTGTGAAACTCAGAGTTTTTTTTACCTAACTCAGTGTTTCACGACCGGTGTGCCTCCAGCTGTTGCAAACTACAACTCTCAGCAGTCACCGTACACCATGCACCGTACATGCTGGGAGTTGTAGTTTTGCAACAGCTGGAGGCACACTGGTTGTGAAACACTGAGTTAGGTCACAAACTCAGTGATACATAACCAGTGTGCCTACAGTTGTTGCAAAACTACAACTCTCAGCAGTCACCGACAGCCAACGGGCATGCTGGGAGTTGTAGTTATGCAACAGCTGGATGTCCCCCCCCCCCCCCACTGTGAACGTACAGGGTACACTCACATGGGCGGAGGATTACAGTAAGTATCTGGCTGCAAGTTTGAGCTGCCGCAAACTTTCTGCTGCAGCTCAAACTGCCAGCGAGAAACTACTGTGAACCCCCGCCCGTGTGACTGTACCCTAAAAACACTACACTACACTACCACAAAAAATAAAATAAAAAGTAAAAAACACTACATATACACATATCCCTACACAGCCCCCCTCCCCTCCCCAATAAAAATGAAAAACGTCTGGTACGCCACTGTTTCCAGAACGGAGCCTCCAGCTGTTGCAAAACAACTCCCAGTATTGTCGGACAGCCGTTGACTGTCCAGGCATGCTGGGAGTTTTGCAACAGCTGGAGGCACCCTGTTTGGGAATCACTGGCGTAGAATTCCCCTATGTCCACCCCTATGCAAGTCCCTAATTTAGGCCTCAAATCTGCATGGCGCTCTCACTTTGGAGCCCTGTCGTATTTCAAGGCAACAGTTTAGGGTCACATATGGGGTATCGCCGTACTCGGGAGAAATTGTGTTACAAATTTTGGGGGGTATTTTCTGCTTTTACCCTTTTTAAAAATGTAAAATTTTTGGGAAAACAAGCATTTTAGGTAAAAAAAAATTTTTTTTTTACATATGCAAAAGTCGTGAAACACCTGTGGGGTATAAAGGTTCACTTAACCCCTTGTTACGTTCCCCGAGGGGTCTAGTTTCCAAAATGATATGCCATGTGGTTTTTTTTTTTGCTGTCCTGGCACCATAGGGGCTTCCTAAATGCGGCATGCCCCCAGAGCAAAATTTGCTTTCAAAAAGCCAAATGTGACTCCTTCTCTTCCGAGACCTGTAGTGCGCCAGCAGAGCACTTTTCACCCCCATATGGGGTGTTTTCTGAATCAGGAGAAATTGGGCTTCAAATTTTTAGGGGTATTTTCTGCTATTACCCTTTTTAAAAATAATTTTTTTTGGGGGAAAACAAGCATTTTAGGTAAAATTTTTTTTTTTTTAACATTTGCAAAAGTATTAAGGTTCACTTTATCCCATGTTACATTCCCCGAGGGGTCTAGTTTCCAAAATGGTATGCCATGTGTTTTTTTTTTTTTTTGCTGTTCTGGCACCATAAGGGCTTCCTAAATGCAACATGCCCCCCAAAAACCATTTCAGAAAAACGTACGCTCCAAAATCCCCTTGTCGCTCCTTCGCTTCTGAGCCCTCTACTGCGCCCGTCGAACACTTTACATAGACATATGAGGTATGTGCTTACTCGAGAGAAATTGGGCTACAAATACAAGTAAAAATTTTGTCCTTTTACCCCTTGTAAAAATAAAAAAATTGGGTCTACAAGAACATGTGAGTGTAAAAAATGAAGATTGTGAATTTTCTCCTTCACTTTGCTGCTATTCGTGTGAAACACCTAAAGGGTTAAAACGCTGACTGAATGTCATTTTGAATATTTTGGGGGGTGTAGTTTTTATAATGGGGTCATTTATGGGGTATTTCTAATATGAAGACCATTCAAATCCACTTCAAACCTGAACTAGTCCCTGAAAAATTGTGAGTTTGAAAATTTTGTGAAAAATCGGAAAATTGCTGCTGAACTTTGAAGCCCTTTGATGTCTTCCAAAAGAAAAAACTCATCAATTTTATTATGCAAACATAAAGTAGACATATTGTATATGTGAACCAAAAAAAAATGTATTCGTAATATCCATTTTCCTTACAAGCAGAAAGCTTCAAAGTTAGAAAAATTCAAAATTTTCACATTTTTCATCAAATTTACGGATTTTTCACCAATAAAGGATGCAAGTATCGACCAAAAATTACCACTATGTTAAAGTAGAATATGTCACGAAAAAACTATCTCGGAATCAGAATGATAACTAAAAGTATCCCAGAGTTATTGATGTTTAAAGTGACAGTGGTCAGATGTGCAAAAAACACTCCGGTCCTTAAGGCCAAAATGGGCTCCGTCCTGAAGGGGTTAAAGGCGCCTGGAAAATGAAAGTTGGAATCTGGTTGCCATGGGCGAGTGCTTCACACAGTTCCTTTACACAAGGTTTGATAAATCTGCCATAACTGTACCACTGCAATCTACAATAGATAATAACACTACATCTCCCAACATGCCCTGGTGGCCTGTACACTATGGGGGAGATTTATCAAAACTTGTCCAGAGGAAAAGGTGCTGAGTTACCCATAGCAACCAATCAGATCGCTTCTTTCATTTTACATTGGCCTTTTCAGAAATGAATGAAGCGATTTGATTGGTTGCTATGGGCAACTCGGCAACCTTTTTCTCTGGACAGGTTTTGCTGAATCTCCATTCATCAAAACCTGCCTAGAGGAAAAGTTGCTGAGTTGCCCATAGCAACCAATCAGATCGCTTCTTTCATTTCTGAAAAGTCCTCTGAAAAATGAAAGAAGCTATCTGAATGGTTGCTATGGGCAACTATAGTTTCGCTGTAACTTGGTTGGTGTTTTTATAACTTGCTCAGTTTAGACTACATTTCCCGTGAGCCTTTGGACCCGGAAGTGACGTTTTAGTAGCCATCAGGTCAGATGACAGCGGAGACTACGGAAACATGGCGATCTTCAGTGTTTATGTGGTGAATAAGGCTGGCGGGCTGATCTACCAGCTGGACTACCAGAGCCCGCGGGCCGAGACTGAGAAGACGTTCAGCTTCCCCCTGGACCTGGTCCTCAAAGTGCACGACGACCGGATCCAGGTGTCTTTTGGGCAGCGGGACGGCATTCGAGGTAAGGGGGGGGGGGGGGGGAGAGAGTCCTGTGCTGCCTGCTCCGGTGATAGCGCTGCTTCTCTGCCCCTAAAGCGGTATTTCCCAACCAGTGGGCCTCCAGCTGTTGCAAAACTACAACTCCCAGCATGCCCGGACAGCCAAAGGCTGTCCGGGCATGCTGGGAGTTGTAGTTTTGCAACAGCTGGAGGCCCACTGGTTGGGAAACACTGAGTGCACACTAATTAAAAGACCTGCAGGAGAGGAGTGTCACGTAGAAGCCAATCAGATTGCAGCTTACATAGTAGGCCCAGCTGTGTACAATATAAACTGAAATCTGATTGGTTTTCCTCTCTGGGCATGATGGGAGTTGTAGTTTGAGGGCTACAGTTTGGGGAACACCAGAGCAGCACCCTTTCTTTTTACAATTTTAAGACTCATTTCCTTTTATACTTCTTTTTTCCAATGAATTAAAAAACGCAAACAGCGTGCCAGATCATCATGGGTCAAAGAGGTTATCCGGGATAAAAAAATAACAACTATTGTAGTGAATGGTGCTGAGTTTTCCATAGCACACCCGACCTGAGGACAGATGTGATGTGGTGTGCAGTATTTTTGGGAAAAAGCCACTATGTTTGAGAATATATATATATATATATATATATATATATATATATATATAATTTATTTTATATAAACATCTCAAACATAGTGGCTTTTTCCAAAAAAGACCGCACCGCATTACATCTGTCCTCAGGTCGGGTGTGCTAAAGAATGCAAAAAAACGGACAGACCCGTTGTAAGGTTCTGTTCACAATAGTGTCCTAGCAGCTATGATGTATGTAGAGATATATTATAGCTGCTAGGACACTATTATGCACAATGGGTCTGTAATTTTTATTTTTTTTTGCATTCTTTAGAAAATACTAAGGCTGCATGCACACCACGTTTTTGCTATACAGTGCCCGTATCAGGTTTTTGGATGAAACACGCATTCCTCAAAACCGGACTAAACTATATCAAAACGTGTGTACAAATTTTAACCCATATACGGTTGAAAAATGATGTCCGGTTGCATCCGTTTTTTTTTTTTTTTTAAGAAACAAATGTATCTGTTTTTAACTTTTCACTCCATTTTGAATAAAGTTTTACTTGTTTGATTGAAATTTCAAGAAAAAAAAACTGTGCAAAGTCAAAAACCGGATGGTGAAAAATGGATGGAACCGTACGCACATACGGTTCTGTACGGTTCCCATTGACTCCCATGTTTAAAAAAAAAAAAACGTATACGGTTTAATACAGTTTTTCACCCGGACCAAAAAACGTGCTAGACTGCGGTTTTGGGTACGGGTAAAAAAAAAATGGACAAAATCGTATAAGATGCAGAACGGACTAAACCGGATGATGCGTTTGACGTACGGTTTACAATGTTAAGTCAATGCATACAGTTTTCTATACAGTTCCATGCGGTTTTTAATTTGAAACCGTAAACGGGAACTGTATAGCAAAGACGTGGTGTGCATGCAGCCTAACGCTACAGACTACACTGTATTGACCCTGTTGGCTGTGTGCATGTAGCTGTACAAACACTGGAATTAGGGTGCATTCACACCACATATTTGCAATACAGCAGCCAGCGGAGGAATTTAAAAACCGGCCCCTGCTGGCAGGGCTGTGGAGGAGGAGTCGGAGGAAATTTTGGGTACCTGGAGCCGGAGTCGGCAAACAATGCACCGACTCCGACTCCTACTAAATTTAGATTGGAATAAATAAAAAAAAGCAAGTTTAAATGTCTCAATTCACAAAAAGTTATAATTAATGCCTTCTCTACTTTAAGAATAAAGACCAATGCATGCAGTGCCTCATGTAACCGCAAAACGAACACGTTAAGTGACCGTGAAGAAGCTTTTCATGTGCTTTACTATATGGCAAACAACGCACAATTAGGAGCAGCAATACTTATACTTTCCATAGTGTTGTGTTCTGCTGTTACAGGGAACCCATGGGTAACCTAGCCTCTCACTGATAAGGGGCTAAGGAAATATGTTTTTTGCAGGACTAGAGACACTTGTATAAGTGAAGGGAATGGAGGGTCAATAGTTCAAGACTGAAGCTGTAAACCACTGGAAAAACTGCTGCCATTCAGCTAAGGCTATAAAAACTTGTAAACTCGATTGTTAGCTTAAAGGGGTACTCCGCCCCTAGACATCTTATCCCCTATCCAAAGGATAGGGGATAAAATGTCAGATCGCCGGGGTCCCGCTGCTGGGGACCCCCAGGATTGCCGCTGCGGCACAGAGTTCGCTCTCTGCGTAATGACGGGCGATACAGGGGTTGGAGTACCGTTACGTCATGGCTCTGCCCCTCGTGATGTCACGGCCAGCCCCCTCAATACAAGTCTATGGGAGGGGGCGTGGTGGTCTTCACGCCCCCTGCCATAGACGTGCATTAAGGGGGCGGGCCGTGATGTCACAAGGGGGCGGGCCGTGATGTCACAAGGGGCGGAATTTTCTGTGATTTCATCACAGAAAATTCCGGAGTCGGAACATTTATCTACCGACTCCACAGCCCTGCCTGCCGGACTCCATTCGTTTGAATTAGTCGGACGGAGTCAGATAGGGACTCCCATCGGCTAATTTTTGGACCATATCCGTTTTACTGCTGGACAAAAAACTGTGGCATACCCATGTTTTCAGTTCGGCAACAAAACCGGATACAGTCCAAAAATAAGCCGACCAGAGTCACTATCTGACTCCGTCCGGTGGGAGTACGGCAGCAGCCGGTTTTTTAATTCTCCCCTTAGATCCGGCTGCTGTATGCACCCTTACTTGTTTCCCTTCCCTTTCCCTGTGCTGTGTATTCTTATCCTGGAAAAAAAATCTAAAACTTGGCAGACCTATTGTAAGGAAATAGTAGGTTATAATGCAGTGGTCTTCAACCTGCGGACCTCCAGATGTTGCAAAACTACAACTCCCAGCATGCCCGGACAGCCGTTGGCTGTCCGGGCATGCTGGGAGTTGTAGTTTTGCAACATCTGGAGGTCCGCAGGTTGAAGACCACTCTTATAATGCATCCTAAATAAGACACCCACTATAACTAGAGATGAGCGAACTTACAGTAAATTCGATTCGTCATGAACTTCTCGGCTCGGCAGTTGATGACTTTTCCTGCATAAATTAGTTCAGCTTTCAGGTGCTCCGGTGGGCTGGAAAAGGTGGATACAGTCCTAGGAGACTCTTTCTTAGGACTGTATCCACCTTTTCCAGCCCACCGGAAAGCTGAACTAATTTATGCAGGAAAAGTCAGCAACCGCCGAGCTGAGAAGTTTGTGACGAATCGAATTTACTGTAAGTTCGCTCATCTCTAACTATAGCGTCTGTGTGTCCAGGCTTCAGGAAGGCATTGGAGGCTCCCGTTATGTGATAACTTACCTTTACTGCTTGAGGAGTTGGTGCTCAATATGGTGGTTATCGCTCTCTCACTCTCTCTTTACAGTGGGACATGCTGTACTCTCCATTAATGGAATAGATGTGAATGGCAGATATACAGCGGAAGGGAAGGAAGTTCTGGAATATCTGGGAAACCCCTCTAATTATCCTCTCTCCATCCGCTTTGGACGTCCCCGACTTTCATCCAATGAGAAGCTTATGTTGGCCTCCATGTTCCACTCGTGAGTTGTAGAGCGTGTATGACCTAGAGATAACACTTTTCCCTCTCCAGCAGTTACTTCCTAGTGAAATCATTGTTTTTATAATTGTAATACAGAAGGATTTATCAGGGTGCAGCCGCTGAATATAAACAAAGGCTCTTAAATATTTTTCCTTATTTGCTTACGCATGCGAACTTACGGTGAATACAGCCGGTCCCACGCCTAACGGTTGTTTGCTTTATTCTGGGTAAAATAACACCGCTTTCAAAGTGCTCTAGAAGCCCAGAAAAGCTAGATACACTCCTGGGAGGATTAAGACTGTCATTCTAGACTTTTCCAGATTGTTTCGAATTGGCCACATTTAAAGAGAAATGCAGCGGAAAACTTTTACCTTCCCCTGTGCCCGGGCTGCAGAAATAAAAAAAATTAAAAAAAGTTAGCTCACCTTCCTACGTTGCCCAAAACCCCGGCCTCCTTGCGGCGGTATCTGGGTCCCGGTCCTCCGACGCTGCTTGGGTCCTTGCTTTTTGTCCTTGGAACGTCACATGGCGGTCAGCATATCGCCGGCCGCAGCGATGTCCTGCCTCGGCCAGTGATAGGCTGTTAGAAGCAGGGACCCGAGCAGCGCCAAAGGAACGGAACGCTGATACCGGCACAACGGGGGAACGTAGGAAGGTGAGCTAAAGTTTTTTTTTGCAGCCCGGGCACCGGGGAAGGTAAAAGTTTTCTCCCACATTTCTCCTTTTAAATCATAACCCTTTCAATTTTGCATCTAAAAATCCATATGATAGCTTCAAAATTACACCTTCTCTTTATTCTGTAGGTCCATACGATTAAAATGATTAGAGATGAGCGAACTTCCAGTAATTCGATTCGTCACGAACGTCTCTGCTCAGTGTTTGCTGACTTTAGCCTGCATAAATGAGAGATAACGGATAATCAAAAAATCCCATAGACTTGAAGGGGATTTTGTAACGGACGTTTAACATCCGTTATTAAGACTTTTCTAACGGATCTTTTAACGGAAGAAGTTTATAGTGTGAAAGCAGCCTTAGATGCGGCAATCAACTTTTGTCCGGCATTAGCCACGGGTCCTGGCTGCTGATAGCAGCCGGGACTGGGCGGGTGTGATGAGAGGTCAGCTCCTGAGCTCGCTTTGTAACCCTGCCATGCCTTGGCGCAGTTTTTAAATGGCGTTTTCCGGCAAGGGGTTAATGTAAGTTTGTTGAGAACTACAGCTAGCAGCTTGACATACATTTACACAAGTCCAGTCTGCTATGTATTCTTGTCTATTAAAGTCAAGTACTCCGGACCTAGATCTGGACTATAATGTGTCAATAAAAATGGCTTCTAAAGCAAGAAGACTCTGCTTTCTGTTTCCACTGACACTTTGATGTACTTATGCTCTGAGACATACCGTATTTATCGGCGTATAACACGCACTTTTAAAACTTTAATTCAAGGCAAAAAGTCTGCTTGTTATATGCCGATAAATCTTCTGGTCACTGATTTAAAGCGGCCGCAGCGTCTGCTTGTTAAGTATTAACAGCGCGGCCACTTTAAATCGGTGTTTAGTGGCGTCTCCTCCACGCTCTGTCACTTGTTTTCTCCTGCACTATCCACAGGTACTGGTGTGGTGGATAGTGTGGGAGACGCTGATTAAAATGAGCCCTACCTTGTCCGCATCTGCCCTACCTTTTAATCAGCGTCTCCCGCACTATCCACCATACCAGTACCTGTGGATAGTGCGGGAGGAAACAAGTGAGTTTCACTTTTCATTTTCCCTCCCTCCCTCATCATTCCCCCTTTTCCTGCTTTTCATAGATTTTTTTTCGTTACATGTCTACACTTCGGCAGGTCAGGTCAGACGGAGGGTCTTGCGGGGTCAGTGAAGCAGATGAGCGACGTCCTCTGCCGGCTTCTCTGTGCGGCATCACTGACGTCAATTTTCATTTCCTGTAGTCGCCGCCGAAAAGTGACATCCCTGATGCCGCACAGAGAAGCCGGGAGAGGACGTAACTAATCTGCTTCACTGAGCCCGCAAGACAGCAGAAGCGCAGACAAGTATGGAAAGGGGAAGAGTGGTCTTCAACCTGCGGACCTCCAGATGTTGCAAAACTACAACTCCCAGCATGCACAGACAGCATTTGGCTGTCCGGGCATGCTGGGAGTTGTAGTTTTGCAACATCTGGAGGTCCGCAGGTTGAAGACCACTGGATGCCATAGGAGGAACATGATGGGGGGGATGATGAGACGGAGAAATGATGAGGGGGGGATGATGAGACGGGGAAATGATGTGGGGGGGAATGATGAGGGGGGATGAGACAGGGTGGGGGGGATGATGAGGGGGGAATGATGGGGGACATGATGTGACAGGGTGGGGGATGATGAGACAGGGTGGGGCACTAAAGGCTTAATGTCTGTATGGCTAGTGGTGGTTTATGACGGGGAAATGATGAGACATGGGGGGTATGATGAGACATGGGGGGGGTGGCGATGAGAGGGGTAAATGTGGCACAGGGACTGATAAAAGGGAAGGAATGATGTGGCACTGGAGGGGACGGGACCAAACTGAGGTGCAGAAGAAAATGAAGTTGGGGGGATGATGTGGTATTTAGTCCAAGTCATTTATTTTACATTTTATTTTTTTTACTTAAATTTCCCTGTTAAAATGGGGGTGCGTGTTATACGCCGATAAATACGGTATTTTATTATAGATCAGGGGTGACTAAACCTGCTCAACATAAGAGCTACATTCTATAGACTTCAGATGTTTGAGAGCCGCAAGGCATGCACATACATAAAAATTAAGAAATACATGTAGATAGTAGTATTTATTCATATGTAGTATGCATGGATGTACTACATATTAATTTGTATTATATATCTTATTATTAGTTTGAATAGTGACAAAGTAAAAATATACATACGAGCTATAGGCCCCCATATATCAGTAGGTCCTCATCTCCATACAGCACCTATATAGCTGTAGGTCCATATTCCCATGAAGCCACCATATAGCAGTAGGCCCTTGTCGCCATATATATCCCCCATATAGCAATACGCCCTTACCCCCATACAGCAGTAGGCCCCATCTCAAGTGCTCCACAGTGGTGCTTTCTCTTTCTACCTCGTTCCTCTTTGGCAGGGAAAGGGAAGGACATGTAAAAGCAGATGTTCCTGCACGTGGCACGTTTGCTCCCCTGCAGCCACTATGTTCTTAAAGTGGCAGCGATTCTTAAACGTTGACGGATTGGAGGCTGAAGGTCAGCCGGGAGCCGCATGACACCTAGGAAAGTTGCTATTGCTGTTATGCGACCCCCGTTATAGATGATCAGTAGCTATTACTTTATAATTATTAGTTCCCTCTCATTAACTTGTTCTTAAGGCTTTTATTCTGTGTCTCCAGGTTATTCGCAATTGGATCCCAACTCTCTCCAGAGCCTGGAAGTTCTGGTATTGAAATGCTAGAAACGGACACCTTCAAGCTGCATTGCTTCCAGACACTGACTGGTGAGCTTATGTTCTATATTACGGTATATGAAGACCTGCTCTTTAGATTGTGCTATTGTAATTCATGTCCAGATGTATAGTTAGGAAATGTTCCTGAATAATATAAATGAGGTGTAATGCAAAGTTCTTACAATGACCTACATTTACCAATCTGTCTGAGACCAAAACAAGCTCTGGTAAAATGAAAGCTGAGCTATGATTGGTCGCTACGTGCAAAATCAGACCGGACCTTTCTCTGCCTTATGGATATATCTAGGCATTGTTTATTTTTTTTCATGGGGTATCTAATATTTGCAAAGTCGTATCATTTTTACTTTTTTTTTTTTTCTTTTTTCTGTTGTAGTTATTTCTTATCCGCACAACATATTTAACCCCTTCCCGCAAATGGAGGTATATTTACGTCCATTGTGGGCTCCCGCTGTATGACGCATGCTCAGCAGGTGAGCGCGCATTATACCCGGTGGGTATCAGCAACCGGGACTCACGGCTAATGCCAGACATCGCTGATCGGGCAGATGCCCGACATTAACCCTTTAGACGCTGCAATCAAAGTTGACTGCGTCGTCTAAAAGCGATGAACTCCTTTCTCGGCTAGCTCAGTGGGCTGATCTGGACTTCCATGATTTTAGCCGATCAGCTAAGAGGACGAGGGGAGGTGTCTTGCCTTCCTCCTGGCCGTCCGATCGGTTCTCCATGCTTTCAGCGAGCTTTGCCAGGCTAAAGCAATGGAGCACCGATAACGCTGATGACTGCTCTCCTATAGAGAAGCATTGATCAGTGTATGCAATCCAAAGATTGCAAGTTATAGTCAAGAAAGTAAATAAATATGCATTAACCCCTTCCCTAATAAAAGTATAAATCACCCCCCTTTTCCCATTTTTCAAATAAAATGTAAAAAAAAAAAAAACTAAACGTGGTATCGCTGCGTGCGTAAATGTCCAAACTATTAAAATATAATATTAATTAAACCACACAGTCAAAGGCGCAGGCATAAAAAATTCCAAATTACAGAAATGTGTTTTTTGGGTTTTTCCATATACTAGAATTTTTTTTTATAAAACTCGATCAGAAGATGCCATCAAAATAAAAATGGTACCCAATAAAAACTTCAGATCATGGTGCAAAAAATGAGCCCTCATATATCCCTATATATATGGAAAAATAAAAAAGTTTTGGGGGTCAGAAGGGGACAGTTATATCCCCTTGAGGACCACAGGTTTTTCCGTTTTTGCCTTTTCATTTTTTCCTCATCACCTTCTAAAAATCATCTTTCAATTTTGCACCTACAGACTCATATGAGAGCTTATATTTTGTGCCACCAATTGTACTTTGTAATAACATCAATCATTTCACCACAGAATTTATGGCGAACCTAGAAATTAAATATTTGTGGGGAAAATTGGAAAATAAAAGCCATTTTGTACATTTTGGGGGCCTCTGATTCTGATCCTAATTTACTACTTAAAAAAAAAATATAACTACATGCATTAAAATTAGTACGTTTAAAATTGTTCTCTTCTGACCCCTATAACATTTTTTTATTTTTTGGTATATGGGGTGGGTTATTTTACGGTATATGGAGGGATAATTTTTTGCGCCGTGATCTGAAGCTTTTATCGGTACCATCGTTGTTTTGATCTGAGTTTTTGATAACTTTTTATAAATATTTTACAGTATACAAAGTGACCAAAAATATGCAATTTGGACTTTGGAATTTTTTTATATGTTTAGATATTTTTAATATGGAATTTGAGAAAAGGGGGGGGGGGTTGAACTTTTAATAAGGAAGGGGTTAATGTGTGTTTTTAAACTTTTTAAAACTTTTTTATTTTACACTTTTAGTCCCCTTAGGTAACTTTTTGGAGGAATCATTAGATTCCTCATACAGAGCAATGTGGTTCCATAGACCCACATTGATCAGTGTAGTCTGCACTCAATTGATAAAGCCTGATTCTGCCAGGCTTGGTCGTTGTCAGAGCTGCAGCCAACACAGGATGTGAGGTAAGCCCTCCGGCTACCTCAACAGTGGATCACCTATCAGCTACAAGAATCAGGGGGGCCGGCCGGTATGGCGCGGGCTCGAGTCGGCTCGACATGTATACATGTCCATTGTCGTTAAGGGGTTAAACATGCTAATATTGGTGCATGTAGTTGTATTTTTTTTAAAGTAGTAAAATAAAACTTATATAAATTAGGTGTCCTTGTAACCGTATGGACCTACAGAATTAAGATAAGGAGTCATTTGTACTGCAAAGTGCACTGCGTAGAATTGGAAGCCCCCAAAATTTACAAAATGGCTTTTTTTTTTTTTTCAATTTTGCCCCACAAATATTTTCCCGTAGATTTTGCGGTGAAATGATTAATGGTATTACAAAGTAAAATGGGTGGCTCAGAAAACAAGCCCTCATATGGGTCTGTAGGTGGAAAATTGAAAGTGCAAAAATGAAAAATGGCCTGAGAGGTAAGGGGTTAAATCTGTGAGCTATATATTTATTGCCTAAAACTGGCCTGGGTACTGTTGGGAAATGTAGGAAAAATCTTTTAAAAATGCATATTATTTACATAAAGCAATTATGTGAATAAGGCCTTGGAGCAGGCTGGACATATCCTTACCAGGTCCAAAGGTTAGGCGCTGGGAACAACGTTTTGTAAGTTTACACAACCTGGTTGCAGAGGGATTTTTGCCTGGATAAAAAAAAAATGTTTATCTTTTCCTCAGTCATCAGTGCATTCCTCTTTCCTTTTCCTGATGTCTCAGCAGTCACCCCTAATAATCACAGATGGGCAACCATTCTTTAGTTTGTGGTCATAGTAAGTCTTTTCCCTACTATTGCTGCAGTTAAAAAGATTTTAAAAAAAAGACACATGTCAATCATGTTCAAATAAGGTAATTAAGGGGGGGGTGTATTTCTATATTTCTGCATATGCATTATTGGTATTTTTTTCTAAGAATGTATCTAACCCTGTTTTGAAGCTCTCAACCATTCCTGCTGTGACCAGTTCCTGAGGTAGACTGTTCTATAAAATCAGTACTGAACCTTGGGGTAAGCCAATAACAAGTTTCATGGTAAAGAAGGCTTGTCACTCCTGGGGACTAAACTTTTTTTTTTCTCCAGATGGAGGGCATGCCCCCCTTGTCTGGTTTTACCTGGTACCGTTTTTTCCCATATTTTTTATGGGACATTTATATACTTAATTAAGTTGATTATATCCCCCCTTGAATTCCTTTTTCTCAAGTCTAAACAAATGTAATTCTTTTAATTCTTTCCTCATAGCCAAGATGTTCCATGCCCAATATTAGTTAAGTTACGCCTCTGTACCCTTACCAACTCCAGAACATCCCTTTATATGAACTGGTGGCCAAAACTGAACAGCATATTCCAGGTGAGGCCGTACCAATGCTTTATAAAGGGGGAGTATTATGTCCCTTGAGTCCATGCCTCTTTTTATACATGACAATATCCTGCCGGCCTTGGAAGCAGCAGCCTGACATTGCATGCTATTCTGTAGTCTGTGATCTACAAGTACACCCAGATCCTTCTCTACCAGTGATTCTCCCAATGTTACCCCACCTAAGGCGTATGATGCATGCAGTTTTTTTTTTGTACCCAGGTGCATAACTTTACATTTATCCACATTAAATCTCATTTGCCAAGTGGATGCCCAGACACTTCAAATCAGCTTGTATATTATCTTCTATAGACTGTCATCTGCAAAGATAGAAACAGAGATCTTTATTCCATCCTCTATAGCTTTTTAATTATTATATATAACAGAAATGGGCCCAGTACTGAACCTTGGGGTACACCAATAACCATCATTAACCACCACTCTTTGGGTATGTTTCTTAAATAGGCACTGTCAGATACAACTTTTTATATGTTGTACATCTTGGAAAAACATTAACCTTTCTAATATACTTCATAAGACAAATTTATATAGAAATCACAGCTTTGCCCAAGCTGAAGCACAGGCGTAGACAAAGTCTAGTAAGTGAGGGTGGGCTAGGACTGCCTGATAGAACGCAAAGAGAGAGCACGGAGTGCTATCGTACAGGAGAGAGCACAGAGGAGTGCTATCGTACAGGAGAGAGCACAGAGGAGTGCTATCGTACAGGAGAGAGAGAGCACAGAGGAGTGCTATCGTACAGGAGAGAGCACAGAGGAGTGCTATCGTACAGGAGAGAGCACAGAGGAGTGCTATCGTACAGGAGAGAGCACAGAGGAGTGCTATCGTACAGGAGAGAGCACAGAGGAGTGCTATCGTACAGGAGAGAGCACAGAGGAGTGCTATCGTACAGGAGAGAGAGAGCACAGAGGAGTGCTATCGTACAGGAGAGAGAGAGCACAGAGGAGTGCTATCGTACAGGAGAGAGAGAGCACAGAGGAGTGCTATCGTACAGGAGAGAGAGAGCACAGAGGAGTGCTATCGTACAGGAGAGAGAGAGCACAGAGGAGTGCTATCGTACAGGAGAGAGAGAGCACAGAGGAGTGCTATCGTACAGGAGAGAGAGAGCACAGAGGAGTGCTATCGTACAGGAGAGAGAGAGCACAGAGGAGTGCTATCGTACAGGAGAGAGAGAGCACAGAGGAGTGCTATCGTACAGGAGAGAGAGAGCACAGAGGAGTGCTATCGTACAGGAGAGAGCACAGAGGAGTGCTATCGTACAGGAGAGAGAGAGCACAGAGGAGTGCTATCGTACAGGAGAGAGAGAGCACAGAGGAGTGCTATCGTACAGGAGAGAGCACAGAGGAGTGCTATCGTACAGGAGAGAGGGCACAGAGGAGTGCTATCGTACAGGAGAGAGAGGGCACAGAGGAGTGCTATCGTACAGGAGAGAGAGAGCACAGAGGAGTGCTATCGTACAGGAGAGAGAGAGCACAGAGGAGTGCTATCGTACAGGATAGAGAGCACAGAGGAGTGCTATCGTACAGGAGAGAGAGAGAGCACAGAGGAGTGCTAGCCCACCCTCACTTACTGGACTTTGTCTATGCTTGTGCTTCAGCTTGGACAAAGCCATGATTTTATAAGCCATGCGTTTTACTTCTATAATAATGCCCTCTCAGTTGGCTTGTAGCTACATATATAAGCAGCCTAGTAATGTTTATACCTCTGTCATATAACAGCTAGCAGGAGCCAAGAAAGATCGAGCAGCTTCATGTGTTCAATAGGTGGAAGCATCCAGCCACTAAAGGGCAAGGTCAAAATGTTCTAGTCTACATGGCTTTAAGTGCTATGTTCCTGTTAGGGGGGACATTAGGCCATTGGTTTATTGTAATATCTTGCAGTATGTGACCACCCATGGATGCAAGTTTGCTATCCAGCAGCACAAAATTAAGACCACATGCAAAAAAAAAAAAACCTACAAAAAAAAAAAGAACTTTGTGATTCTTAGCTTTAGGGTAGGGTCACATGTAGTGAATACACTTTGTATTTGTTGCTTTGTATTTCTGTGCTAGCAAAGTCTGTGAGTAATAATAAACACCTATAGACGTTGCTAGCACTGAAATACGCAGCGTATAGGTTATGTCTGACCCTACCCTTAAAAGAACATGCATTCCACAACTTTTTGTTTTCGTGTGATAACAGTACACTACACTGTGTACTGTGTGTGAATTAGGCCTTACTGTGCATACATTATATATACTGCTCCCTGTTATTAAAGACCATTGTTATTTGGCTCTTTCTTTGAAGGTATAAAGTTTATGGTGTTGTCTGACCCACGACAAGCTGGCATAGACTCATTGCTCCGCAAGATATATGAACTGTATTCTGACTACGCTCTCAAAAACCCATTTTACTCCTTAGAGATGCCAATCAGGTAATGTCAGCTATATAAAAAAAAACAATTCCACAAAGATAAGTGTGGTTGCATAAAAGACAGCCACTTCTCTAAAATCATCCAGCCCAGCAATAGGTGGTCCAGCTGCCGGGAGGGAAGGGGAAAGGCTGGGGGTTTGCAAGAGAGTTTTTTACAGTAAAAAATAAAATGTAGCATTACATTGTATATATTTAAATGAATGACCATGTATTTCATGGCTGGGCTGGGTCTACCAGTAGAGGGGCTACTTTTACTTATCTGCTGCCTCTGCTTCTATGTCTATGGTGTTCATATATCCCAGTAGGTTATTTTGACGGGGACTGCCCTTGTAAGGAAAAAAAAGGGGTACTCTGCTGCTCAGCATTTGGAACAAACTGTTCCGAACGCTGGAGCCCGGAGCTCGTGACATCATAGCCCCACCCCCTCATTATGTCACACCCCTCCCCCTCAATGCAAGACTATGGGAGGGGGCGTGACTGCTGTCACACCCCCTCCCATAGACTTGCATTGATGGGGCAGGGCGTGACGTCACGAGGGGGCGAGCCTATGACATCACGAGCTTCGGGCTCCAGCGTTCGGAACAGTTTGTTCCAAACGCTGAGCAGGGGAGTACCACTTTAAGCATTTTCCATGTATAAAGATCACTTATAGGCCTTTTAGCTAAGATTAGTTGTAGAAAACTGCATAAAATGTGTTCCAAGATTCTTTCACCTAACCTCATAGGTATTTGGGAAGACCTACTGAAAGTTTATTCCTTGACTCAATTCGAAATTCCTTTCTTTTAGGTGTGAACTCTTTGACCAGAATTTGAAGTCTGCTTTGGAAGTAGCAGAAAAAGCCGGAACATTTGGACCTAGTTCTTAGCTCTCAGCACCAATGCATCCTTACAAAAAGCAGATGCAAAGATCATTCTTTGTGGGACCCTTTTTTACAGCACATATGTGGTCCCTCCTTCAAGAATAATTTCTTGCACTGCTATTACTTGTATATAGTGTAAAAATGGTAACTTAAAACTGTTTCATATTAAGCAAATGTGAGGGGGGGAACTCTACTGTGTTAAAAGGGGTACTCCGCCCCTAGACATCTTATCCAAAGGATAGGTAAGATGTCTGATTGCAGGGGTCCCGCCACTGGGGGCCCCCGGGATCTCGGCTGCAGCACAGAGCAAACTCGCTCTGTGCGTAATGACAGGCGATACAGGGGTCGGAGCATCGTGACGTCACGGCCCACCCATTAAATACAAGTCTATGGGAGGGGGCCTGGTAGCCGTCACGCCCCCTCCCATAGACTTGCATTAAGGAGGCGGGCTGTGATGTCATGTGGGGGCGGAGCCGTGATGTCACACGATGCTCTGGCCCCTGTATTGTCCGTCATTACGCACAGAGCGAGTTTGCTCTGTGCAGTCATGACAGCCAGGTGCTGCAGTCTAGATCCCGGGGGTCCAACTGCGGGAGCCCCGTGATCAGACATCTTCTCCCCTATCCTTTGGATAAGATGTCTAGGGGTGGAGTACCCCTTTAAAGGAAATCTGAACTATTAGCAATTTAAGATGTCTAAGTAGTGCACAATCTGTAGGTGAAATTGCACTATTCTGATCCCTGTAAGTGTCTCTCGAGGTTCCTTTTGCCACTTAGAAAAACCTCAGACTTTGGTTTTCTTGACCATGTAAACAATCTGGCCACCTAAGCTGCCATTTTATTTGCTGTGATATGGGTGCAGTTTGCTGCTGCAACATGTAGCCTTTCCTGCTGTCTAAAAGATACTTAAAATTCCTTACAAACTGTATTGTGTACACTTGATTTCAATTATTGGCTGTACTTAAAGGGGTACTCCAGCCCTAAGACATCTTATCCCCTATCCAAAGGATAGTGGATAAGATGTCTGATCGCAGGGGTCCCGCACAATCTCTCATGCAGCACCCACCTGTCTCAGCTGCACGCAGCGCTGGAGGCTCCGTGTCCGAAACCTTACGAACAAGGGGCCGGAGTATCCTGATGTCACGACTCCGCCCCCTTGTCACGCCCCGCCCCCTAAATGCAAGTCTATGGGAGGGGGCGTGACGGCCATAGACTTGCATTGAGGGGGCAGGGTGTGACATCACAAGGGGGTGGAGTCGTGACTTCTTTATACTCCGGCCACGTGGTCGTAAGGCTTCAGACATGGAGCGATCATCGCTTTGTGCAGCTGAGACAGGTGGGTGCTGCATGAGATTGTGGGGATCAGACATCGATGAGATGTCTTAGGGCCAGAGTACCCCTTTAAAATACTAATAATAATAATAATAATGTCATTATGCCATAAAACAAACAAACAATAAAATGCTAATGTTGATTAGTTTTATTCTGTCACCTGTCTTTCCTGTAAATGTGTTGCAGTCACAAACCTTGTTGTCTTTCTTGCTACCCTTCCACATTCCTCAGTGATTCCCGGGTATCTGATGAATTGGAGAACTTGTGCTGATTTACTTTTCTAGACAGTCAAGACCTTGAGTTTCTGATTAGATGCTTCAGAACTTTATCATGTTGCTTACTAGTACTGCATAAGACAAAGCTTATTCTTAGTCTTCAGATGTGCCAGATTTATCACAATAGCTCAGGTTATTGGATAAATCTATCACATCTGCACATAGTCTACACTATTGGCTTTACAGAATAAATGTGTGCCAAAATGTTGGCTTTATTTGGACTGGACCGGCCCCATAGGTAGGCTGAGCGCACTGTCATGTAAGGAGCTCTGGCCGGCTTCTTACATGACAGCCACCAGGGCTAGCTGTGAATGAAGCGAGAGCAGCGGTGGTGGTTGCCACTCAGTGCTGCGTTATTTTATGCTAGGGACCCGCTGCTTACAGGTGGCTGTGATGTGGCTAGCAGGCTTTTTCACTTTTTAAAAACTTTTTTTTACATTTATTTTAAACTTTGTTTTAGACCATAGGGGACTATTTATAGCAATCATTAGATTGCTAATACTGTTCAGTGCTATGCATAGGGGTAGCACTGATCAGTATTATCGGTGATCTTCTGCTCTGGTCTGCTGAAAGGCAGATCAGTGCAGAAGACCCCGGGAGACGGATGGAGGCAGGTGAAGGGACCGCTGTCCGCCATCTTGGCTGATCTGATCCCATCGGCAGTGCCGCATGCGATCAGATCAGCCATTTTAAGTGCCGCACTGCCGCAGATGCCATGATCTGTATTGATCACTGCATCTCAGGGGCTAATGGCGGACGTAAGGGGTTAAGGACCACAGTTTTATTTTTTATTTTTTTTTCACTTTCCTATTTTTCCACCTCACCTTCTAAAAATCATAATGCTTTCAATTTTGCACCTACAGAGCCATATGAGGGCTTGTTTTTTTTCACCACCAAATGTACTTTGTAATGACATCAATCATTTCACCACAAAAAATGCCATTTTGTAACTTGGGGGCTTCCGATTCTACTCAGTGCACTTTTCTGTAAAAATGACACCTTATCTTTATTCTGTAGGTCCATACGGTTACAATGATACCCAATTTATGCAGGTTTTATTTTATTTTACTTGTTAAAAAAAATTGTAACTACATGCACCAAAATTAGTATGTTTAAAATGGTCGTCTTCTGACCCCTTATAACTTTTTATTTTTCCATATACTGGGATGTATGAGGGCTCATTTTTTGCACCATGATCTGAAGTGTTGATGGGACTTCTTTTATACTTTTTTTGGGGGGTATACAATGTGACCAAAAATACGCAATTTTGAACTTTTGAAATTTTTTACGTGTACGCTATTGACTTTGCGGTTTAATTACTGTTATTTTTTTTTATAAAGATTGTATGGTGAGCCACTTATCCACTTATGCTGTATCCAATTTACCCGAGCAGGCCAAACACCCACACCTAAAGTGAAAAAAATAGCAATTAAAGTGATAAAAGATTTTTGGCGCTCAAGGGTATATGGATATCGAGCTCAAGTGTACAGATAAATATATGTGAAAAACACCATACTATTAGGAACTGGATTAATAATAAATAACAGTATATTATACCGCAATATGAACAAATAAAATTAGGTAGTGTAATCACAGGGCCCTTGTGACACACCCCTCCCTAATAGATATATATTCTAAATATAAAAATAGTATGCAATATTATAAATATATAAAAAGACCTATTGTTATCTGTAATATTGCTATTGGCAAAAAAATACAAATAAATATATATATATATATATATATATATATATATATATCCTTAACCCCTTAAGGACTCAGCCCATTTTGGCCTTAAGGACTCAGACAATTAAATTTTTACGTTTTCATTTTTTCCTCCTCGCCTTCTAAAAATCATAACTCTTTTATATTTCCATCCACAGACTAGTATGAGGGCTTGTTTTTTGCGCGACCAGTTGTCCTTTGTAATGACATAACTCATTATATCATAAAATGTATGGCGCAACCAAAAAACACTATTTTTGTGGGGAAATTAAAACGAAAAACGCAATTTTGCTAATTTTGGAAGGTTTCGTTTTCACGCCGTACAATTTATGGTAAAAATGACGTGTGTTCTTTATTCTGAGGGTCAATACGATTAAAATGATACCCATTATTATATACTTTTATATTATTGTTGCGCTTAAAAAAAATCACAAACTTTTTAACCAAATTAGTACGTTTATAATCCCTTTATTTTGATGACCTATAACTTTTTTATTTTTCCGTATAAGTGGCGGTATGGGGGCTCATTTTTTGCGCCATGATCTGTACTTTTTTTTGATACCACATTTGCATATAAAAAACTTTTAATACATTTTTTATAATTTTTTTTTTAATAAAATGTATTAAAAAAGTAGGAATTTTGGACTTTTAAAATTTTTTTTCGTTCACGCCGTTCACCGTACGGGATCATTAACATTTTATTTTAATAGTTCGGACATTTACGCACGCGGCGATACCAAATATGTCTATAAAAAAAAAAATTTACGCTTTTTGGGGGTAAAATAGGAAAAAACGGACGTTTTACTTTTTTATTGGGGGAGGGGATTTTTCACTTTTTTTTTACTTTAACATTTTTTTACATTTTTTTTTACACTTGAATAGTCCCCATAGGGGACTATTCATAGCAATACCATGATTGCTAATACTGATCTGTTCTATGTATAGGACATAGAACAGATCAGTATTATCGGTCATCTCCTGCTCTGGTCTGCTCGATCACAGACCAGAGCAGGAGACGCCGGGAGCCGGACGGAGGAAGGAGAGGGGACCTCCGTGCAGCGTTATGAATGATCGGATCCCCGCAGCAGCGCTGCGGGCGATCCGATCGTTCATTTTAATCGCGAACTGCCGCAGATGCCGGGATCTGTATTGATCCCGGCACCTGAGGGGTTAATGGCGGACGCCCGCGAGATCGCGGGCGTCGGCCATTGCCGGCGGGTCCCTGGCTGCGATCAGCAGCCGGGATCAGCCGCGCATGACACGGGCATCGCTCCGATGCCCGCGGTTATGCTTAGGACGTAAATGTACGTCCTGGTGCGTTAAGTACCACCTCACCAGGACGTACATTTACGTCCTGCGTCCTTAAGGGGTTAATAGCAAACTGGGATCTGTAGTCCTCCCATAAAGTCTAATATATGGCTTTGAATTGGTAAATCCTTAATTGTCGTAACAAGGTATGCTGGGACTTATTGTTGCCGTCATACAGTTCAAAAGTACGTTATTCTCTGTTCCTTATACCAGTAAGTGTTCAGCATTCTTTACTGATATACATCCAAATGACGACAACCCTGTAAGTGCTCAGTTTTGGTATAATCAGCTAAAGAAGATATCCGGTGCTCACTTTTCTTATTTTATCTGTTCCGGACTGAAAAATAAAACAAATTTTCTCTTACCTGCCTAGGCTCCCCCGGTGCTTCAGTACCGGTGTTCGGTCCCCGGGCTGTATTCTTCTTACTTCCTGTTAGCCCGGCACGTCACGGAGCTTCAGCTTATCACCGGCCGCAGCGATGTCCCGCCTCGGCCAGTGATAGGCTGAAGCTCCGTGACGTGCCGGGCTAACAGGAAGTAAGAAGAATACAGCCCGGGGACCGAATGCCTGTACCGGAGCACCAGGGGAGCGAAGGCAGGCAAGAGAAAGCTTATTTTCTTTTTTTTTTTTTTGTAGCCCGGAACGGATACAATAAGATAAGTGAGCACCGGACATGTCCTTTAATGCTCGTAGCAAACTTCTCCAGATTATATTGCCGTTGTGCCGTATTAGTAGTTGGATTAGATGTTACCCGCTCGCTGTTGAATTCATGGTGGCTGGCGTGCTGTACCTCACGTCTCCACTGCCAGGATCACAATGAAGTCTTTCTGCCGAAGTCGGCCACTTTGCTGTCTCTTGCGTGTGAGACTGAGTGCACAGTGAGTGCGGAATATTTCATTAGATGAGGTATACTGTGGACTGCACCGCTTACCTGGTTATGATCGCCGACTATGCCGCCTGGCAACTGTTAGATTGCAGACTGCGCTGCTCAAGTGTGATGGGCAGCAGGAGATAGAGGATGGGACAGCTGTAAGTAGCGTCCTCGTGCAGTGCTGATGGGAGATCGGCAATAAACAGGGCAAATGGCGTACGCGCAGGTGTCGTTTTTACCGAAAAATGCACTGCGTAGAAACGGAAGCCCCAAAAATTTACAAAATAGCTTTTTTTTTTTCTTCAATTTTGTCACACAATGATTATTTTTGTTTCACCGTAGATCTTTGGGTAAATTGACTGATGTCATTACACAGTAAAATTGGTGGAGCAAAAAAAAAAAAAAAAAACCCTCACATGGGTCTGTAGGTGCAAAATTGAAAGTAATGATTTTTAAAAGGTGAGGAGGGAAAAAACGAAGGTGCAAGAAACAGAAAAACCCAAGAGTCCCCAAGGGGTTAAGGACATATTTTTTTTTTTTTACAAATAATAATAATATCACAGGCAGCAATAGGTCTTTTTTTTTTTATATGGTTATATTATTGTATATTATTTTTATATTTATAATTGATATCTATTAGGGGTGTCACAAGGGCCCTGTAATTACACTACCTAATTTTATTTGTTCATATTGCAGTATAATAAACTGTTATTTAATATTCATCCAGTCCCTAATGGCATGGAGTTTTTCACATATATTTATCTGTACACTTGACCTAGCTACCCATATACCCTTGAGCGCCAATTTTTTTAATCACGTTATATTTTTATAGTTGACGCATGCGACAGTACTATATATATATATATATATATATATATATATATATATATATATATATATATAATTTTATTTTATTTTTTTTTATGAAAGGGGGGGGGGGGGGTGATTCAAACTTTTATTACTGAAGGGGTTAGCAGGCTTGGAGCAACAGAACACCAATCGGATAGCGAGGAGAAAGGAAAGGAACCTCCTGCCATACTCTCAGACCCGAAAAGCCACTGAGCTAACCGGCAAGTGTTTTCTCCTGTTTTAGATGCAACTTTGATGTCGGCGATGTCCGGTATGAGCCGGGGGTCCTGGTTGCTGATAGCTCCTGAGCGCGGTTCACTTAACTGGAGCCAGCCATGGACGTAAATAACGTCCATGGTCATTAAGGGGTTTTAAGCAGGGAATTTGGATCCTGCATGCTCAATTAGTAGGCTTAGTGCAAGCACAGGAGAGGTGTAGGGTCCGTCCTGACGAGGTCACATTACCATGGTGGGATGGTACACATGATAAGAATTTAATTTTTTTTTCTTTGTATTGCAGTATTGCCATTATAAAGATTCATACTATACATACATCTTAGTGCTTTCAGTGTACTGTTGTAATTTTTGTTTTTGCACCAGCCTGATGTCACTCCTAATGTCACCCTCTCAGACTACCATTCATACATTCTGATATGAAGTTTCCACCCATCTGACTGTTTTAATAAAAAGTACAGATAGTGAACAACTAGTAAAATATCTATGTGGGAGATTTAGCACAAAATGTTGCACATGTGCCTAAGCACTTTTTTCTTTTCCGGGTACACAGAAAGTACCAAACAGCCGTACCTAAGCAACTTTCAGATTTCACTTTGCAGTGGTCACAAATTTATGAAGTGAGAATGTAGCACATAGGCATAAAAAACATTGCAAACCTAAAACCAGATCAGACCTGGCTTACAAAACTGCCTTTGGAGAGCACTTTTAAAAAGTTGCACAAAAAGTTTCAGCTGCCGTGTGGAATCATACAAAATGTTCTAAAGTGATTTATTGTTTTTTGCTTATGTGCGCCAAATTTATTAACCCCCTTGATAGTATAAATGTGTCACACATAAGAAAACTCGGGAAAACTGAAAAAGAGGAAAGTACTGGCACTTATAACTTTTTGTATATGTACAGTGGGGGGAATTTATCATTATTTGTCTATTGTAGAGTGTTCTACCCCTTTACACTGCTTGTCTATTGTACACTCTTGCTCAGAATTTACTAAGGCTGTTGCACTCCTTTGATAAATCTTGTGCAAATATAGAATCGCCCCCTCCTCGGTCTACCGTACACTCCTTCTCTACCTCACAGAAAAAATGGACACAGGGATTTTATTCTATTGCTTTGAGGCCTTGATTCCATATAATTTTTTGTCCATCAGCAAAAATGCCAGAAAAACTGTCCCAGCTTTTTCCTGTGTTTTGTCAGTTTTTCTTGTGTTTTTTACTAGCGTTTTTGCTGGTGTGTGGAAACAAAAAAATGTACTAAACTTTTAGTTTTTTTTGTCTTTGAAATTTAGATATGTGAATGCGGACTATGTCAGATTTGGTGGATTGCGACGATGAACAGCGTTTTTTTATTTTTTTTAAATGTCAATAAATGGGTTAACGAGGGCTGTGGGGGGAGTGTTTTTTTTTTTTTTTATAAAATTTTTTTTTCAATGTGTTGTGTCTTTTTATAATTGAATTTTCAGGCTTAGTAGTGGAAGGCGTCTAGTAGACAGAATCCATTACCAAGCAGGGGCTTAGCGTTAGCCCCCAAAACAGCTAGCGCTAACCTCCAAATATTACCCTGGTACCCACCGCGACAGGGGTGCCGGGAAGAGCCGATACCAACAGGCCCGGAGCGTCAAAAATGGTGCTCCTGGGCCTAGGCTGTAACAGGCTGGCGTTATTTAGGCTGGGGAGGGCCAGTAACAATGGTCCTCGCCCACCCTGGTAACGTCGGGCTGTTGCTGCTTGCTTGGGATCAGGCGGATACTGTTAAAATGAGGGAACCACACCCTTTTTTTTTTATTTATAAAAAAAAAAAAAAAACAACAACACATAGGGTCCCCCTATTTTCAGTATCAGCCAGATACCAACCAAGCAGCAACAGCCTGACGTTACCAGGGTGGGCGAGGACCATTGTTAATGGCCCTCCCCAGCCTAAATAATGCCAGCCTGTTACCGCCTAGGCCCAGGAGCACCATTTTTGACGCTCCGGGCCTGTTGGTATCGGCTCTTCCCGGCACCCCTGTGGTGGTGGGTACCGGGATAATAATCGGGGGTTAGCGCTAGCTGTTTTTGGGGATAAACGCTAATCCCCGGCCTAGTAATGGATTCTGTCTATATGACAGCTTCCACTACCAACCCTGAAAATTCAATTATAAAAAAGAAAGACACATTGAAAAAAAAAATGTATTTAAAAAAAACACTCCTACAGCCCTCATTAACCATTTTATTTAAAAAAAAAAACGCTGGTCATCGTCGCAGTCCACTGAATCCGACGTAGTCCTCCGCAATCACGTATCTGAAATGAGAAGAAAAGAAAAACAAGAAATATGGGTTAGTACATTTTTTAACTTTCCCCTGGGAAGAGCGCACATAATGCAGTGTGTTCCTAAACAGGGAGCCTCCAATTGTTGCTAAACTACAACTCCCTTCATGGGGGGCTGTAGTTAAGCAACAGCTGGAGGCATACTGGTTGCAAAACACAGAGTTTGTTACTTAACTCTGTTTCCCAACCCGTGCACCTCCAGCTGTTGCAAAACTACAACTCCCAGCATGTACGGTTTGTCAGTGCATGCTGGGAGTTAGTTTTGCAACAGCTGGAGGCGCACAGGTAGGGAAACACTGAGTTAGGAAACAGACAATGTTTCCCAACCACTGTGCCTCCAGTTGTTGCAAAACTACAACTCCCAGCATGCCCAGGCAGCCGAAGGGCATGCTGAGAGTTGTAGTTTTGCAACAACTGGAGGAGAACAGTTTGGAGACCACTGTGTAGTGGTGTCCAAACCGTAGTCCTCCAGATGTTGCAAAATTACAACTCTCAGCATGTCCAGACTGCCAAGGCATGCTGGGAATTGTAGTTCGGCAACATCTGAAGGGCCAATGTTACAGAACTACAACTCCCAGCATGCCTGGACTGTCTGGGCATGCTGGGAGTTGTAGTTTTACAACATCTGGAAGAGCACAGATTGGAGACTACTGTACAGTGTGGCCCTCCAGATGTTGCAAAACTACAACTCCCAGCATACCCAGACAGCCAAAGGCTCTCTGAGCATGCTGGAAGTTGTAGTTTTTAAACTACCAGAAGCAGCAGTGAAGCGCTTCACTGATGCAAATGCCGCTGCCGCCGCCTCCACTTACCCGCCGCCGCCAACCCGTGTTCCTCCAGCTGTTTGGTAAGTGCTTTGGTCCTCACTGCAGCTCTCGGCGTCATCTTCCCCTGCTGTGCCCGGACTTCTAGCGGCGAGCAGAGCAGGGAAATGAACTTTACCCCCCCCCCAGTCAGCTCATTCACTGTGATTGGTCCACAGGGACCAATCAAATTGATCGCTGACTAGGACCATCGACAGATGGTCCTGGGGGGTGTTGCAGAAGTTGTCCCCTGCTGAAAACAGCGGGGCTTCGGCCAGTTAACCCATGCGATGCCGCGCATCGCCGGGTTAACTGAATGACTTTTATAAAGGCGGATCGCAGCAGATCTCCAGAATGATCTGCATTTAAATGAAAAAGCCGGTGGTACATGCGGCTACATCGCGCTGCCACCGGCTTCTATATACACTGTCATAATTCATAATCCCCGCCGGGAGACCTCATTGGAGAATAGCTATTTACCAATCAGAGCTCTCCTCTCCCGGCGGCGGGGATTATGAATTATGACAGTGTATATAGAAGTAGGTGGCAGCGCGATGTAGCCGCATGTACCACCAGCTTTTACAGTTAATAAATGCGGATTGCAGCAGGTCTCTGGAGAATGACCGGTGCGATCTGCACCTCAGCCCCTGGACTACAACTACCATCATGGGACAGAGTCTGTCCATGATGGGAGTAGTAGTTCTAAATGTCCCGCAGCTGGGGAATGTGCAAGTGCCATCCCTCAGCGTTGCGGGACTACAACTACTCCCATCATGGGATAGACTCTGTCCCATGATGGGAGTAGTAGTCCAAGGGCAGAGGGGCAGATTTATCCACATTTATTAACTTTAGAAGCCGGCGGTACATGCGGCTACACTGCACTGCCCGCCAGCTCCTATATACAGCTCTTATAATTCATAATCCCCGCCGGGAGCTCTGATTGGTTAATAGCTATCCACCAATCAGAGGTCCCCTCTCCCGGTGGCGGGTATTATGAATTATAAGAGCTGTATATAGAAGCCGGTGACAGCGCAGTGTAGTCGCTTGTACCGCCGACTTTTACAGTTAATAAATGCGGATCGCAGCGGGTCTCTAGAGAATGACCCGATGCGATCTGTCCCATGATGGGAGTAGCAGTCCTTACTGTGCCAAAAGACACTTTTGGTACGTGTCCTCCGAGGTGGTGTATATTTGCGCAAGAAAATGCTGTTTACGCATTTTTTTGCGCAAAAAAACAACAACGCAGTTAGTAAATTGATTCTACAGTAGAAAATGCTCTATTGTAGAAATATCCATAGACAAGGGGATGAAAAGTTCTATCAAAATATGCGCAAAAAAAAAGACGCAAAAAACCACTTGCGCTTTTTTTTGCGCAAAAAAATTGACACAAAATAGCTCTATATACAATGATAAATTCCCCCCAGTATGTGTATATGCTTAAACTGTAATGTGCCTAGCCACATGCTTATTTAGCACAGTACAACATTTGTTAATACCACAGATATTGCTGACATCAAACATTGGGGGGTATATGAAGGTGAACGTGGTTGTCAAGGGTATAGGGCTGGTTCAGGCAAATTGCACTTGTCAATTGATCTGGAGCAGAAATTAAAGGGTTACTCTGGTGGAAAACAATTTTTTTTTAAATCAACTGGTGCGAGAAAGTTAAAAAGATTTGTAAATTACTTCTATTTAAAAATCTTAATCCTTCCAGTACTTATCAGCTGTTGTATGCCTCAGAGGAAGTCCTTTTCTTTTTTAATTTCTTTTGAGTCTGACCACAGTGCTCTCTGCTGACACCTCTGCCCATGACAGGAACTGTGGTCAGAGTGAAAAGAAATTAAAAAAAGAAAATAACTTCCTGTGGAGCATACAGCAGCTGATAAGTACTAGAAGGATTAAGATTTTTAAATAGAAGTCATTTACAAATCTATAACTTTCTGGCACCACTTGATAATTTTTTTTTTTTCCACTAGAGTACCCCTTTAATGGTGGTAAAATATAAGACAAAAGACATGAACTTGAATGCAACTGGATGTAGAAACGGAGTAGAGCATTATTAGTCCTGAACAGCTGTCACCTCTGGTGGAAGCTTATCTCCCACAGCAACAGTCATAAGATTAAATCCAACATGTTCTTTTCTCATTTCCCTGACTTCTGCATTCTCTTTTGGGAGAGAATGCTGTAAATACTGTATTTTTCGCCGTATAAGACGCACTTTTTCTTCCCCAAAACTGGGGGGGAAAAGTTGGTGCGTTTTATACGGCAAATACACATTAAAGGGGTACTCCGGTGCCTAGACATCTTATCCCCTATCCAAAGTCTCGCCGCTGGGGACACCCGTGATCTTGCACGTGGCACCCCACTTGTAATCAGTCCCTGGAGCGTGTTCGCTCCGGGTCAGATTACGGGCGATCACAGGGCGGGCGGCGTGTGACGTCACTCCTGTGCCCCCGTGTGACGTCACGCTCCGCCCCTCAATGCAAGCCTACATATAGGCTTGCATTGAGGGACGGAGCGTGACGTCACACGCCGCCTGCCCTGTGATCGCCCGTAATCAGACCCGGAGTGAACACGCTCCGGGGACTGATTACAAACGTGGTGCCGCGTGCAAGATCACGGGCGTCCCCAGCTGCGGGACTCCCGCGGTCAGGCATCTTATCCCCTATCCTTTGGATAGGGGATAAGATATGTAAGCACCGGAGTACCCCTTTAAAACCCTGTCCGATCGCGGTGATGCCCTGTATTAACCCTTCAGACGCGGAGATCAAAGCTGACCGCCGTGTCTGAAACGAAAGTGACACTAACCTGGCTGCTCAGTCGGGCTGTTCGGGACCGCCACGGTGAAATCGCGGCGTTCCAAACAGCTTACAGGACACCGGGAGGGACCTTACCTGTCTCCTCGGTGTCTGCTCCGTACCAGGATCCCCTGCATGGCCGGCGCTCTCCTTCGTCGTCATCACGTCGTCGCGCACGCCGTCACTTCATCCAATAGGAGTGGCGTGCGTAGCGACGTGATGGCGGTGAAGGAGAGCGCGGATACCGGGCAGCAGAGACATTCCAGAGCGACGCGGACACCTCGGGGACGCGGGAACAGCGATGGAGAGCGACATCCAGGGCAGCGGTGACGGGTCCGGAACGGCGGGGACACGTGAGTATTACCTCCTATTCAGTGGTCTTCAACCTGTGGACCTCCAGATGTTGCAAACTACAACTCCTGGCATGCACCAAAAATTCACCACTATTCTATCTGGTGGTGTTAGCTGACCCATCCATTTTTAACTTTCAGCTTATAGTCACATGTTTGTATACTTCACTTTTAGTTTCATAATTTACAACGAGAGCATCATGATTTTAGATGTTATTTGCATTGTTTAATTTGTTTATTATTGCGTTTCCATAATCCAGTTAGTTCTTTCTCCAGTTTATGCAACTTTTCTGTTGAAGGCTCTTTGTCTCCAGTTATATTTAATACCTCTACCATGAAAATCTTATCACCAAGCCTAAAAACAAAACAATTACAGGAAAAGTCCAACACTTCACATGGAGAGGCACTTGCAAAATAAATCACATTTCCTAGTAACCTTGTGTTAGGGGAGCCTTTAAAGGGGTATTCCAGGAAAAAACTGGCTCCAGAAAGTTAAACAGATTTGTAAATTACTTCTATTAAAAAAAAAAATCTTAATAATAAAAATCTTCCAATAATTATCAGCTGCTGAAGTTGAGTTGTTCTTTTCTGTCTGGCAACAGTGCTCTCTGCTGACATCTCTGCTTGTCTCGGGAACTGCACAGAGTAGAAGAGGTTTGCTATGGGGATTTGCTTCTACTCTGGACAGTTACCGAGACACGTTTCATCAGAGAGCACTTAGACAGAAAAGAACAACTCAACTTCAGCAGCTCATAAGTACTGAAAGGATTAGGATTTTTTAATAGAAGTAATTTACAAACCTGTTTAACTTTCTGGAGCCAGTTGATATATAAAAAAAAGTTTTTAAAACTTTAAAAATCCCTTTAAATTCGGCATGCTTTCTTTATGTTAAACAGTGTTCACTTATGATGCTTTCAATGTAGATTTTTTTCTGTCCTGGTCATGTGATGGACACATGTATCCAGCTGATCAATTACATTGGGGGAGATTCATCCTGTGCTGAGGAAAAGTTTTCTTATTTTATTGTTCAGAGGCCTTTTAAAAAAATAAATAAAAGCAATCTGATTGGTTGCTATGGGCAAATGGTCGACGTATTCTCTGCACTAGTTTTGATGAATCTCCCCCATTATGTCTTGTATCCTAGCCATACACCTGTGCATCTGTCACATGACCATGGGAAGATTTCTACCCACAAGAAATTCTAATTAAAATAAAGATCTTCAAAACCGTGAGAAATTGATACAAAACGTAATACAGAAAATATTCCAATTGGAGAGATGGCCTAGCACTGCCTGCATGGACAATGCAGGAGATAGGTGAATCAGCGAAAGCTACACGGGGGGTAAGTATCTTAACACAGTACAGGAACATATGTGGTGCTATACAAAATGAGCAACTCAGATGATAAACTCAAAAACAGAACAAGAAGAGAATCGGAGCACACACCTGAAAATCCTGCTGCAGCACTTTATTCATCATTCATGGGAAGAACATAGATATTGCTGTACCCTGTGTCACAAGCAGGGCTAAGATGGCAATAGAGTACACCCGGATGACAGCCGCAGTTTCACGCCATAAGGTGTTTCATCAGGCCCCTGGGAGCCTGATGAAAAGCCTTACAGCGTGAAACAGCGGCTGTCATCCGTGTGTACACTGCTGCCGTCTTAGCTCTGCTCGTGACAAGGAGCGTACACCCGGACAACAACCGCTGTTTCACGCTGTAAGGCATTTCATCAGGCCCCTGGCAGGCCTGATGAAACGCCTTGCGGGGTGAAACAGTGGCTGTCGTCTGGGTGTACGCTCCTGCTGTCTTAGCTCTGCTCATGACACGGGGTACAGCAAGAACAAGGAATAAAGTGCTGCAGCAGGATTTTCAGGTGTGTGCTCCGATTCTCTCCTTGTTCTGTTTTTGAGTTTGTAATATAGAAAATACTATACCTTTCTAGTATACAAAAATATTTATTTGCTGAAACTTAACTACCATTTTAAGTCATAACGCCTAACTTGGTGTAGGAAGGACCTTCACATATTTCAAAAGACAACTAACAGGAATACTGTACTTGTGGTGTAGGTTCAAACCAAACCCATTATTTTTTTGTTAAAGGGGTTCTCCGGTGCTTAGACATCTTATCCCCTATCCAAAGCATAGGGGATAAGATGCCTGATCGCGGGAGTCCCGATTCTGGGGACCCCCGTTATCTTGCACGCGGCACCCCGTTTATAATCAGTCCCCGGAGCGCGTTCGCTCCGGGTCTGATTACTGTCGATCACGGGGCCGGCGGCATGTGACGTCACGCCTCCACCCCCGTTTGACCTCACGCTCCGCCCCTCAATGCAAGTCTATGGGAGGGGGCGTGACAGCTATCACACCCCCTCCCGTAGGCTTGCATAGAGGGGTGGAGCGTGACGTCACAGGGGGCGGAGGCGTGACGTCACACGCCGCCAGCCCCGTGACCGAGAGTAATCAGACCCGGAGCGTGACTGATTACAAACGGGGTGCCTTGTGCAAGATAACGGGGGTCCCCAGCGTTGGGACTCCCGCGATCAGGCATCTTATCCCCTATCCTTTGGATAGGGGATAAGATGTCTAAGCACCAGAGAACCCCTTTAAGGTAAATATTGTATTTGACATATAGTGCTATGAAATGTGCACCAGACTGCTTCTGACCAAAGGCTCTTCCATGAAATGTAGAAGGATTAGATTCAAGTCTTACATGTTTATAGAGGTATCGTAATCTCAGTATTTCACCTGAAATGACAGGTAATTTTTTCTTTTTCATAAATACTAGAAGAGGATGATTTAAGAGATGTCCTGCAGGTGGAATACATCTGAGACAGAATGGGGAACGGCCAGATAATGTGCTTGGCACATTCAGTAATAATTCTGCAGTACTCAGAAATGAGCGCTACTCATAACTTCGAATCAACTCTCCCTCCTCCCTTCCTCCTGATTTTTCTTTTCAGGTTGTTGCATGTAGTTAGGGGAGGATTCTTGAACTAGGTCTCAATCAGATTTCTTAGGTAAGCGTCCCATCTTGGTCTGTATGTTCCTCATCAGAAAAAAGACTATGGTTACGCCTAAGCAAGCCATTTCAGCCGCCCAGAAAGCTGTATCCCAACCGTAATGTTTGGCAACTGTGCTGAAAGGTAATCCAGCAAGAAATCCTCCAACTGTGAAGAAACAAAAAGGTTTAGTACAAAAAAAATACTCTACATCCATAACAAGTATTAGTTAAAGGGATACTCCGGTGGAAAACTATTTATTTAAATCAAGTTAAACAGATTTGTAAATTACTTCTATTTAAAAATCTTAATCTTTCCAGTACTTCTCAGCTGCTGTATACTACAGAGAAAGTTATTTTATTTTTGAATTTCTTTACTGTCTGTCCACAGTGCTCTCTGCTGACACCCATGTCCATGTCAGGAACTGTCCAGAGCAGGAGCAAGTCCCCATAGAAAACCTCTCCTGCTCTGGAAAGTCCCTGACATGGACAGAGGTGTCAGCAGAGAGCACTGTGGTCAGACAGAAAAGAAATTAAAAAAGAAAATAACTTTCTCTGTAGTAAACAGCAGATAATAAGTACTGGAAGGATTAAGATTTGCAAATTACTTATAACTTTCTGGCACCATTAAATTTTAAATAAATTGTTTTCCATTGGAGTAACCCTTTAAAGAGTACCTGTCATGAGCTTAATACATATTTTAATCCTCCCAGTTCGCTCCCCCTGTTATGATATAAACCACCCCCTGCCTTTATTTTTATAATTCTTAGGTTTTCTACCTTGATATTGTTCTGTATCTTATTCTCACTCTCACTGAGCTCCACAGACTAGGAAGGGGCATTCCCCACAGGCATGACATGGCATAAAGCCCTGTTGGGGAGAACTTCCTCCCTCACTCCTCTACACACAGCCCAGAGCAGTTTAGTGTAAGATGGGCTGTGATTGGCTGAGACAGACCACACACACCCCTCAGCTCTCGAACTCTACTGTGTTCCCAGCAGTTTGCAAAGGGAGCTAATATATATAGCACTATGCACTGAAGACATGGTGACTTTACAGTCTAGCTCAAAGGGAAAAGGAGCTGTAACATTCAGTTCTATACACTACTTGAGGCTGGCTATGGTGCATCCAAGCCTAGCAATGCTTCTGGGGTGAATGGCAATGTATGGAATGTGATAGGCCATTACATTTTTATTTCATACAGAATCTGTATGAATCTGTAAGATAAACTCTTCTGTCAATAAGTGTATTTGAAGGTACAGTTTGGGCCTTCAGCAAGCTATTAGGACAGTATTTTGTTTTCCACACAAAGTCGCAGGGAATGATGCATGAAACGACTGTGTTAGTATTTTAGACTGCAGCAATACATTTTATTATGACTGCCATATTAAGCATCAGGTATAAATAAATGTAGACCCCATAAATGGGCTAGGCACCTTTCCCTCCTGTGCATCAACACTGCAGAATAATAGGGTCAGCAGAATAGATGGATTCCTGGTTATAGGTAAGTCTTTGCAATGAGCCAACAGGGTAGATATGAGGACATGAGGTGGATTTGTAAACTAATAAGATTTTAACTTAATATGAAAACCGGAAAATCATAAAAATAAATGACTAATATAAAAATAACTTACATAATACAATTATGAACAAAAATAATTTTTTTTTTTTAATATCTTTATTCTACTTGTTAATCACATTACAATATACAAAAACAGTTCAACTCCAAGTTATCACATTCAAGTGCATTTTTTCCCTTTTCTCCCCCCCCTTCCCCATCCCTCCCCCCTTGCCCCTCCCTATTTATCTTATTACCCTTCAAATTACAAACATAGAGAAGAGAAAAAAATTAAAAATTTCCTATAAATACTCACTATTTTAATTACTTCTCTCCATTCTTGAATGTCTGGTGCCTTTGGTTCTAACCATTTTCTAACTTTGATAAATTTTGCATAAAAAAGTAATTTTAACAATCTTCCTCTCTCCCCTCTAGGTAGATTTATATTACTATCGTCCCCTAAAAGTATCAATGCCAAATTATTTTTTATTCTACAATTTATCATTTCTTCAACTATTTTAATTATATTTTTCCAGTATTCTTGAATTTAGGCGCATTCCCATATAATGTGCAGAAAGCCTGCCCCCCCCCATGCCACATCTTGGGCAGTTCCCATCCTTTCGTTTACCTATTTTAAAAAGAAATGGCGGGGTGTAATCTATTCTGTAAATAATATTCCACTGGATCAATTGATGGTCTACATTAGGGGATGAGTTCTTTACATTCCTAAATACCTTGGTCCAATTACATGTATTTCCTACACCTAGCTCTTCTTGCCAGTACTTAAAGCATTTATGTTCTTTTTTCTCTTTTTTACCATTCCTCATTGTTTTATATAAATATGCCATTACTCTCTTTGTTATTTTACCTTCTTCTAAGTTCTTTACTATTCCTGTTCTTTCTACTATTCCCCTTTTCTCATCTTTCTCAATAGCCTCTAGAGCCGTTTTAACCCCAATAAACTCCAACCACATATTTTCCCGCAGTCCAAATTCCTCCTTTACTTCCACCCATCTCTTAACTCTTCCTTTCGCCCAGATATCTTTTATCCTTTTACATCCATATAAAGAGAACCTATTTTCCGCAATTTCTTTCAAATTCGAATTAAACCAAAGTGGTGCAGAGTCTAATGTCCCTTCTATTCCTAGCTCATTTTTAAACCTTTTCCATGTCCTATGTAAATCTCTCGCTATTACGTTTTTTCTCCATTTTGGCTCCTCAAGTTGCCCTGACTCTAGCACTTGAAATATATCATCATAATTCCCTTTAGTGATAAAAATCCAAATTTCTTCCACTCTGCCAAAAAATACTTAACTACATCCGGGAATTCAATGCCTCCCTTATCTCTTGCTTGACACAGGTAGTCGAGCGTCCTCTTCCTCCCCCATATAAGTGCATTTAATATTGCAATTATTTTACTAAATACACTCTTTTCACACCATATTGGTGAGGAACCGAACACTTACAATAACTTTGGGAGTACAACTGATCGAATAATAACTATTCTTTCCGCCCTTGAGAGATTCATACTATTCCACGTCTCTGCTTTTTTCTTCAGTTTCTTAATCAGCTGTTTTGTATTGAGATTATGATAATCCGCAATCTTTCCAGAGATCTGAATACCTAAATAACAACATTTTCCTTCTCTATCTAATTCTTTTATTTCTCGCATGGGGCCGATCTCTTTTCTTCCTATGGGCAACATTTCTGATTTTTCCCAATTTATCGCTAATCCTGCGTATGAACCATAGTCTTTGATGATATTCATAACACTACATAATGATTTTTCTGGTTCCTTTAAGAAAACCAGAATATCATCCGCATATAGAGAAGTTTTGTCTCCTCCTCCCCCCGCTCCGAACCCTTCTACTCCTTGGTCTGCTTTTATTCGGGCCGCCAAGGGCTCGATGACCAATGTAAATAGCAGGGGGGAGAGGGGACAACCCTGCCTTGTCCCTCAAGAAAGGCTAAATGTTTCCGATCTCCTACCCTCGATCGTAACTCTGGCCTCTGCCCCTGAATAAAGTAGTTTAATTAGGTCTACATACTCACTTCCAAAACCAAATTAATCCAGCACTCCCCAGAGGAACTCCCACTCCACCCTGTCAAATGCCTTGACGGCATCTAATGACAGGATGGAGTGGGACCCCTCCCCCAGCTGGATATTAGACAGTACTCTGTAGATGTTATGTTTTGTCATCCTGCCTGGGATAAACCCACATTGGTCTACATGCACCAGATCGCAGATTACTTTCTGCAACCTAAGTGCCAAGGCTTTGGCCAATATCTTCGCATCCGTATTTAATAATGAAATGGAAGTGACACTTACCATTAGCTGAGAGTGCCACAATGGCGTGGGAAGTTCCACAGAAATTGGAAGGAGCACTTTCATTAGCAATAACTCCAAACAGAGCTATGGGACCATAGGAAGAAAACCCAAAGATAGCTCCTAGAATGAGGATCCACACCTACCACAATAAGAATATCATATTAATGCTATGCTTTTACATAAAAAATAAAGCAACAATGAAAATGTTGTAGTCATTTCAATCTGTAAAACATAACCTATAATTATCTTGCATTAGTTGGCACTGATGTTAGCCTAATTTTGGTTTTATCTTTGGGGTGCGCTTATTTTGCGCCCATAAGCATATTGTAGGTATAGCAATTCCTCCCACCCTAAGCGCCTGGAGATAGTAAAAACATCCTAAGGGATGATAGTGTTCCCTTTCATGGGTTATGCAGTTTGTGCTGTTATAATGTCTGTGCCTCTTTGAGGGGGGGAAATTATCAAAACCTGTGAAGAGGCAAAGATGCCCAGTTGCCTTTTCAGAAGCCTCTAAAGAATGTAAGAAGCAATCTGATTGGATGCTATGGGCTACTGGGCAACTCTGCCTCTGCACAGATTTTATTAAATCTCCCCTTAAACCTCTTATTCCAACCTGTGGGGAATTAATGCATCTAAAGGCACTGTATATGCCGAGACATAATTATGTTAGCCATATACTATAAATGGCACTTGCTTTGTGTAGCATAGTCCTGCCTGGTACAAATCACGGTTGCCAATTAGCCTGGTCATCCTCAGACTGGTGGAATTTGTATACCATGTATTCTTGATTTATGTGCATTATGTGTAACACTGACGGTTGGAATCCGCTGTGTACTGTATGTCCTGGCACTCACCAGAACCACATTCTTTGCTCCGTGTCTCCACTGTAGGCCCCCAGGCTTGCTCCTTTGCACTCACTTCTGCTGCTTCTACCACTGCTGCCGTTCCTGCTCTGCTCTCTAGGGGCCATGCGCAAGCACTGGCTGTGTGTGCTTCTCTAAGTTTCCCTCGCCCATTCCTGTCAGGCACCACATATATAATGCTGCACACCCACCTCCTGTTGCCTGAGCAATTGTGTAGTTTACTACTAGCAAAGGTGTCAATTCTGTCCTGCTGATCCATATTCATGATCTGTGACTGTTTTCCAGACGTTGCCTCGTTCTTATACCTAGGTACCTTGCTGATTTTCCAGTGTATGATCTGGACTGTTGACCATGCCTGACCACGGTGAAAACCAGGGGCATACTTTCATTCTTAAACTCTACATAATGGTAGAGTTACTCTCTCTTCCTATGTTTTTGGTGGTAACAATTTAGTAACCAATGTGACTGACATTATAGTACTACCTGATATTTTTGTGCTAACATTTTATACAGACTCCATATTCGGGTATGGCTTCTTTTGTAACTATTTTTTTACCTTCCTTGTATGGTGGTTTTTAATGCAGATGTTGAATAAAACTTATTTCTTACAGCACCTCAATTTAGTAGGTATGGTTTATAATGTTTTTCCGTGAGGTTTTTATCTTGGTAGACATGCAGCCACATTTAGTACATGTATCTCTGTAATTGATATTATCTTACTGACCCACAAAATAAAGATAACTTGTAATTTTTACTGTACAGTGAACTTAAAGGGTGCCAATGAAAAGTACAACTTGTCCATAAAACACTCCCTCACTGGTGTTTCTCAATGGAAAGATAAAAACAGGCAGAAGCTGCCTCAAAATTGAATTGAATGAGTGAGGCGGGACAACCCCTTTAAGTGTATTAAATCAGTATGGTAACACCCAAATAATAATCACAAGTCTGTTATTAAAGGAAATCTGCCACCAGTGTCACCTGCACTAGCCTGTTGGTACCAACAGGTAGTGCAGGTGACACTGATGACAACGGTACTTACCTTGTCCCTTTCCATGCAGGGGATCTCCCGTATTCTTCTCCGGTATGCTTCAGCTCCAGGCCTGGCTTGGGGCAAGGGGGCAGAGCTTAGTGACATCACTGCTGCTGTTCTGTAGCAGCGGGACACAACAGAGAGCAGCAGTGGCTTGGGCAGAGCTTAGTGACGTCACTGCTGCTGTTCTGTATCAGCGGGACACAACAGAGAGCAGCAGCGGCTTGGGCGGAGATTAGTGACATTTCCGCTGCTGCTCTCTGCTGGGTCCCGCTGCTAGAGAACAGCAGCAGTGACATCACTAAGCTCCGCCCGCGCCCCAAGCTGGGTGCCCGGAGCTGAAACTAATGGAGAAAATTACCAGAGATCCCCTGTATGGAACAGGACAAGGTAAGTACCATTGTCATCAGTGTCACCTGCACTACCTGTAGATACCGACAGATTAGTGCAGGTGACACTGGTGACAGATTTCCTTTAATACATGAACATTTTTATAGTTTTGGAAAATTCTGCTTAACTTTTAACTATTAACCAGTCAGTAAAGTAAAGAAAATGTTGATCATAAGTGTGTAATGCAAATTCCTGAGCCTCAATGCCAGGTGAGAAGCAGCAAATTCTAACTTTTAGTCAGGTGGAAAAGAACAGAAAAAAGAAGTAAAAGAAATACAGAAACCTCTTGTTCATTCAGATTAAACATCTCAGCGAGAGGCTGGAGAGCAAGAGACAAGATCCCATCAACCTAAGAGAATGTGACAAGCAAAGAGTATATTTAAAGCATACAAAGAATGAGATAAAAGAATAAGCAATCAGTGTACTAAGACATGCAAAAGGTGAGAATCAACTGGATCTAGCATTCACATGTAACCTTTCTGCACAAGCTTTATGGTACCTTGGGTGATCCTGGGGTGACTGTAACACGGAACAGAAACAAAGATACAACCATTCCAGCCATCATAGACAGCAGAAGACCATGCCGAGGGTTGCCATAGTTCTTCAAACCTGCCTAACAATGAGGATGAAAAAGACATCATTCAAACAGTAAAGAAACTGGTGAATACAAGTGTAATTGATAAAATATCAATCTCTCGCAATATTAATATCTCTTTTCTGCACCTTTCTCTTTACTTATGCGTAGCGCCTATTTAAAGAAGCAATCCATCAACTTTGGACATATAATACTAACTCACCACTAGTATTCTAGTAGTGTAATTTGTTTATTCAGGTGATACCACTAAGCTTTAAAGGGGTACGCCGGTGGAAAACTTTTTTTTTTTTCAAATCAACTGGTACCAGACAAAAAAAACAGATTTGTAAATTACTTATATTTGAAAATCCTCCACAGGACGTAGTGTAGTTCTTTCCAGTCTGACCACAGTGCTGTCTACTGACATTTCTGTCCGTGTCAGGAACTGTCCAGGGCATGAGCAAATCCCCATAGCAAACCTCTTCTGACACAGACAGATGTGGAAGCAGTAAGCACTGTGGTCAGACTGGAAAAAATACACAACTACCTCTGGAGCATAAAGCAGCTGATAAGTACTGGAAGGATAAGATTTTTACAAAGAAATCATTTACAAATCTGTTTAACTTTCTGGCATCAGTTGATGTGAAAACATTCTTTGTCCTCCAGAGTACCCCTTTAAGATTCAGAGCAGAGCAAATGCAGTGAGGAGGCTGCATCCCCTTTGTTTCTACAAAGTCATAAGCATATTGGGAAAAGTAGGTATTAACATAGCCATATCGGGGGCTGAAGGGGAAGAAGAAATCAAGATGGCAGCCAATCTATGGATGACTCTCTTTAGGGCCCATGTCACATAATCCATCAAAAACCCCTCCAAAAATACAGCATTTAGGGTTTTTTTGTCTGGTCAAATGAATGGACGACATATTGGAAACCAGACAGACCCCATTAAACTCAATGGGGTCTGTTGAGCTCTGTAAGTATATGGCATGCAGCAGGCCTTCTGTCTTCTGTGGAAGCCCCAAGCTGAACATCCAACACAGATTTTAACATAGTCTTAGTGACAAGAACGTGATCAAACTCTACCATGTAATCAGAAGCTTTTCTGAAGGTTGGTTTGAAAAAATTTCCCAATTACATTAAAGATAGGATCAGATCTTGTTCCAAGTCGCCTTGGGTCACTTTTACAGGGCTGTATTAGGGCCACATTTTAGTGGCTGCAATAGCCAAATAATCTGCAGTTCTACAGACCAGGCCTTAAAATCAAAGGGTTTTATGATTATTTAAGTTCACATCATTAAACCTGGTAGAGGTTCAGGTACTGAAGCCAAAACAGTGGCTAAAATGTGGCCCCATTATGGACCCTTTAGATACTGACATCAAAATAAATTTCTGCTTTGAAGCCTTACAGCATCAATAATATCTGTCTTGTGTAATTTTACAGTAAAAAAAAATGTAAATAAAAAGATGCATTTGTGATGGTTGCATTGATAGTTCTTACTTTTGCTACAGCACGGTCCGACAGTAATCCAGCAGCAATACTTCCTATTAAACCTCCTACCTCTAGAGCACTCATGTATGAGCTTCCTGTTAAAGAACAATGGGAAAGAGTGAAAATGCCAGTATAACATAGAAAGATAATTTATGCATAAAGCCCTCCTATAAGAAATGGTTCGCTATGGCCCCAGTGAAATGGCCCTCTCTATGTGCAGCATTTATTTTTTATTTAAAAAAAAGGATTGCCCAATCTTACATAAATATGGCTTAAATCACAAGGAAATTTTCTGTATTGTATAATTTAATTTCTTATTTTCGCTGTTAAAATAAAAGTTTTTTAGTTTACAGTCAAAGCATGGAAATCCATCCTGATAGGTTAAAGGGGTACTCTGCTCAAAGGATAGGGAATAAGATGTCTGATCGCTGGGGACCCCCATGATCTCGGCTGCGGCACACCAGACATCCAGCGCACAGAGCGAACTTTGCTTCGTGCCGGATGACTGGCGATACGGAGTGGAGGCCAGCTCGTAATGTCACAGCCACGCCCACTCAATGCAAGTCTATGGGAGGGGGCGTGATGTCCGTGGCCATGATGTCACGAGGGTGGCATGGTCGCGCCGTCACGAGCCTCCGGCGCTGCAACCGATGCTCTAAATGAACGCTGGGTGCAGCAGAGAGATCGCGGGGGTCCCCAGCGGCGGGATCACCATGCTCAGACATCTTATCCCCTGTCCTTTGGATAGGGAATAAGATTAGAGATGAGCGAACTTACAGTAAATTCGATTCGTCACAAACTTCTCGGCTCGGCAGTTGATGACTTATGCTGCGTCAAATTAGTTCAGCCTTCAGGTGCTCCGGTGGGCTGGAAAAGGTGGATACATTCCTAGGAAAGAGTCTCCTAGGACTGTATCCACGTTTTCCAGCCCACCGGAGCACCTGAAAGCTGAACTCATTTATGCAGGAAAAGTCATCAACTGCCGAGCCGAGAAGTTTGTGACAAATCGAATTTACTGTAAATTCGCTCATCTCTAAATAAGATGTCTAGGAGCGGAGTACCCCTTTAAAAACAGGCTACTGAAGTCAGCAGGTGACATTATAGTACCTACAAAGGCCAAAAATACATGTGTGGCTTTGGTTTGCATGTCAGAGTGAGGGGATTTCTATTGTGTAAACTATATTCAATGATATCTGCTGTGTCTGTCACTAACCTATCAATGCAGACTGCCCCTTGTCCTGAATCAAGAAGAGCTGCCCCCAATCTGTGCAGCATGTCTTCACCCCGAATACCACCAAGTACCCAGCGCACAGCAACCATAGGTAAGGAGAAAGAAGGAACTCTTTGAGAGTCGTCTCATCTGCAGATTTGGAACCTGGTATAAATAGCAGCAAAAGGGAAGGTGCTTAATAAAACATGAAGAAAAATCAAAAGACAAAGTATAATACAAGTACATGATCCACTCATTCATCATACGGGCTAAGGTGTGTATTTTTCAATAGACCTTGTATGTTTCAGTGTGGACAAATGCATATGTTTTTACAGGGCATTGCCAAATTTACAATGTGGTTACTGGCAGTAAACAGTAAGGGGGAGATTTATCAAAACCTGTCGAGAGGAAAAGTTGTCCATTTGCCCATAGCAACCAATCAGATCGCTTCTTTCATTTTGCAGAGGCCTTGTTAAAATTGAAAGAAGTGATCTGATTGGTTGCTATGGGCAACTGGACAACTTTTCCTCTGGACAGGTTTTGAAAAGTCTCCCGCTAAATGTTTAATTTAAAATTATTCTTATTGTTTGATTCTGTTGCATTTATAGGAATTTGTATAGGAAGTTGTAATTTAATAGGAAGGAAACTGAACAAAATGGTGATGGATTAATAGGAAGTTGTAATTTAATAGGAAGCAAACTGAACAAAATGGTGATGGATTAATTTAGACAAAACTTGTATTTAAAAAGATCTCTGTTCACATCTAGCAAAAAATAGTAGACTACATCAGAAACTAACCAGACCCGGAACTTTCCTGACAGGAAAATGTACTGGACATATTAAAATGTTTTGTTTAATATGACTTTATATCCCTAAAACAAACAATTCATATCCTGCACATTAATATTACAGTACTCTTCGTACTGTAGACAGTTTATTGTGTATTGAAGAACTTTTAATGTGATTTGAATGGAGGGGAAACAAACCACAAACTACACAAATTTGTGAGTTTGTATGGCATTGTGGTAAAAAATGTCAAATAAAATGTTAAAATGCTAACACCAAAAGGTTTTATATAAAGATATTGGCCCAGATTTATCAAAGAAAACTGGAGTAATTGGAGTAATTGTCCCACAGCAACCAATCACAGCTCAGCTTTCACTTTACCTCAGCTCTTTAGCTCAGCTGTGATTGGTTGCTGTGGGAAAATCTCTCCAATTTTTCTCTCTCACAATTTGATAAATATTGGCCATTAACTATAAAGATATTGGCCCTCATTTACTATTCTAAACCAGACCTCTTTTGTCGGGTTTTTTTGTCGCATCTTTGTCTGTGACATGTCGCAGACATCGTGCGCAAGTCTGCGACACGATGCAACATTTTTTCCCGACGGACCCGATGTGGATTCTCCCAAACCAGAAAAAGGGGCGTAACCCGACATTTCTGAGCTTTCCCACGTATTTATAATTTTTTCCAACCCGAATTTATTCAATTGTTGTGGATTTTTTCCCGACAACTCAGAGGAGTTAGAAACCAAAACCTACAAAACCCACGTGCGACAAACAGGATGCGACATAATAATAAATACCAGGGGAAAAAAGCAATCGGGTAAGAAAGCAACATAGACTTACGACCCGATTTTCTAAGTAAATGAGGGCCATTAACTACAATACTGGTTAATCACTGACAAAAAAGAGACTGTGTATGGGGCAGGTTCAGCTCCTGAGTTCATTTCAAACATTGTTAACGTCTCCATGATTTACATCTATATTATGGGTTATTAACAGGTTAAAAGGAGTTGGCCAGTGCTGGGGCTCATGCAGGGCTCATGCTGCCTTAGGGTATAAGCTCACATGTACTATATATACTGCAGATTTTATGCTGATGACTGCATGCTGCACATTTTATGCTGCTCAATCAATAATAAAATCTGCAGCAAATATAATGTGTGAACATACTTTAAACAGATGTTCCATAGAAAAAAAAAATTTCTTAAAAAATTGCTAAAGTTACACTTTTTATTATAGTAGTAATAAAAAGTGTATATGGATATAGCCTGACGAAGGGTCAGTTTCGGACCAGAAACGCGTAGCTTCTGTATCCACAATAAAGCCTTTTAAAGGAATGCAGATGTGTTCCTGATCTTCCTTTAATCCAGAGCTCCAGCGCCAAGATTAGTCCAATTTTTCTACTATACCTGCTAAGATGTCACCAGAAGCTCAGATCAGTTGGGACAGGGCACTGTGAACATGGCAACAGCGTGGACTTGGGCAGGTGAGTATGGCTTATTTTTTTGTTTTTATAGCAGAATTAGCCTGTTAAAAATGTTCCTGAACAACAAAATCCCTTTAAAACAAAGCATATTAGTAAGTTAAACTAAATAACTTTGGAAACCATTTTGCTTAATAATCTTAGAATGTTTAAAATTTTATGCTACTGAATATTATTATAAATCTTTTTCTCTGATACAGTTCCCACAGACCTTAATAATATATCTGCATACAGCAAGCTCCTAAACACCCCCTAGTGAAGACTACAAGCAAATAGAACTTTATCTACTCGTACTTCCACTTACAATGCGATTAAGTAGACCAATGTGGTATACATGTAGGCTTTCTGCAGCTTATAAATAACTGGATAGAAACTTTAAGTTGTTCACCTTTCTTTCCTTTCTTGGGCCCCAACTCAACGTTCTTTAACCCCACATCAGATGGCTCATTCTTGATGAGTATAAGGCAAATGACTGAGGCTCCAACGCAGATGAGACCTGAGAAGGACAGAGTACTGCGCCAGCTGTAACTAGCTGCTAATAGAGTTGCGATAATAGGACCTAAACTTCCTGCGAGGTTCATGCTGCATGACAGCACTGCCCACCACGTGCCAAACTGTGAAGGCTCGAACCACTGACAAGAGAAGAAGTGTAATATTTATTTAAAGAAGAAGAATAAGACAAATGGTAACATGTACATAATTTGATTATATGCATTTTCCTTCATTTAGTTCATGTGCTACAAACCCTGAAAAATCTGGACATCAACTTGGAACATTACAACATCCCTGTGTATAGAATAAGCAATGTGATAGGAGCACAGTAAAATAGTACATAAAGGGAAGATTAACATGAAGACAGGTCAGGAAATATAATAAGCGGAGGTCTGTGCCTTGTGGCCTCATCTCTACTAAATTAAGGGGATGGGGTGGTTACTGTATCAGAAGACATAGCGTAAAATCTGTCTAAAGAGCACATTGTAGTCTTGTTCTGGAAAATATTGAACCACTTGGTGCACAATGGATGTAAACATTTTGGGGGAGATTTATCAAAACAAGTGCAGAGGAAAAGTTGCTGAGTTGCCCATAGCAACCAATCAGATCACTTCTTTCATTTTTGAAAAGGCCTCCGAAAAATGAAAGAAGCGATCTGATTGGTTGCTATGGGCAACTGGTCAACTTTTCCTCTGCACAGGTTTTGATAAATCTCCCCTTTTGAGTTCAGTATGTTATGGTTATGTTTGTTATGGTGATAGTGTGATTGCACAGAAGCTGTGCTCATGTGAACAACTGGAGCCTGATGATTGATGGCAGAGCTGGGCCCCCGCTGCAATGGCTGAGATCACAGAGATGTCCGATCCCAGGGATTTAACCCTGGAAATGCACGATCTAATGCAACTGTGGCATTTAAAGTATTTGAAATGGAAGTGACCATTGAAAGTGGATCGGTCAGCAGCAAAACAGAGGTAAAAATAATACCATGGCAAGATAGGATTTCTCATTAGAATTCTAGGCATAGATTTTTTTAAATCTCCATAGTCTTTTCCAAATGCTGAGATTTAGGCCTTTGTATTAATAATATGAATGAGGATCAAGGATCCAGGGGGTGCATCCCAACACCGCAAGATTGCCAGCCCATCTCCTCTTACTCACTGCCCCATGCCTGCTGTTAATCAAAGGAGGGTACGTAGGCATATGGAAGCAGGCATGTAAGAGGTGAATGATGATGGGGAATGCCCCCTGAACCCTTGAGCCTCATTTACAGATTACATAAAGGCTTATATCTCACTGCTGAAGACTGTTCCCATTTCAGCCCAGAAGCCAAAATCTGCACTAAATACGCAGTGTTGCTGTGAATCAGTAGTAAAATCTGCATCTGTAAATACACCCACAAAAAATCTGCAGCAGATCTGTCTCATGTATACGAAGCCACACTATGGTTTCACAAGAGTGTGCATGGTCCTGGCCTGGTCAGGCCAGGCCAGGACTTGGTCAAGCCAGGACTTGCATCTGTAATGTAGGCGAAAGAATGTGCATGTATTATGCCCATATGAAACCTGTGGTCATACACAACACAGGTGACAGTTGTGGTTGACTTGACAATATTCCATTAAAAACTACACTTACCTTTCGAAGAACCTTCCCACAGGGTGGCCAGCCAAGTCCTTGTGCAAGACCATTAAAGAACCAAAGAATGGCAAAAATTGTCACACTGGAACTCCAGGAAAACAGAACATTCACCACACCCACTAAACAGAGTCCTGAAGAAAAGAGCCATCGAGCACTCAGTTGATCAGACAGGACCCCACTGATGAACTTGCTTATCGCATAGGCTGCTGACTGGCTGCTGGTGATAAGACCTGTGGGTAATATATTGTTGATTACACATTTATTAATCTCATTATTCAACCTTCAGCACATAATATGCATAATTAAATTGGCCAATAATTCTAAACATAAACAGTAAACAATATTAATCAATATTCAATCAAAAAGAACCTGTGACATTCTCAGGGCCTCAAAGATGGGCCCCAGGAGGCATCGAGCATAAAAGACCTTTTAAATACTGTGTGCTGTGGTTGGTATCCAGTCATGGGAAAGAGGACGCGCAGCTTCCAGTCACACTTACCAATCCCTGCCTCTCACCAGTCAGGCTTGTTGTGCAGAGCTTCTCCCTTCACTCAGGATGTTAATGAAGCCAGTCTAGGCAGGAGAAGTGTGGCACACATGATGACTGTATGCAGTCATGTCTCCTCCGGTGTGACTGGATACCAGTCACAGTGCTCAGCATTTTTTCTCTATGTGGCACTGCATAGAGCAGAGGAGAACAGAGTCAGAACGCTTTTTTCCACACCTGTCAAGTGCTGGGGCCCCTCTGTGAGGCCCCGGGGACCTGTCAGGTTTTCTTTTATAACCTTTCCCATATACCCTGTTAGGGCAATGGACCCGCTAGTATAATCTGTGACTTAATACTAGCTGCACTGGCAAGCAGACACATGACAAAGAACTGCTAGAAGTTACAAAATACTTTGACATCTAAGTCATATCATCAAATGCCTTACATGGAGGCATTGTGTAAGATATGGTTCATTGGCCTGAAAAGCACAATGTATAATTTAAAAGTTGGCTATAAGACCATATATCAAAAGCCAAAGCAAATTTATAAATGGCTCTCATTGTTATAATTCGTGGACTATTACTGTTTTACTGGCTTTTCAACAATGCAGAAACAAAACTAAGTACTAGGTTTTCTGCAGACAACACTATGCATTGTAGGTTTTACCTCCATAGGAGGGCCTGAAGATAATGGCTAAATGGGAAAAAATATTATGAAAATTACACCCTAAATAGAAGAATACCGAATCTGCACACTAAGACTGATTCTGCAAAGCAAAATAATTTTGGTGCAGTCAGGTCAATCTGCTACCTGTACAGCTAACAAGAGGTGGCAAACACATGGCCTGCAGGCAACATCCTTTCTGTCAGGCCATCTTTTGTGGCCCATCTGGATCTTGTAGGCCACAAAAAAATGATGTGCTGATGCCTGCTCCCTATGCTTCATCCACCAAGCACTGGCTGTGTCCTTTATGTCTGCTGCATTTCATATACAGCAGACTAGGAGGACTTTGGGGCCTGTGGCTTCCTGAACATAGGAGTGGTATATGTGGGTAGTGTGGGGGCTTAACTACTATATGGGGCATTGTAGGGGTCCTAACTACTACATATGGGCAGTATTAGGGTCATTACTACTATATGGGGGCAGTGTGGGACAACTAACTACTAAATTGGGACAGTGTAGGGGTCATAACTACTTTATTGGGCAGTGTGGAGGTCCTAACTACTACACGGGTGCAGTGTGGGGATCCTTACTACTATATAGGGGCAGCGTGGAGGTTCTTACTACTATATGGAGGCACAGACCGGCCTAAGTATTATATGGGATCATAGAAGGGCCTAACTACTATATGGTAGCAAAGAGGAGCCTAACTACGATATGGGAGCACAGAGGGGACCAAATTACTATATGGGGTCAATGTAGGGAGCCTTTAGAGGCAACCATAAGGGTGATGTGGCCCTTGGTAAAAATTAGTTTGATACCCCTGTTAGAGTGTTGAAAGCATCAATAAATTTGTAACATACCGTTTAAATTTGGGCACCTTGTATATAATGAACATCTAGCAACTAGAACAAAGCAACCATAAGCGCAGTACAAGCAGGCTCTGACTTTTAGGATCTGTAACAAGAATACCCTTATTTAATTTTTAGGCTTGGGTCACACTAATATTGTTTGTTCTACTGTTCTGCTCCATCAGTGGACCAGACCAACAGAAAAAAGGTGCTTGCAGATCTGTTGCAAGCCAGAACCCCCAACAGCATCCAACTAACACCATTGATTTTATTAGGTTTCAGTATTTTACTAGACAAAAAAGTAACTAATGACAGCTCCAGGTCAAAAGCACCTTAATAGGAACGCCTTTAGATTTTTTAGACTCATTCCTCATGTCGAGTTCCACAGATTTTTCCTGCAGTTTGTGTATGAGCTTAAAAATCTCAAAGACTTTGCAAATGGAAATTCAGTGCAAATAATATGACGCAAATGTGCTACATATGGGTTATTTCCAACCAAGGGTACTATTACACGTACCTTATTTATTTTTTATTTATATTACATGCATTAAATTTGTTTTATTTAATTGTTCAACGATAATTATTTATATATAAATGCAGAATGCATGCAAAAATGCTATATGTAAAAGCACCTTAGAGTTGTTTAGCTGCAACACCACATGGCCACTAACAAAAAGGCTACGTTCACATGGCGAAATTCCACAAAATAATTTCGCCAAAATGTACTGCAGATTATGTTCAATGGGATTCCTCATTCACACAGCCAGAAAAAGACCTGTCTTCTGCGGCGGAAGGTCAATGAGGCTTCGAATTTCGGCTGAGCTGCAAAAAATCTGAGGTCTCATTTTCTGTGCGTAATATAGCCTTAAAGGGGTACTCCGCCACAAACATTTTATCCCCTATCCAAAGGGAGACCCACCACTGGGGACCCCCGCAATCTCTGTGCCGGCAGCGGCATTGTCAGGAACGCGTAAGCTTGCAGCTTCTGCATTTGTGACGTAACACCACGCCCCCTCCATTCATGTCAATGGGAGGAAGCGTGATGGCTAGGAAGTAGCCGTCACGCCTCCTCCCATAAAAGTGAATGGAGGGGTGTGGCGGCTGCATCGCCAGTCATCGGGCATGGAGCGGAGTTCGCTCCGTGCGCCGAATGACGGGGTGCCACGCCAGAGATCAAGGGCCTCCCCAGCGGCAGAACCCCCTCGATCCAACATCTTATCTTTTAGATAGGGGATAAGTTGTTTGCGCCGGAGTACCCCTTTAAACTGCTTTTAGCTGCCATCAATTTGAACCCTGCTCCAGTGTGTATGTCAGCATGGTCTCCTTCACACCACAGCCTAACAAGCACTTTCAATTACATCAAGAGGTGAGTAAACATAGTGATCTATGTGATGCAATATGCTGTCGAAGCCTTCTGGAATCACCTCAAACATGGCATAAAGTGACAGGAGACGATACTCGGAAAGGGGGAATGTGGTAGCTGCACAGACATTCTGAAGGCTACCTGTATTCTTATGCATCTAATAAAGAAATGAGCAGAATACATACATAATTGTTACACTACTTACATTCTAATACTGTATTAGGGCACTGATACTGAAACTACCACATATAAAAAAGTAGTTATGTTTTGGAGTTAAGAGTTTATTATTAAAAAACTAAGCAGGCAGAAGTGCAATAGTTATATAATGTTTAGACGTTACCATCTCCTCATTCACACATATGTACATAGGCTACACTACTATAAAAACTTTGTACGTTGACATTGTTAGGCTGGGTACACACATATTTTGATCAGTATTTTTTATCCAAAACCAAAAGTGGAAGTGACACAGAGAAAACCTAAAATGGAAACATCTGCACCTTTTTCCTATCTTAAAATGCGGACCAAAATACTACAGGTGAACCCAACATAAAAAAGTCAAACTTTAAGAAGTGTGTGAACCAAGCTTTAGATGAAGAAATTAGTTTACAGACAACTTACTGCAGGAGTCATGTTTAAAAGGCTATTAAAGGGGTACTCCGGTGGCCAAAAAAAAAAATTCAAATCAATTGGTGCCATGTTTATTTTTGTTTACATCATTTTTTTTTCTAAATGGGAAAGGGTTAATTCACAGTTATTAACCTTTCTTTTTTTCTCTAACATTTTTTTTTTTGCTATTATTTAGTTAGGACCTTCCCGCTTTCCTCTCAGCTGATTGGGACCCTGTGATTTCACCGGGAGTGCCCCAATCAGCCCAATGACTAGCCATGATACGTTTTTTTACAATTTAGACGCCCCAATCCACTTTGACCGCAACGTCAAAAGTTTAAGATTTTAGCAAAACAGGCTTTTCAAAAATGAGATTAGTCATAAATGAGTCCCTATCAGACTGGAACGGATTACATGGAGTCCAGGAGAAATGGGACTACTTAAAAGACGCATTATTGAAGGCAACAGAAAACTGCATTAGACTTGTTAGTAAAAGCAGAAAAAGGAAGAGACCACTGTGGTACTCAGCAGAAGTGGGCAAAATCATAAAACACAAAAAGCTCGCATTTAGTAATTATAAAACAACCCAGAGCAATGAAGAAAGGGAAATCTACAAGACTAGGCAGAAAGAGGCCAAGCAAGTTATACAAACTTCTAAAGCGCAGGCAGAAGAAAAACTAGCTCAGTCTGTGAAAAAAGGGGATAAGACATTCTTCAGATATATAAATTAAAAAAAGAAAATTAAAACAAGGAATAACTAAATTAAAAACAAAGGAAAGAAGGTATGTAGAAGAGAATAAAGGGCTAGTGGACTGCCTTAACCCCTTCAGGACCAAGCCCATTTTGGCCTTAAGGACCAGAGCGTTTTTTGCATATCTGACCACTGTCACTTTAAACATTAATAACTCTGGAATGCTTTTAGTTATCATTCTGATTCCGAGATTGTTTTTTCGTGACATATTCTACTTTAACATGGTGGTACATTTTTGTGGTAACTTGCATCCTTTCCTTGTGAAAAATCCTAAAATTTGATGAAAAATTTAAAAATTTTGCATTTTTCTAACTTTGAAGCTCTCTGCTTGTAAGGAAAATGTATATTACAAATAAAAAAAATTTTTATTCACATATACAATATGTCTACTTTATGTCTGCATCATAAAAGTGACGAGTTTTTACTTTTGGAAGACACCAGAGGGCTTCAAAGTTCAGCAGCAATTTTCCAATTTTTCACAAAATTTTCAAACTCACTATTTTTCAGGGACCAGTTCAGGTTTGAAGTGGATTTGAAGGGTCTTCATATTAGAAATACCCCACAAAAGACCCCATTATAAAAACTGCACCCCCCAAAGTATTTAAAATGACATTCAGTCATCATTTTAACCCTTTAGGTGTTTCACAGGAATAGAAGCAAAGTTAAGGAGAAAATTCCCAATCTTCATTTTTTACACTCGCATGTTCTTGTAGACCCAATTTTTGTGTTTTGTGTTTCCCCCCAAATTTCACATTTTTCCAAGGGTTAATAGCAGGAAATACCCCCCAATATTTGTAACCCCTTCTCTTCTGAGTATGGAGGTACCCCATAAGTTGACCTGAAGTGCACTATGGGCGAACTACAATGCTCAGAAGAGAAGGAGTCATATTTGGCTTTTTGAGAGCAAATTTTGCTCGGGGGGCATGTCGCATTTAGGAAGCCCCTATGGTGCCAGAACAGCAAAAAAAAAACACATGGCATACCATTTTGGAAACTAGACCCCTTGAGGAATGTAATAAGGAATAAAGTGAGCCTTATTACCCCACAGGTGTTTCACGACTTTTGCATATGTAAAAAAAAAAAAAAAAATTTCCACAAAAATGTTTGTTTCCCCCCCAAATTTCACATTTTTGCAAGGGTTAATAGCAGAAAATACCCCCCAAAATTTGTAACCCCATCTCTTCTGAGTATGGAGGTACCCCATAAGTTGACCTGAAGTGCACTATGGGCGAACTACAATGCTCAGAAGAGAAGGAGTCATATTTGGCTTTTTGAGAGCAAATTTTGCTCGGGGAGCATGTCGCATTTAGGAAGCCCCTAAGGTGCCAGAACAGCAAAAAAAAAAGAAACACATGGCATACCATTTTGGAAACTAGACCCCTTGAGGAACGTAACAAGGGGTACAGTGAGCATTTCCCCCCCCCCCACTGGTGTCTGACAGATCTTTGGAACAGTGGGCTGTACAAGTTTTCATTTTCACGGACCACTGTTCCAAAGATCCGTCAGACACCTGTGGGGGGTAAATTCTCACTGCACCCCTCATTACATTCCGTGAGGGGTGTCGTTTTCGAAATGGGGTCACATGTGGGGTTTTGTTTTTTTTGCGTTTGTCAAAACCGCTGTAACAATGAGCCACCACTGTGCAAATCACGTCAAATGGCCCTTCTGGGCCTTGTTGTGCGCCCCCAGAGCACTTTGCACTCACATATGAGGTATCTCTGTAGTCGGGAGAAATTGCGTTACAAATTTTGGGGGGCTTTTTTCCCTTTTACCTCTTGTGAAAATGTAAAGTATAGGGCAACATCAGCATGTTAGTGTAAAAAATTTGATTTTTTTACACTAACATTCTGGTGTAGACCCCAACTTTTCCTTTTCATGAAGGGTTAAAGAAGAAAAAGCCCCCCCAAACCTTGTAACGCAATTTCTCCCGAGTACAGCGATACCCCATATGTGGCCCTAAACTGTTGCCCTGAAATACAACAGGGCTCCAAAGTGAGAGCGCCATGTGCATTTGAGGCCTAAATTAGGGATTTGCATAGGGGTGGACATAGGGGTATTCTACGCCAGTGATTACCAAACAGGGTGCCTCCAGCTGTTGCAAAACTCCCAGCATGCGTGGACAGTCAACGGCTGTCCGGCAATACTGGGAGTTGTCGTTTTTCAACAGCTGGAGGCTCTGCTTTGGAAACAGTGGTGTATGTGTATATGTAGTGTTTTTAACTTTTTATTTTATTTTGTGTTAGTGTAGTGTAGTGTTTTAAGGGTACAGTCACATGGGCGGGGGATTACAGCGAGTTTCCCAGCGCAAAATTTGCTGCATCTCAAGATGCGAGAAACCCACTGTAAAAGCCTCACCCATGTGAATGTACCCTGTACATTCACAGGGGGGGTGCACCAGCTGTTGCAAAACCACAACTCCCAGCATGCATGGTCTGTTAGTGCATGCTGGGAGTTATAGTTTTGCAACAGCTGGAGGCACACAGGTTAGGAAACACTGAGTTAGAAACAGACAATGTTTCCCAACCAGTGTGTCTCCAGTTGTTGCAAAACTACAACTTCCAGCATGCCCAGACAGCTGAAGGGCATGCTAGGAGTTGTAGTTCGGCAACATCTGAGGGGCCAGATGTTGCTGAACTAAAACTCCCAGCATGCCTGGACATTCAGTGCATACTGGGAGTTGTAGTTTTGCAACAGCTGGAAGAGCACAGATTGGAGACCATTATACAATGGTCTCCAAACTGGGGCCCTCCAGATGTTGCAAAACTACAACTCCCAGCATGCATGGTCTGTTAGTGCATGCTGGGAGTTATAGTTTTGCAACAGCTGGAGGCACACAGGTTAGGAAACACTGAGTTAGAAACAATGTTTCCCAACCAGTGTGTCTCCAGTTGTTGCAAAACTACAACTCCCAGCATGCCCAGACAGCTGAAGGGCATGCTGGGAGTTGTAGTTCGGCAACATCTGAAGGGCCAGATGTTGCTGAACTAAAACTCCCAGCATGCCTGGACAGTCAGTGCATGCTGGGAGTTGTAGTTTTGCAACAGCTGGAAGAGCACAGATTGGAGACCATTATACAATGGTCTCCAAACTGGGGCCCTCCAGATGTTGCAAAACTACAACTCCCAGCATGCCCAGACAGCCAAAGGCTGTCTAGGCATGCTGGGAGTTGTAGTTTTCAGACTCCTAGAAGCAGCAGTGAAGATCTTCACTGCTGCTTCTGAGGACTACATACTTACCTGCCGGTCCCGTCGCTGCTCGTCCACGTGGCCGGTCCTGCCGCTGCTCCTCGGTCCCGCCAGGTAAGGCCGCCGGTCCCCTCCTGTTCCCCCCCTATGCCGCAGGTCCCTGCGAGCCCCTGCAGCCATCGTCCCCCGTTCTGCCCGACTTCCAGGGGCGGGCAGTGCGGGGGATCTGAACTTTCACCCCAGATCACTGTGATTGGTCCACAGGGACCAATCACAGTGATCGCTGACCAGGACCATCAATGGATGGTCCTGGGGGGTGAAGCAGAAGTTGTCCCCTGCTGGAAACAGTGGGACTTCTGCCAGTTAACCCGTGCGATGCTGCGCATCGCCGGGTTAACTGAATGGCATATATAAACGCCGGGATGCGCGAGCGCACTGCACAACCCGGCGTTTATATATGCCATTCTGCGGGAAGGGGTTAATGAATACTTCTGTTCAGTTTTTACAGAAGAAAAAGAAGGAAAAGGACCTCAATAAGGGAGGAAGACTAATGAATTGTTTGATGCATGTGTCTTTACAGAGGAAGAGGTTCTTCGTTTGCTTTCTAAAGTGAAGACAAATAAGTCACAGGGGCCTGATGGGATACACCCAAAATTATTAAAAGAGCTTAGTGGTGAGCTAGCAAAACAGTTAACAGATTTATTTAACCAATCACTGGTAACAGGAGTCGTCCCGGAACATTGGAAATTAACAAATGTTGTGCCCATTCACAAGAAAGGTAGTAGGGAGGAATCAGGCAACTACAGGCCAGAAAGCCTGACATCAATAGTGGGGAAATTAATGGAAATCCTACTAAAGGATAGGATTGTGCAACATCTAAAATCCCATGGATTGCAAGATGAAAAACAACATGGGTTTACTTCAGGGAGAGCATGTTAAACAAATCTTATTGATTTTTTTGACTGGGTGACTAAAATAATAGATGTCGGAGGGTCAGTAGACGTCACATATCTAGATTTTAGTAAGGCACTGTCCCACATAGAAGACTTATCAATAAACTACAGTCATTGAGCTTAGACTCTCATATTGTTGAGTGGATTAGGCAGTGGCTGAGTGACAGACAACAGAGGGTTGTAGTCAATGGAGAATATTCAGAGCAAGGTCTTGTTACCAGTGGGGACCTCAGGGATCTGTACTGGGACCAATTTTGTTTAATATCTTCATTAGTCTCGATGGTAAGGTATGTCTTTTTGCTGATGACACAAAGATATGTAACAGGGTTGATGTTCCTGGAGGGATATACCAAATGGAAAATGATTTAGGAAAACTAGAAGAATGGTCAGAACTCTGGCAACTGAAATTTAATGTGGATAAGAGCAAGATAATGCACCTGGGGTGTAAAAACCCTCAGGCAGGATATAGAATATTTGACACAGTCCTGACCTCAGTATCTGAGGAGAGGGATTTAGGAGTAATTATTTCAGAAGACTTAAAGGTAGGAAGACAATGTAATAGAGCAGCAGGAAATGCTAGCAGAATGCTTGGATGTATAGGGAGAGGTATAAGCAGTAGAAAGAGAGAAGTGCTCATGCCGCTGTACAGAAGACTGGTGAGACCTCACTTGGAGTATTGTGCGCAGTACTGGAGGCCATCTCCAAAAGGATATAGATACTCTAGAGAGAGTTCAGAGAAGATACTAAACTAGTACATGGATTGCAGATTAAAACTTACCAGGAAAGGTTAAAGGACCTTAACATGTATAGAAGAAAGAAGAGACAGAGGGGATATGATAGAGACTTTTATATACAGAAAGAGAATCAACACGGTAAAGGAGGAGAGTATATTTAAAAGAAGAAAAACTACAAGAGGACATAGTATTAAATTAGTGGGTCAAAGGTTTCTGCAGTAATATCAGGAAGTATTACTTTACTGAGAGAGTAGTGGATGCATGGAATAGCCTTCCTGCAGAAGTGGTAGCTGCAAATACAGTGGAGTTTAAACGTGGAGAAGAGTACGGCAATGCCGTCGAGCTTCCTGCACTCACCGCTACAGCTTCCAAAGGTATGCTCCTAGACTACTTCCTCCAGCGGGGACTCTAGATGACAGGGGTGCTCCCCTCGAGTCCCCGCTGGAGGAAGTCGTCTAGGAGCATACCTTTGGAAGCTATAGCGGTGAGTGCAGGAAGCTCGGCGGCATTCCCGTACTCTTCTCCACGTTTGATATTGTGTTTTCTATTAACTTTACAGCATACTTTGGATATCTGCACAGTGCTGGTTGTTTCATTACCCTCATTAGGCTTTCTTAATCAGTGGTGCAATCCAGATATTCTTTTTTGTATTTACAGTGGGGTTTAAGCATGCATGGGATAAGCATAAGGCTATCCTTCATATACGATAGGGCCGAGGACTATTCATAGTATTCAGATTATTGGGCTGACTAGATGGGCCAAATGATTCTTATCTGCCGACACATTCTATGTCTAAAAAATGAATGCCACGATAGGTGATGTGCGCGGCATTAGCCATGGGGATCATCCCACTTTAATGCATGCTCACCTTCTGATGCAGATTTTCCGCTGTGGAAATTCCACGGAGGAACGTCTTCCTTAATTGTTAACAAATAAAATACTAGAGGCATAGAACCAGGTTATCCTTATTTCATCGTGTGTCTGAAAGTGGGAACAAGTTTAGTAATTGCCAAGAAGAGCATCAGTGGTAGAGACATTTCCCAGCATGCTCTGATCAATTTACTGACCCTGTGGATGGCATGAAAGAAGGCACAATCACCAATTGATCACACTCCCAAAATTCAGCTCTTTATTCTTCAATATGAATTTTGCTCTTATAATTTACATGAAATGAATAAAAAATAAAATGAAATGTGAGTAACACCTTCACTTTATGCTTGCTCAGAGGACTAGCCCTGTTACATATACAGTGTAAGCAGTCACATACCGAGAATTAATGACTCTATGCACGTTGTATGGTATGAAGTAAAGCAAAGGTCACTTACCCAAATCATCCTTGTCTAGTTTTATTTCCTGCATAACAGATGGCATGACAAAAGAGAAGGTCTTTCGATTGAAGTAATACAAGCTGTAGCCCACAAACATGGCCCCAAATATGACTGTCCTGTAGTAGCCATATCCCTGCCCTTGTGCGCCCATCTTGCCTTGTGTCCACAGGATGATCTTAGAGGCTTAAAACCAATGCTGCATTTAAAAATGGCAGAGCAAGCACAATTCCAGCAGAACTATATATATATATAGATCAGCACAGCTCACATATGCTAAAGGGATTCCCAGTAAGAAAACAAGCCACAGTGTGAGCCCCGAGACAGTCGGAGGAGGGGGAATGCTTCTGTCAATCTCTTGGTTCTGCTGAGCTATGAGTTTTTTCCCTGTTCTCTTTCAGGTAGGAGTTATATCTCTTCTGGGCCAATGATTAACCTGGAGGTGTCACACACAAGTTGCCCTGCAGGGATAGGAAGAAAGGAAACAAGTCACTGAAACATGCAGAGTGAGTGTAAATAGGACACAACAGCAAATAACAAGTGCTCAGAGCATAAAACTTCTAAGAAAGCTGTTCCAAGTTAGAGGGCATAGGACAAAAACATCCCCCATGCATCCAACTCAAAGGAGTAAGCAGACACCCTGGGGGAGGTTTATTATTATTATTCTCTTACTATGGTGCATAGAGCGATTTTTTACACATATTTTGTGACATACTATGTACTAAAATATGCATGTAAAATGCCCCCATTGATTTAAATGGAAAATAGGAACCATTACTCGCTGTATTTTTTACATTTTATTTATATTTTTTAAAACATCCTGCCTAAAATAAGGCGACACCTTATAATAATATATTGTGCCTGTATTAATTTGGCCTTTTCTGAAAGAAAGAAAAAAAAAACTTCGGAACACCTCCAAAATATAAATAAATAAGAGTACAAGGATGATTTCCTGCTACTAGTAATATGGGAATAAAGTATTCCACCTATTAGTCCAAAGCAATGAAAATGATATATGTTGCTGTCCATTAGTATTGTTGGCACGCGCACTTTGGGCTCATGCCCTTGCCCTACAGTCTTCCTAGACTATGCTTTTGTATTTCACAAACAAAACAAATAATTTAGTGAAACAGACAAATACAGTCACTAAGTAAGCAGGCAACGTTTATTTTGAGAATCATTACCCATGTTATCTAACACTCAAAACTTAAGAGTAAACCATGTTGTAAAAGTTGAAAGTGAATGCGCTGTATATGGACACATTCCAGAAGGTGTTTTTCTCCCTATGGGCAGATGGGCCTTATGTAGACAAAGGTGAAAAAAACAGCAAAACAAAATTTACAAGGTTTGACCTCTGACAAGGTTCTAATGTACAAACCACATTTACAGCCAAGATTGACCCTCACAATGTCCAGACAAGTACAGCTGCTATAACAGGATAGCACGCATAAGGCTGGGTTCACATATACAATTTTTTTAAGTATCAGAGGCTCCAGTAAGGCTGGTTCACATCACGTTTTCCCCATACAGGAGCACATGTGGCAGGGGGGAGCTAAAACCTTGCGCTCATTTTTGCGCCGTATGCGCTTTTTCCACAGACCTAAAACTGTGGTCAACCATGGTTTGAGGTCCGGTTGTAAAAGCGCATACGGTGCAAAAATGAGCCGACCGGACCGAACGTTTCACCCCGGCCGGCTCAATGAAATGAATGAGTTACGGGAGCACATAGGAAGGCATACGGGAGCGCGAGGTTTTAGCTCTCCCCTGCCGTATGCGCTCCCGTATGGGAGAAAACGTAGTGGGAACCCAGCCTAATACAGCAACAAATCCTGTGCATACAATGGGCCTCATTTATTAAAATGGCTGACTGAAAACTGGCTTTGCTGCCCTTACAAAACAAAAACAGTTTTGAGCACTTACTGTCCACAAGGCTACGTTTTACTTTAGAAAATGTGGATAGATTAGTCCCAGTGTATCCAAAAATTAGCTTTTTGGGGCCTGCCATATTATTTTTAAACTGCATGGCTTAGGCTGGGTCCACACTACGTTTTGTCCCATACGGGAGCGCATACGGCAGGGGGGAGCTAAAAGCTCGCGCTCCCGTATGTGACCGTATGCGCTCCCGTATGTCATTCATTTCAATGAGCCGACCGGAGTGAAACGTTCGGTCCGGTCGGCTCATTTTTGCGCCGTATGCGCTTTTACAACCGGACCTAAAACCGTGGTCAACCATACGGTTGCATACGGGAGCGCGAGCTTTTAGCTCCCTCCTGCCGTATGCGCTCCCGTATGGGACAAAACGTAGTGTGGACCCAGCCTTATCCTCATCCATAAACCCTGATGCAAAGCATTCCCTAACACTTCTTCCATTAAGCATTATAAAAAAATTAGCTTCTGACATCTCACGCAGGCATGTCAAACAGATCAGTCAGGGTCACAACACCTTGCCATCTTAATCCTTTCAATAATTATCAGCTTCTGAAGTTAAAGGGGTATTCCAGGCAAAACCTTTTTTTATATATATATCAACTGGCTCCGGAAATTTTAACAGATTTGTAAATTACTTCTATTAAAAAATCTTAATCCTTCCAATAGTTATTAGCTTCTGAAGTTTTCTGTCTAACTGCTCAATGATGATGTCACGTCCCGGGAGCTGTGCTTGATGGGAGAATATCCCCATAGGAACTGCACAGCTCCCGGGACGTGAGTCATCAGAGAGCAGTTAGACAGAAAACAACAACTCAACTTCAGAAGCTAATAACAATTGGAAGGATTAAGATTTTTTAATAGAAGTAATTTACAAATCTGTTTAACTTTCTGGAGCCAGTTGATATATAAAAAAAAGTTTTGGCCTGGAATACCCCTTTAAGTTGTTGTTTTCTGTCTGGCAACAGTGCTCTCTGCTGACATCTCTGCTTGTCTTGGGAACTGCACAGAGTAGAAGAGGTTTGCTATAGGGATTTGCTTCTAAACTGGGCGGTTTCCGAGACACGTGTCATCAGAGAGCACTTAAATAGAAAAGAACTACCCAACTTCAGCAGCTCATAAGTACTGAAAGGATTAAGATTTTTTAATAGAAGTAATTTACAAATCTGTTTAACTTTCTGGAGCCAGTTGATATATAATAAAAAAAAAATCCTGGATAACCCCTTTAAACTTTATATGTGTTATTATAATGATGATATATGTCATTTGAGCAAAAAAATAGGTTTATTGAAGAAAACAGCACAACTGAACAGAGGCTCCTATACCCTGTTGGCCCACCTCTCACCTGGATAGGTTGGGTATGAAGGCATATAGGTGCCCTATGGCATCCTGTAGCACACTTTCCCACAGATGTTGCCGCTGGGCCTGTAGATCCTTCACACTCACAGTTGTTGTGTGATGCTTCAGAGTAAAGGAAGGACTGAAGTGCTCAGCATGCGGCCTCAATACACGAACGTGATGAAATCACAAACATGGATTCATCTGGATTTATTGCTACAGACAATACATTTCTAGTTCATGGCAGTCCAGGTTTCTTGTTTATTACACCACTGCAAACAAGAGCAACAGTGGCTGGCTATCACTGGCAGCACACGTAATAGGCGCCATTACACCAAATTTCCTTCTGCTTAGTGCTTGGAAATGGTTCGGGCAGAGAAAGGGGTGCGTGATGAAGAGACAGGGGTATGGAATGAAGGTACTACCTGTGTGTGGATTATGGACAAAGAAACCGTGGAAGCTGCTTGTGCTTGTGTGAGGAACAAGTGATCTTTTCTACTGGTGGTCAATCTGGGCCACCTAGAGCCTCATGTTCTCACTAATCCTAACAATTTGATCAGAACGTCCTAGATGTCAGGACAATTTGTTTAAACAAACATTCTGCTTCTATTAGTCCAACAGTGTGCCCCGTCAAAGTCTGCCAACAAAATATTGTAAAAGACTGTCTAGTCCTTACAAAATATATTATTAATTAAACAGCACGGTCAATGGCGTACGCACAAAATAATTCCAGAGTCCAAAATAGCGTATTTTTGTTCGCTTTTTATATCATGAAAAAATGAATAAAAAGTTATCAAAAGTCTGATCAATACAAAAATGGTACCACTAAAAACTTCAGATCACGGCGCAATAAATGAGTCCTCATACCGCCCCATATGCAGAAAAACAAAAAAGTTATAGGGGTCAGAAGATGACAATTTTAAACGTATACATTTTTCTGCATGTAGTTATTTTTTTCCAGAAGTACGACAAAATCAAACCTATACAAGTAGGGTATCATTTTAATTGTATGGACCTACAGAATAAAGAGAAGGTGTCATTTTTACCGAATAATGTACTGCGTAGAAACGGAAGCCCCCAAAAGTTACAGAATTGTGTTTTTTCTTCAATTTTGTCGCACAATGATTTTTTTTTTCCGTTTCATCGCAGATTTTATGGGTAAAATGACTGATGTCATTACAAAGTACAATGTAGATGAGTTGCAATGCGCTTGGGTGAACAATGTAGGGGATGCGGTGCTTCCAAGAAGTCATTCCACCCCCCCCCCCCCCCCCCCAATTAAATAATATCCTATGGAGATAACCCTTGAGACCACATAGACAAAAATGATCTGTAATGTAATTTGTTTAGAAAGAAGCCAAAAGATGAAGATCTGAAAGATTGTTATAGCATTAACACATTCATTCATTGTAAATCAATAAGCCCATTACAGCCCTCCATTCATTCAGACATTACAGGCTGCACTACCTGCTCGGTAACTTCTTCTGTGGTCTCTGCTGCAAGTTGGGAGCAGAACACAACACATGAAATGCACTGGCTAAATATAAAACGTGCTGAGCTGTGCAGCTCTGGGGGCTGGCGCTCTGCCCTTCTCAAATGGCAAAAGTGCGAGGCACTTGGAATAATTAACTCTTCCAGTTAAAGGACACTGTACGTCATAAATACCATAAAATGGCGATAGAAACTCCAACTTTCAAAACTACACAAAACAGATCCATTTCCAGAAACTGTTACGTTAACAATACAATATATTTCATTTGCAGATTTTCAGGCTTTGTGCACACAGTGCAGTATTCTGTGTTTAAATTTAAGTGACGTTATAGCTAAATTGTGCTATTTTATCGCAATTTGCGCAGTAAAATTGCACCATGTTTGCCTAGTTTTCTGAAAAAGCTAATAAAAATAAATGGAGAAAAACTTGTGATATTTAGCCCAGTTGTACACTACTTACTTTTAGTTCAAAAACAGAAATTAGGCACAATCTGCACCACTGCTGCAAGCTGTTAGGCTAGGTTCACACTACAGAAATTCTAGAGAGAGGGAGGAAGGCGCCTCATGTGCGGGATCAGCAAGTCTTGTTAGTGGGGGAAGGGGACGGTAATTCCCAAGCCGCTTGCCAGAGTTGGTTGTGCGCCAAACACACAACAAGGTAAAGTAAAGAATGAATATATGTATAGGTCCACTGCAGCCCTCCTGGGTAGAAGTAGAATCAAAACAGGATGACCGTAAATTCAGGAGTTAGTCCGGCGCAGAGAGGAACCATCAGGGAGCCAGATAAAATCAATGGATTTATTGGATGCAACGCGTTTCGCTGCGCATGCGCACGCGTTGCATCCAATAAATCCATTGATTTTATCTGGCTCCCTGATGGTTCCTCTCAGCGCCGGACTAACTCCTGAATTCACGGTCATCCTGTTTTGATACTACAGAAATTCTGGTACAGCAGAATTTGATTTCTGTCAATGGGGTTCCACTGCACAGGGAACAATACGAAATATCCACCAAAATTCTGCCACTGAAAGAATGATCTTGATTAATATTTCGGTGGAATCCACAATGGTCACGCAATCCTGGCACCAACTGGTTCAGTTGGCAGTGGCCGCTCTCATAATCTCAAATTGGAATAATTCCAGCCGGAGACTCCTCAGTCGGAACCTAGCCTTACAGAGAAAATTCACCTATTACCGGTATGCTCTTAAATGGGTTGTCAGGAAAAATCTAGTATAACAGGAATTACTGCATCACAAAGGAAGGGGCAAAAATGGAAAACATGTGTCCTGTAAGCTAAAACAAGCCACATCCTTAAGGGAATATCATATGCGACAGATCTGTTGCCAAAATTTCTGCAAATGGAAATCAGTTTCACACATTTGAATTGTTTTGCTGGGGTTTTGTTTTAAGGGTATGTTCACACGGCGTAATTTACGTGCAGAATTCTGCAGAATTTACTTAAAATTGATTTGAATGAGATTCCGCAGTCCCAATCAGACAGCAGAATGTGCCAGAGTGACCTATGGGTTCTTGGTCATCTCTCTTACCAAGGCCATTCTCCCCAGATTACACAGTTAAGTGGGGCTGCCACCTCAAGGAAGAATCCTGGCCATTCCAGAATTCCACTTAAGACTGCTTTCACACTATAAAGAGATTGTATAATGTCTCGTAATGAAAACCCTTGAAAACGGGGATTAAACGGCCGTTACAAAATCCCATACGGCCGTTACAAAATCCCATTAAAGTCTAAGGGATTTTTACATTATCCGTTTTAACACATGCACTATTTTTCTTCCATCACAAAATAATGTCCGCTATGACAGGTTAAAACTGATAATGTAAAAATCCCATAGACTTTAATGGGATTTTGTAATGGCCGTATGGGATTTTGTAATGGCCATTTAATCCCGTTTTTAAGGGTTTTCATTAAGAGACATTATAACAGCTCTTTAAAACGGAGAAACTTTATAGTGTGAAAGCAGCCTTAGAATTAAAGACGCATTTGAGCTCTTAAGAACTTTCAGTGCAGCAGAAATATTTTGTACCCTTCTCTAGATCAGTGCCTTCTCACAATCCTGAGCTCTATAGCCAGTTTTTTCCACCTCATGGCTTGGTTTTAGCTTTGATATGCATTGTGAGCCATAAGACCTTATATACAGTGCCTTGCATAAGTATTAACCACAGATTCAAATTTATTTTATTGTAATTTTATGTAACAGACCAACACAAAATAGTCCATCATTTGGAAGTGGGGGAAAACATTAAATGGATTTAAAAATTATTTACAAATAAAATCTGAACAATGTTGAGTGCATATGCATTCAACTCCTTTATTGTAAAACCCCTAACAAAGATCTAGTGTAACTAATTGCCTTCAAAAGTCCGACCTGGAAGTCTCATACTTAGTAAATAGGGTTCCCTCTGTCTGCATTTTAAAGGGGTAACTATACTGGCCAGCATTCAGAACATCTAGTTCCGAATGATGACCACATGCTACGGGGGTCGAACAAGCCCCCTCGTGACGTCAAGCCCCACCCCCTAAATGCAAGTCTAAGGGAGACTCCCATAGACTTGCAATGAGGAGGTGGGGCTTGACGTCACGAGGGGCGTGGTGACCCGGCAGCGCGCACACAGTGTTCGGAACTAAATGTTCCGAACGCTGGCCAGTGGAGTACCCCTTTAATATCAATACAAATACACCTGTTCTGTGATGGTCTCATAGTTTGTTAGAGAGCATTACTGATCAGGAGCAAGAAGATCAAGGAGCTAACCAAACAGGTCAGGAACTAAGTTATGAAGAATTAAAAAGCAGAGATAGGCTGGGTTCACACCACGTTTTGTTGGGAGGAGGGGGCGGGGCTTAATCGTGGCGCCCGCACTCAGCCGTATTCGGGAACCGTATTTAACCCCTTAAGGACGCAGGACGTAAATGTACGTCCTGGTGAGGTGGTACTTAACGCACCAGGACGTACATTTACGTCCTAAGCATAACCGCGGGCATCGGAGCGATGCCCGTGTCATGCGCGGCTGATCCCGGCTGCTGATCGCAGCCAGGGACCCGCCGGCAATGGCCGACGCCCGCGATCTCGCGGGCGTCCGCCATTAACCCCTCAGGTGCCGGGATCAATACAGATCCCGGCATCTGCGGCAGTTTGCGATTTAAATGAACGATCGGATCGCCCGCAGCGCTGCTGCGGGGATCCGATCATTCATAACGCCGCACGGAGGTCCCCTCTCCTTCCTCCGTGCGGCTCCCGTCGTCTCCTGCTCTGGTCTGTGATCGAGCAGACCAGAGCAGGAGATGACCGATAATACTGATCTGTTCTATGTCCTATACATAGAACAGATCAGTATTAACAATCATGGTATTGCTATGAATAGTCCCCTATGGGGACTATTCAAGTGTAAAAAAAAATGTTAAAAAATGTAAAAGTAAAAAAAAAGTGAAAAATCCCCTCCCCCAATAAAAAAGTAAAACGTCAGTTTTTTCCTATTTTACCCCCAAAAAGCATACAAAACATTTTTTATAGACATATTTGGTATCGCCGCGTGCGTAAATGTCCGAACTATTAAAATAAAATGTTAATGATCCCGTACGGTGAACGGCGTGAACGAAAAAAAAAAAAAAAAAGTCAAAAATTCCTACTTTTTTAATACATTTTATTAAAAAATAAATTATAAAAAATGTATTAAAAGTTTTTTATATGCAAATGTGGTATCAAAAAAAAGTACAGATCATGGCGCAAAAAATTAGCCCCCATACCGCCGCTTATACGGAAAAATAAAAAAGTTAGAGGTCATCAAAATAAAGGGATTATAAACGTACTAATTTGGTTAAAAAGTTTGTGATTTTTTTTAAGCGCAACAATAATATAAAAGTATATAATAATGGGTATCATTTTAATCGTATTGACCCTCAGAATAAAGAACACATGTAATTTTTTCCATAAATTGTACGGCGTGAAAACAAAACCTTCCAAAATTAGCAAAATTGCGTTTTTCGTTTTAATTTCCCCACAAAAATAGTGTTTTTTGGTTGCGCCATACATTTTATGATATAATGAGTGATGTCATTACAAAGGACAACTGGTCTCGCAAAAAACAAGGCCTCATACTAGTCTGTGGATGAAAATATAAAAGAGTTATGATTTTTAGAAGGCGAGGAGGAAAAAATGAAAACGTAAAAATTAAATTGTCTGAGTCCTTAAGGCCAAAATGGGCTGAGTCCTTAAGGGGTTAATGTATGTCTATGAGCCAACCGGAGTGAACCGCAGCCTCCGGTCGACCACGTTTTTGCCTGCGGTCGGGAAACAGCATACGGCCGAAAACTAAGCCGACCGGAGGCTGCGGTTCACTCCGGTCGGCTCATAGACATACATTAAATACGGTTCCCGAATGCGGCAGTGTGGGCGCCACGATTAAGCCCCGCCCCCTCCTCACAACCGTATACGGGAGCCATATTTAACAAAACGTGGTGTGAACCCAGCCTTAGACTTCTTTCACACTGCCGTTAGGGCATTATAGTAAATGGGATCCATCGGGCCCTGTCCCAATAACAGCCGTTAAAGACTGGAAAAAAAAAAAGACCTAACGGCTGTTTAAGGGCGGGGCTCAGTGGCAGTGTGAAAGTAGCCTTTGGATGAAGAAAAAAAATCCCAAACTTTGAACATCTCCATTAAAATGACAAAAGTGACAGATCAATCACAAAATAAGCTGGGTCTTATAATGGGGTCTGTCATTTGACTGTACATTTGCTGTACATTTTTCCCAACAACTTTTTTTTTGTCATTTTATCCGGCTTTCAAAAATAAAAAATAGATGTATACAGGGCTGAAGTAAAAATATTCATAGCGGGCACAGGCTCTATTTAAGCAGAAAACCATGTATAACTTTCCCCACCAAATTTAACGCAACCTCCAACATAGATATAAATGGTCATGTCTCACTGGAAAAAGATAGATTTATGACATTTGTGTCTTTCAAGATCTTCAAATGCAAATAAAAAAAATGTTTTTTGATTTGCATCTGCATCACTGGACTAATATGGCTACTCAAATTTACTACAAGATCTTCAAACAAGGTGAAAAATTAGAAAAAGAAGCAGAGCCTCAGTCAGAATGTGGGAATGGTTCAACAACTTTAACAGCACATTCTGTCCAACCTGTTTGTTGACAACAAGAACTTGTATTGATCTGTATAAAGGTTGATGGAGAGATTTTGCATAACAGTCAATATTACATTACAGAATGTGCTAAAGTGTATCAGCATTAAAGGACAACTGTAGTGGTACACTTTTACATATGCCTCAAAAAAACAAACAAAAAAAACAACAACTCATACATACCTTCCTACGAGCCCCGTTGGCCTGGCACAGGCCTCACGGTGATGTCATTCCACTTCCTGGGGACGGGGACACCGCAGAGCCGTCGGCGTATCACCGGCCGTAGTGATGTCCCGCCCCGGCTGGTGATAGGCTGAGCCCACTGTCATGTAAGAAGCCGGCCAGAGCTGGTCCGACAAACGGACAAATGCGAGGAGAAATGGTCGCCATGGAGGTCCGCTGAACCCAAAAATGTACTGGCAGGAGAGTGGAATTGACTTCCGTCGAAAAGAAACAATACGCAGGGCTACCAAGGCCTGACCAAAACGAGGAAGATAGTGACATATTAACCCCATTAAGAGATACATCCAAGCCAAGGAAACATGGCGAGGAAAAGCCAACTGCCATAAGATGAACTAGCTTGAGAAGCTCAAAAGGAAAGCCCTGCAAGGAGGCCAGCCTCAATGTCAGGAGCACGCTCAAACTAGAAGCCGCTGGAAAGGATGAAGAGAAATACAACAGAAGACCCGCGTCCAGACTTGGGCGCAGGGACCAGTCGGCCAGGAAGAGGCTAGGGCATGGACCACATTGCCGACAACCAGACTGAGAGGCCCAGGTACCGAAGCCACAGTCCCAAAACCACCCCACGGCAAACCGGGTTGAAAAGAATACTCAAAGAGTATGCCGGAAAGGTGGGGAGAAGTACACGACAGAAAGGACTATGCCTGTCTAGGAAGCGCATATTTATCAGACAGGGGAACCTGGATGACCTAAAGGCCCTCGGCCACAAGGTCCGCACATCCCCAAGAGAGGCGAAGGTATGCAAACCGACCAGAGAGAAGGCAAGGTCTGTCCAGCAACACCGGAGCAGCCGTCATCAGAACCAGTTTCCCAGATCTGGAAAAAAGGGAACTCAGAGTCCCGTACCAGCTGATATCGAGCAAAGTCGGAGCGAAACACCTCAGGCGACATGTGCCCAGACAGAAACCGGAGTCGGAGAGGTGGAGGGAGACCAAAAAACCACCAAGTATCAGGAAAACCAACCTGGAGAACGAGACAAGGAACAGTTACCTGAAAGGCAGCTCAATGCAAGAAGGCCCTGAAAAGGTAGAACCATGAGGGAGAGAGTCCCAAACGAGTCTAGAACCGCAAAGGGAAGGAGTCCTATACCCTAGAACAGTGGTTCTCAACCTTTTTTGATTGAGAACCCCTTGACAGCCCATTCCCCAAAAAAATTACCCCCATATTAGAGACATTTTGTAATGATTATATTATAATTCATATGCTTTACTTTCCTCTATAACATGCCTCATGTTGCTCACGCTATCTCCCCAGTCCCCTGATTTACAGGTGACGTCTTCTCTAACCGGAGTTATTTATTTTTCTTTTCTTCACTATCTGGCCTAGACCACCAGATAAGATTTCTCCCATAGAAGGCTTCTCCACAGAACCAGCGAAACAAACATTTTAGGCTCCTTTCTGCAGTACAATACCCACTTATTTACAAACTCCCCATGTTTATTGTCACACACAGTAATAGTACCCGCTTTGCATACCCCCTCTGTGCCCCCAAATATAGATGTAGGCCCTCAAACTGCCCCCATACATAGTTGTAGGCCACCATACTATCCCGCTTTGGTGCTCCACTGCTCCTCTGGTCTGGGGACCTATTGCTATGGCACATAGCAGTAGGTCCCTAGTCTGCAGGGACAGTGGAGCAACAAAGCTGATGGTAGTTACTGCCCATAGCAGCCCAGTGCCCGCGCTTTCCCTTTGCTGTCCTCCTGCTCTGCTCCTCGGTGCAGTGACGTCATCCTATAATTTTTTTCAAAGTGGTCCAGACCAGTAACCAGTAGCTGCCATTACTGATTTTTTTTTCAAGTACCCCATGGAGAACTGCTAACTACCCCTGGGGGTACTTGTACCCCAGGTTGAGGACCACTGCCCTAGAAGAGAAAAGCGGGCAGAGGAACAGGCCCTGCTACCACTGGAATCACTGTGCCGCCCAGCACTCGCAGACAAGAGAAAGGAGGACAGACAAGTCAGAACCAGCACTGAACCCCAACGGTCAGAACTGACCGGAGAACTCTGAGGTGCTCTGACCGGACCCAGCTGAGGTGCTAGTCCAGCCGAAGTTAGATAGCGCCAGAACAGAAGGCACGGTCTGGATGCAGGAGGTTGCCCACCAAGGCCGTCATCCAGGCACGGAACAACCAACAGTCAACAAGCAGGAGAATTGACATGCTGCAACCGTAACTGTCGCAGAACCTCGAGGAGTCAAAGGCAGCTGAAACAGAAGAGTCACAGGAGAAAGGGCCTGAAACACCCAAAGCAGAGACTGCTGGAGAGAACAGCTGAGGTGAAACTGAGAGCACCCTCACTGCAAATGGAAAGGAAGACATGAGACCGATAGCAGCCAGACAGAACCACACCAGTACTGCCATGATCGGGAGTTGCGAGGCAGAAGCTGCCCTAGCAGTGCCAACAAGCCCCTAAGGAAGGGCAACCTGAAGGCTAGGACAGCAATAGCTGTAACTACACCAATCCTGCAGCACTCTGCTGAAGGGGAAGGACGATGGCAGGGAGAAGAATAGAAACCAAAGCAACAAACCCTCCAATAATAGAAAGCCGAAGGACGACAGCTGCAAAAGCAAAGGCAGGAACCGCACAAGACCTGCATAACTCCCTCTAGGAAGGGGAAGCGGAAGGGCTGAAATCCCAAAAAAACAACAGCACCCACCAAGCTACCCCATCCGGCAGCGGAAGGGAATAAAGAGATGGCTGGACCAGCCATAGCAGGAGTCAGATATGGCGAATACCTCCCCTAGAGAGGAGGAATGCAAAGACCATAAGAGAAATACAATGACCAAATTAGTAATCGTAGACATCTTACCGGCAAGAGTAGCAAGTCGCAAGATCATGAATACAAGCTGCATGTCTCTATTTTAGAGCCGTTACTCCGTAAACCTGCCCCTCCAAAAGGGAGGGGCACCAGTGCGTTGGCTGCGAGGGCTACAGCAAAAAAACTCCAAATTACTGCCCATGGAAGGCCACAGATACTCCACGTATGGAGGGGGGCATGTTCCATCACTGACATGCACCCATTTTACACACAGGGCCCACTCCACTGAATCCCCAGTGGTAGTGGCAGGGGCCCTAACAGCCACCACGGAAGAGGGAATTCTAGCACAGACTACAGCCAGAACAACAGCAGACAACTCTGCAACCAAAAGTACACCATCCATGGTGGCAGTAAAGTGATTGCTCCCGCTGTAGAAGGTACATGGCATCTGCTTGTATACAGATCTGCTTGTATACTCCCACTGATAGTGGGGGACTGGAAACGCAGCTGCAATGCGGAAGACTGTGCACTCCCCTGGATGGTGTAGAGAGTCCATTGAACACTCAGGGTTACCCTTTCAGCAACACCCACAGGTGGAGTACAAGACTGCAGGTGCGGGTGAGGAGGCATCATGCTCTCCGTAGTGCAATAATGGGTCCATGCGACATCCGTCCACCCACACGTACAGTGAGGTACCGGAACTGCGGATGCGGCAGACCACACGCTCCCTACAGGAGACGTAGAAGGTCCATCGCTCATCGGTCAACTCCCACTCACAGTGGAGTACCGGAACTGCAGCTGTGAATGTGAGAGACACCATGCTCTCCATGGGCGTAGGAACGAGTCCATGCTACATCGCTCTACCCACACATATAGTGAGGTAACGGAACTGCAAGCAGATATCACGCTCCCCACAGGAGACGTAGAGGGTCCATTGCACTTCGGTCAACTTCCACTCGCAGTGGAGTACCGGAATTGCAGCTGCCTGCGGCAGACAAAACGCTCCCCGAGGGCATCATTGAGGGTCCATTTGACATTATCCCCATGGTGGCTGCAAAGAGTCCGTTGCACATGCCGGGTCACCCCTTCTAGCCACCTCACCAGGTAACGACCAACAGGTTGCTGTGGAAAAACAGACCAAGGCCCGAAGCAGCTGCTCAGGAAACAGAGGCTAGAAAGTACATAGTGTGGACTCTAGGTCCGCGGGCTATGAAATCAAATTGGTAAAGTACTGAAGGTATGCGCCACAAACACCTGGACTCAAGGCCAAGCCCTTAACAACAATGGACATAAAGTCATGGTGCCATGGTACTTAAAGTCATGGTGCCATGGTGGTAAATGTAAGTCATGGTGCCATGGTACTTAACGCACCATGACGTACATTTACGCTCCGCCATGACCGCGAGCACCGATTCGGTGCTCGAGTCATTTGCGCGGCAGGTCCCGGCTGCTATCAGCAGCCAGGGACCCGCCGGTAATGGCGGACATCAGCAATCGCACGGATGTCCGCCATTAACCCCTTAGATGCCGTGATCAATACAGATCCCAGCATCTGCGGCAGTGCAGTACTTTAAATGGATGATCGGATCGCCCGCAGCACTGCCACGAGGATCCGATCATCCAGCATGGCAGCCGGAGGTCCCCTCACCTGGCTCTGGCTGTCTCCCGGGGCCTTCTGCTCTGGTCTGAGATTGAGCAGACCAGAGCAGAAGATCACCGATAACACTGATCAGTGCTATGCACAGTATTAGCAATCAAATGATTGCTATAAATAGTCCCCTATGGTGTCATAAAAAGTTTGAAAAAATTTTAAATAAAAAAGTAAAAAAATTTGAAAAATACCCTCCCCCAATAAAAAGGTAAAATGTCAGTTTTTCCCTTTTTACCCCCAAAAAAGCTTAAAAAAAATTAATTAATACACATTTTTGGTGTCGCCGCGTGCGTAAAAGTCTGAACTATTAAAATATATTGTTAATTATCCTGTACAGTGAACGGCGTAAACATAAATTAACTTTTAAAAAGTCCAAAATTGCTGATTTTTTGTCACATTTTATTTAAAAAAAATGTATAAAAAATTTCTAAACAGTAAAACCTAGGCAAAAGTGGTACTGATAAAAACTACAGATCATGGCGCAAAAAATTTGCCCTCATACCACCCCATATACAGAAAAATGAGAAAGTTATAGGTGGTCAAAATAGGGCAATTTCAAACATACTAATTTTGTTAAAACGGTTTGAGATTTTTTTAAGCGGTACAATTATAGAAAAGAATATAATCATGGGTATCATTTTCATTGTATTGACCCACAGAATAAAGATTTTTACCGTAAACTGTACAGCGTGAAAATAAAACCTTACATAATTTGCTAAATTGGGGTTTTCTTTTCAATTTTCCCACATAAATAATATTTGTTTGGTTGCGCCGTATATTTTATGGTAAAATAAGTGATGTACAATTGGTTACACAAAAAAACAAGCCCTCATATGCGTCTGTGGAGTTATGATTTTTAGGAGGCGAGCCGGAAAAAGTGAAAATGCAAAAATAAAATTGATCTGGTGCTTAAGGGGTTAAAGGGGTACTCCAGTGGAAAACTTTTTTTTTTTTTTAAATCAACTGATGCGAGAATGTTAAAAAGATTTGTAAATTACTTCTATTAAAAACTCTTAATCCTTCCAGTACTTATTTGCTGCTGTTTACTACAGAGGAAATTCTTTTCTTTTGGGATTTCTTTTCTGTCACGACCACAGTGCTCTCTGCTGACACCTCTGTCCATGTCAGGAACTGTCCAGAGCAGGAGAAAATCCCCATAGCAAACATATGCTGCTCTGGACAGTTCCTAAAATGAACAAAGTTGTCAGCAGAGAGCACTGTGGTCATCACAGAAAAGTAATCTCAAAAGAAAAGAATTTCCTTTGTAGTATACAGCCGCTAATAAGTAATACAAATTAGGGCTGGGCGGTATATCGGTTCATACCGAATACCGACATTTTTGGGCTGCACGATATGAATTTTTCCCATACCGCAATACCGGTTGGGCCCCTCCCCCTTGAGAATGAATTATTAGTCCAGCGCAGCGCTGTCCGGGGAACTAATCATACGTGACCCGCCAGCGCTGTTCTGCTCCCCCCCCCCCCAACTAATTATCAGCCCAGCGGGGCAATACTCACATATGTCACCCGCAAGCACTGCCCTCCTCCTCTTTGTTGGCAGCTGCTGGCGCTGGAACTCACTGTACGCCAGTGGTCTCCAACCTGCGGACCTCCAGATGTTGCAAAACTACAACTCCCAGCATGACCGGACAGCCAACACTGTCCGGGCATGCTGGGAGTTGTAGTTTTCCAACAGCTGGAGGTCCGCAGGTTTGAGACCACTGCTGTACTCTGTATCCCTATGCCCGGGCTGCAAAAGATAAAGAAAATAAACTTTAACTTACCTACGTCGGCCTTACGCTGGGGACTGGAACGTCTGAGAGCCGTCAGCCTATCACTGGCCGCAGCGATGTCCGCCCCGGCCAGTGATAGGCTGAGCCCACTGTCATGTAAGAAGCCGGCTTCTATATAGAATATATAGAAGAATGGAGTAACATTGTAGAAAAAGAGCGTAAATATGAATCTATATATTATCTTGGGAAAAAGACGTGTGGAGAATAAGAAAGAATGGGAGAGATGGGTATAAAGAGGATCATGTGATCCTGTAGCGCAAGCTTCGGACTGACGGCAAAGGGGGAGGGAGGAATAGGGAATTGAGGGGTATGAGGGAGTAAAAGGAATATGTAATATAGCGTATTATGTATGAGAAATGTTTTTTGTGTATTTTGTAAAAGCGAGAGAAAAAAATTAAAATAAACATATCCTAATAGTATGTTCACACAATGGAATTTCCATGCAGAATTCCGCACAGAGATTTCAAAGCAGCATCAATGGGATTCTGCTGTGCTGTGAACACGGCAGAATTTTTCCCGATTCCAGAGTAGGCAGAAAGAATGGACATGTCTATTCTTTCTGCAGAGTCGGCACGGAAATGCATTGCCATCTATGAGATGACACATTTTCGAGTGGTCCTAGCGCCGACATGTTCCGCCAGCGCTCCACTGTCAGGGGAATGTCCGCACGGAAATTTCCTGTGTGAATATAGCCTAAGGCTGCATTTACACCACATTTGGGTCTTACGGCTGCCGGATCTATCGGGAGACACAATCTATCGGATCTGACAGGAGTCACTTGCTGACTCTGTCTTACTCATTGCCGTACCCCTGGCGGACCTTTGGTGGCAACCGGTTTTCCTGGCAGGTCTGGCTGCCATATGCCCCAAATGTGGTGTGAATGCAGCTATATATAGTTTTTCCCAACCCAAGTGCCTCCAGCTGCAAAACTACAACTCTCATGAACTGTAGTTTTGCAAGAGCTGAAGGCACACTGGTTGGAAAACACTGATCTAATATGCATTTTTCGCTAAAATCGCTGTTTCCGTTACAGTCCCTTTCATTTTGCTGTATGCAACAACATGGTCAACTACGTTATTGACCAAAGTATACGCTACGACCCTTTTTTTTTCTTCTTTTTTTAAGTAATGTGAAATAATTTATGCTGTATGGCATGTCCCATAGACATGAATGGAAGGAGCGTGGTTTGACCGTGACGTCACATCCGCGTCTCAGAAGCAGCACAGAATGCCCAGGGGCTGCACAGAGATCATGGGGGTCTCCAGCAGCGGGACCCCTGCGATCATACATCTTATCCCCTATCCTTTGGATAGGGATAAGATGTAAAACCCGGAATACCCCCTTAATGTACAGTCATAGCCGTAAATGTTGGCACTCCTGAAATTTTTTAAGAAAATTAAGTATTTCTCACAGAAAAGGATTGCAGTAACACATTTTGCTATACACATGTTTATTCCCTTTGTGTGTATTGGAACTAAACCAAAAAAGGGAGGAAAAAAAGGAAACTGGACATAATGTCACACCGAACTCCAAAAATGGGTTGGACAAAATTATTGGCACCCTTCACTTAATATCCAGTAGCTTCTTTATAACCATCAATAAGCTTCTTACACCTTTCAGGAATGTTGGACCACTCTTCCTTTGCAAACTGCTTCAGGTCTCTCTTATTGGAATTTTCAGAGAAAACGGGAAGAAGAAGACCTATCGCCCTGGCGCTGCGAATGCTTGTCCCAAGAATTTCAATGGGGACAGGAGTATGCAAACGTAGATCCCTCGGCAGGGACCACTTTATTAGGAAAAAATATAAAATGCGGGGTACAGATTACATGTTTCGAGGGAAACACCCTCTTCATCAGATCTGATAAAGAGGGTGTTTCCCTTGAAACGCGTAATCTGTACCCTGCATTTTATTATTTTTCCTAATAAAGTGGTCCCTGCCAAGGGATCTACTTTTGCATACTCCTGTCTCCATTGAAATTCTTGGGACAAGAATCCGCGGCGCCAGGGCGATAGGTCTTCTTCTTCCTGTTTTCTCTGAAACTTCTCCAGGATTGGAATACTCCGGCTTCCTTTGACCTCCCGGCTTCAGCAGAGGATCTCATCTTATGGTCCCCTATACAATAGGGTGACAGGCGCATTTATTCATCTCTTGAGGTGAGCGGCCATGCACTAGAAGCATCGGCAGCCCCGACATCTAGTTTCTCTCTCTCTTGCTGGGGGTAATACACGCGGCAACATGCGTGCAGTCTCTTTTTTTCTTTACTCCTCTCTTATTGGAAGGCGCCTTTTCCCAACAGCAATTTTAAGATCTCTCCACAGGTGTTCAATGGGATTTAGATCTGGACTCATTGCTGGCTACTTGTTGCCATCCATTTCTGGGTGCTTTTGACGTATGTTTGGGGTCATTGTCCTGCTGGAAGACCCAAGATCGCAGACGCAAACCCAGCTTTCTGACACTGGGCTGTACAGTGTGACCCAAAATCCATTGGTAATCCTCAGATTTCATGATGCCTTGCACACATTCAAGGCACCCAGTGCCAGAGGCAGCAAAACAACCCCAAAACATCATTGAACCTCCACCATATTTCACTGTAGGTACTGTGTTCTTTTCTTTGTGGGCCTCATTCCGTTTTCGGTAAACAGTAGAATGATGTGTTTTACCAAAAAGCTCTGTCTTGGTCTCATCTGTCCACAAGTAGTTTTCCCAGAAGGATTTTGGTTTACTCGAGTTCATTTTGGCAAAATGTAGTCTTGCTTGATTTCATTTAAATGTCGACGGATAGTTCACGCTGAGCCTGCAGGACAGCTTGAATATGTTTGGAACTTGTTTGGGGCTGCTTATCCACCATCTGGACTATCCTTCATTGACACCTTTCATCAATTTTTCTCTTCCATCCACGCCCAGGGAGATTAGCTACAGTGCCATGGGTTGCAAACTTCTTGATAATGTTCCACACTGTGGACAAAGGCAAATCTAGACTTGTAACCTTGAGATTGTTGATATTTTTCCACAATTTTGGGTCTCAAGTCCTCAGACAGTTCTCTTCTTCTTTCTGTTGTCCATGCTTAGTGTGGCACACACAGAAACACAATGCAAAGACTAAGTGAACTTCTCTCCTTTTTATCTACTTTCAGGTGTGATTTTTATATTGGCCACACCTGTTACTTGCCCCAGGTGAGTATAAAGGAGCATCAAATGCTTGAAACAATCTTATTTTTCCACAATTTTGAAATGGTGCCAATATTTTTGTCCAGACCATTTTTGGAGTTTGGTGATATTATGTCCAATTTGCTTCTTTTCCTCCCTTTTTTGGTTTAGTTCCAATACACACAAAGGGAATAAACATGTGTATAGCAAAACATGTGTTACTGCAATCCTTTTCTGTGAGAAACACTTCATTTTCTTGAAAAATGTCAGGGCTGTCAACATTTACGGCCATGACTGTCTATGTTTTGAGTATAAAATGTATGCGTCAAACAGAAAGCAATAAAGTGTGTGAACACATCTTATAGTACCTGATCCAGATGAAATGTGACAGACCCTAAGGCCAGTAGAGTAGCTTGTAACGTCTGGGCCCCGATGCAAAATCTGCAAGAGGCCCCATATGCCAATTATAATACTGGTCTCTAATAGGGAAGATGTGCTTTGGGGCCCCCTTAGGCATAAGGGCCCCGGTGCAACTGCTACCTCTATAGCTAAGCCCCTGCCTATAGCTATATTGACACGGGGAAATGTCTGCACGGAAAATCTCCGTGAGGACATTGCCCCTGACAGAAATATTTTCAGTATACCGGCATATCATGCCGGCGCTAGGGCCGCTTGGGAATGTGCCATTTCATAGACGGCAATGCATTCTGAGCGGAGCTCGAGAAAGAATAAATTTGAATTTCCGTTCCAGATGTTTCTGGTGTACCACAGAATCCTATTGAAATCAAAGCGACTCTGCTGCGGAATTTGAGCTGTGTGAACATAGCTTAATAATCCTGTATATAAAAAGGATTCCCAACAGAAGATGTCATTGGATTGGGGACAACCAAGTGGGGTCCTGAGGGTAATGATCCTATGTATGGGGACAATGAATGCCAGTGTACCAGGAAAAATTCTGTCCCTGTTCTTGAGATCATTGGGGGTTCCATAGGGCAGTGTTTCCAAACAGTGTGTCTCCAGCTGTTGCAAAACTACTGAGACAACCCCCCCCCCCCCCATGTCGGCGATCGCGGCAAATCACAGGTTTAATTCAGACCTGCGATTTGCCGCGATCCGGGCAAATCGGTTCACTGGTGACCCGATCTCCCGGAAAATAAGCATGATCGGAACCTGTCAGAGACAGCTCCGACCAGCCTAAAGGATAGGAGCAAGGTGGCAGGTGGCGGGGGGGTTAGAGTTCATTTCCCCGCTCTGCCCACCGATTGAAGTCGAGGCAGAGCGGGGGGGGAGCACGGCACGGCTTACCCGGACCTTCGGAGGCGGCATCCTGGAGCAGCGGCAGGGGGAGCAGCGGCCGGAAAGTGCGGCGGAGAAGGCTGCAGTGAGGATCGCGGTAAGTGATCTTCTCTGTGGCCTTCAAAAAGCAGCAAAACTACAACTTCAAGCATGCCCAGACAGCCAAAGGCTGTCTGGGCATGCTGAGAGTTATAGTTTTGCAACATCTGGAGGGTCACAGTTTGGAGACCAAACTGTAGCCCTCCAGATGTTGCAAAACTACAATTCCCAGCATGACCAGACAGTCAGGGATGCTGGGCATGTAGTTCTGCAATCACTTGGCGTTGGTATGCGGGCTCTGGTATGTCCTTCATATAAGGATATACTGGCTAATGTCTCAATTTTACATCAGTTTTGAGGGTTAGCCAATGTCATTGTTACATCCACCACACCAGTGCATTTAAGTTGTGTTTTTTACTTTTCTATGTTCACATCCACACACCCATTCATCGGGTAAGGATGATATTGTTGGTCCTTGTGGTCGGTTGCAGATATCCTCCATTGTATGCATTTATTGCTGGGGATTGCCCTTAGCAACGGACTACAAGTGCAGGACTTGCTATTCCCTATAAATGCACATCAGCATTTGGGCTCGAGCACTTCCTGACATTTTAGACCACATTCTTGTTGTGTTTGCTGTGTGAATGTACCCTAAAAACACTACACTACACTACACTAACAAATAATAAAAAGAAAAACGCTAAACATACACCCCCTTACAAGTCGCCCCCCCCCCCCAATAAAATGAAAAACGTCTCATACAGCAGTGTTTCCTAAACGCCGCCTCCAGCTGTTGCAAAACCACAACTCCCAGTGTTGCCGGACAGCCATAGACTGTCCTGGAAGGCTGGGAGTCTTGCAACAGCTGGAGGCACCCTGTTTGGGAAACACTGCTGTAGGGTTTTGGTGGAGACAAGCCCCGTCCTTGTAACCGGGTCCACCCCTAGTGCAAATTCCTAATTTAGGCCTCAAATGCGCATGGCGCTCTCTCACTTCAGAGCCCTGTCGTATTTCAAGGCAACAGTTTTGGGCCACATATGGGGTATCTCCGTACTCGGGAGAAATTGCACTACACATTTTGGTGGGATTTTTCTCCCATTACCCTTTGTAGAAATGGTAAATTTGGGAAAAAAAACTGCACTTTAATGAAATTTTTTTTTTTTCATTTACACATCCGAATTTAACGAAAAGTCGTCAAACACCTGGGGGGGTTGTTAAGGCTCACCGGACCCCTTGTTACGTGCCTTGAGGGGTGTAGTTTCCAAAATAGTATGCCATGTGGTTTTTGTTTTTGCTGTTCTGGCACCATAGGGGCTTCCTAAATGCGACATGTCCCCAAAAACAATTTCAGCAAAATTCACTCTCCAAAATCCCATTGTTACTCCTTCCCTTCTGAGCCCTCTACTGCGCCCGCCAAACACTTGACATACACATGAGGTATTTCCATACTCGAGAGAAATTGGGTTACAAATTTTGGGGGGCTTTTTCTCCTTTTACCCCTTGTAAAATTTCTAAAACTGGGTCTACAAGAACATGTGAGTGTAAAAAATGAAGATTTTGAATTTTCTCCTTCACTTTGCTGCTATTCCTGTAAAACACCTAAAGGGTTAACAAACTTTCTGAATACTTTGAGGGGTGCAGTTTTTATAATGGGGTATTTCTAATATGAAGGCCCTTCAAATCCACTTCAAAACTGAACTGGTCCCTGAAAAATTCCAACTTAGAAAATTTTGTGAAAAATTGAAAAATTGCTTCTGAACTTTTAAGCCCTCTGGTGTCTTCCAAAAGAAAAAACATTTCAACTTTATGAGATGAGCGAACTTATAGTAAATTCGATTCGTCACAAACTTCTCAGCTCGGCAGTTGATGACTTTTCCTGCATAAATTAGTTCAGCTTTCAGGTGCTCCGGTGGGCTGGAAAAGGTGGATACAGTCCTAGGAAAGAGTCTCCTGGGACTGTATCCACCTTTTCCAGCCCACGGGAGCACCTGAAAGCTGAACTAATTTATGCAGGAAAAGTCATCAACTGCCGAGCCGAGAAGTTCATGACGAATCGAATTTACTGTAAGTTCGCTCATCTCTAATGCCAACATAAAGTAGACATATTGTATTTGTGAATTAGTATATCATTTATTTGGAATGTCTATTTTCCTTACAAGCAGAGAGCTTCAAAGTTAGAAAAATGCTAAATTTTCTATTTTTTCATCAAATTTTGGAATTTTTCACCAAGAAATGATGCAAGTTATTAATGCTTAAAGTGACAGTGGTCAGAATTGCAAAAAATGCTCCCGTCCTTAGGGTTATAATGGGCTCCATCCCCAAGGAGTTAAAGAGGTACTCCACTGTAAAACATTTTATTTTAAATGAACTGATGACAGAAAGTTAAACAGATTTGTAAATGACTTCAATAAAAAAATATTAGACCTTCCAGTACTTATCAGCTTCTGTATGCTCCACAGGAAGTTCTTTTCTTTCTGAATTTCCTTTCTGTCTGACCACAGTGCTCTCTGCTGACCCCTCCATGTCCATGTCAGGAACTGCCCAGAGCAGGATAGGTTTGCTATGGGGATTTGCGTCTACTCTGGACAGTTCATAAAATGGACAGAGGTGTCAGCAGAGAGCACTGTGGTCAGAAATTCAAAAAGAAAATAACTTCCTGTGGAGCATGCAGAAGCTGATAAGTACTAGAAGGATTAAGATTTTTTAATAGAAGCAATTTACAAATCAACCATTTGATTTAAAGGAGATGTCCGGTGCAGACTTTTTCTATTCTGTCCTGCAAAAAAAGACAAAACAAACTTTCACTTCCATATGTTCCCCCGGAGCTCCGCAACAGCTGATCGGTCAGCCGGGCTGTTTACTTCCTTTAGCCCGGTACGTCACACGGCGCTACAGCCTATCACCGGCCGAGGCGGGACATCACTTCGGCTGGTGATAGGCTGAAGCGCTGTGTGATGTACTGGGCTAAAGGAAGTAGGAAGCAGACAGCCCGGTGCATTGCCATAGAATGAGATGCTCCGCCTTCATCACATCCTATTGGCTCACACTTGTCACGTGACATATTTATACATCACGCATCGATGCGCACAGCAGTCTCAGTTTGGCTATCACAGGGAGAGGATCGCCTCTCCCTGTGATAGCTGAAGCTGCACGGAGCTCTCATGGCCTCTGTGGCCCGACAGAAGTTCACACATGTACCAGCTCATACGGCTGGCTCATATACACTTACTCTATTATTACATGTACTGTTGATCCACAGCGCTATCGGGATCCCTATGCCCGATGGCGCTGTCATCAGTGTGCGTCCCCGTGAGCGCCCCACGCCCGCAGCTCTACTCCCCGTCCCCCGCAGCTCTACTCCTCGTCCCCCGTTAACGCTAAGGGAGTGATCCACAGCGCTTTCAGGATCCCTATGCCCGATGGCGCTGTCATCAGTGTGCCTCCCCGCGAGCGCCCCACGCCCGCAGCTCTACTCCCCGTCCCCCATTAACGCTCAGGGAGCGGGGAACAGAAAGTAGAGCATTGGGCGCAGGTAAAGTAGTACTGCGCATGCGCAGCACTACGCAAATAGCGTAGGGCTAAAGTTAGTACTACGCAGGCACAGCACTACGCAAATAGCGTAGGGCTAAAGTTAGTATTGCACATGCTCAGTTGTCCTTCCCTACGCAATTTGTGTAGTGCTGCGCCTGCGCTGTACTAACTGTAGCCCTACGCTATTTGCGTAGTGCTGCGCATGCGCAGTACTACTTTACCTGCACCCGATGCTCTACTTTCTGTTCCCCGCTCCCTGAGCGTTAATGGGGGACGGGGAGTAGAGTGCTCGCGGGGAGGCACACTGATGACAGTGCCATCAGGGCATAGGGATCCCGATAGCGCTGTGGATCGCTCCCTGAGCGTTAACGGGGTACGGGGAGTAGAGCTACGGGGGACGGGGAGTAGAGCTGCGGGCGTGGAGCGCTCGCGGGGAGGCATGCTGATGACAGCGCCATCGGGCATATGGATCCCGATAGCGCTGTGGATCAACAGTACATGTAATAATAGAGTAAGTGTATATGAGGCAGCCGTATGAGCTGGTACATGTGTGAACTTCTGTCGGGCCACAGAGGCCATGAGAGCTCCGTGCAGCTTCACCTATCACAGGGAGAGGAGAAGTTTGTTTTGTCTTTTTTTGCAGCCCGGGCAGGACGGAATAGAAAAAGTCTGCACCAGAGATCTCCTCTAACAAAAAATGTTTCCCAGTGGAGTACCCCTTTAACTCAGAGTCCAGTAGTAGCACTGCTTTCCTGAACATAAGGGGGCGCTGTGACTGCAGAGTGGAGGACAGATTTGTGTCATTTACCATTATTCAAGCCTGTGTAATAGAATAGTATAACATGAGCTTTCTGCAACCCTCAGCAGAGCACAGTGCAACCGGCCATGTAACAGCTGCAGGAGGGGAACAGCAGCAGCAGCCGGGGGCAGTAGATGACGAGACCCTGTGTGCCAACATGGCAGCTCCACGACCTGCAGCTTTCCCCTCAGCTTGTGGCTCAGTTGCAGAGTAGCTCTTGCCGCAGGTCACGTGTTTACATGGCGCGGTCCCTATATAACGAATAAGCACAAAATGTACAGCTTGGGACGATGTCACCTCAGCCCTGTCCTATGCGTCCGCCATGACAAGAACCTACTGCCTGTAATGCACTGCAGCAGTGTGTACAAGGCCGCTATTCCAGCCCACGCCGCCCTGCTTCTTACCCACAGCATTGCCCCCGCCCGCCTCAGTATGGTCAGTCCATGGAGCGATTACCGGCCGCTGTCCCCGCCTCTCTCGGTCTGCCCCGTGTCACGGTGTGGGTGTTGCAGGGAAGGTGTCCTTGTCTGCAGAGTCTATGGACTGTTATACAGATGCTTAAAGGGAAAGTCCTCGTGGAGTCATCTCTGAAAACATTAGTACATTACTAAACAGCACTGCCCTCTCCTCTCTAAAAATAAAGCCAGGAAAAAAGTTTGTCCCAACAGTAGGTTCACACTGTGTTCGTTTTCCCCAATACGGGACCGCATATGGCTGGGGGGTGCATTCAAACCACGTTGCAATACAGTTCCCGTATACGTGTTCTATGTGAAAACCGTACGGAACCGTATTCTATGTGAAATCCGTATGGAACCGTATTGAAAACCGTATGCATTGACCCTCCATTGAAAACCGTATGCCAAAAGATGCATCAGGTTGTGTCCGTTTTGCATCCTGTACGGTTTTGTCAGTTTTTTCCCCCATACCCCAAACCATAGTCTACCACGGTTTTTGTCTGGGTGAAAAACTGTATTAGGGCTGGTTCACACTACGTTTTGTCCCATACGGGAGCGCATACGGCAGGAGGGAGCTAAAACCTCGTGCTCCCGTATGCCTTCGTATGCACTCCCATATGTCATTCATTTCAATGAGCCGGCCGGAGTGAAACGTTCGGTCCGGTCGGCTCATTTTTGCGCCGTATGCGCTTTTCCCCCGGACCTAAAACTGTGGTCAATCACGGTTTTAGGTCCGGTTGTAAAAGCGCATACAGCGCAAAAATGAGCCAACCGAACGTTTCACTCCGGCCGGCTCATTGAAATGAATGACATACGGGAGCGCATACGAAGGCATACGGGAGCACGAGGTTTTAGCTCCCCCCTGCCGTATGTGCTCCCGTATGAGAGAAAACGTGATGTGAACCAGCCCTACCACGGTTTTTTGTCTGGGTGAAAAACTGTATTAACCCCTTAAGGACTCAGAATTTTTCCGTTTTTGCACTTTCGTTTTTTCCTCCTTACCTTTTAAAAATCATAACCCTTTCAATTTTCCACCTAAAAATCCATATTATGGCTTATTTTTTGCGTCGCCAATTCTACTTTGCAGTGACATTAGTCATTTTACCCAAAAATGCACGGCGAAACGGAAAAAAAATTAATTGTGCAACAAAATAAAAAAAAAAACGCCATTTTGTAACTTTTGGGGGCTTCCGTTTCTACGCAGTGCATATTTCGGTAAAAATTACACCTTATTATTCTGTAGGTCCATACGGTTAAAATGATACCCTACTTATATAGGTTTGATTTTGTCGCACTTCTGGAAAAAATCATAACTACATGCAGGAAAATTTATACGTTTAAAAATGTCATCTTCTGACCCCTATAACTTTTTTATTTTTCCACATACAGGGCGGTATGAGGACTCATTTTTTGCGCCGTGATCTGAAGTTTTTATCAGTATGATTTTTGTTTTGATCGGACTTTTTGATCACTTTTTATTCATTTTTTAATGGTATTAAAAGTGACCAAAATACGCTTTTTGGACTTTGGAATTTTTTTGCACGTACGCCATTGACCGTGCGGTTTAATTAATGATATATTTTTATAGTTCGGACATTTACGCACGCGGCGATACCACATATGTTTTTTTTTTTTTTTACACTGTTTTATTTTTTTTATGGGAAAAGGGGGGTGATTCAAACTTTTATTAGGGAAGGGGTTAAATGACCTTTATTAACACTTTTTTTTTACATTTTTTTGCAGTGTTATAGGTCCCATAGGGACCTATAACACTGCACACACTGATCTCCTATGCTGATCACTGGAGTGTATTAACACGCCTGTGATCAGCATTATCGGCGCTTGACTGCTCCTGCCTGGATCTCAGGCACGGAGCAGTCATTCGTCGATCGGACACCAAGGAGGCAGGTAAGGGCCCTCCCGGTGTCCGGTCAGCTGTTCGGGACGCCGCGATTTCACCGCGGCGGTCCCGAACAGCCCGACTGAGCAGCCGGGTCACTTTCACTTTCACTTTAGAAGCCGCGGTCAGCTTTGACCGCCGCTTCTAAAGGGTTAATACCGCACATCGCCGCGATCGGCGATGTGTGGTATTAGCCGCGGGTCCCGGCCGTTGATGAGCGCCGGGACCGACGCGATATGATGCAGGATCGCGGCGCCATCCCGCTTCATATCGCGGGAGCCGGCGCAGGACGTAAATATACGTCCTGCGTCGTTAAGGGGTTAAACCGTATACGTTTTTTTTAACATGGGAACCGTACAGAACCGTATGTGCGTACGGTTCCCTCCTGTTTTACCATACGTTTTTTGACTTTGCACATTTTTTTTTCTTGGAATTTCAATCAAACAAGTGAAACTTTATTCAAAATGGAGTGAAAAGTTAAAAACGTATAAATTTTTTTCTTAAACGGATGCAACCGGACATCATTTTTCAAACTGTATACTGTTTTTAACTGTATACGGGTTGAAAATTGTACACACGTTTTGATACAGTTTAGTCAGGTTTTGAGGAATCCGTTTTTCATCAAAAACCTGATACGGGAACTGTATTGCAAAAATGTGGTGTGTATGCACATTTTGTTTTAGCAATACGGTTCCCATATCTGGTTTCAGTGTAAAAACCGTATGTATAGACATGTCATTGAAAACCGTATGCCAACCGTAGCATCCGGTTGTGTATGTTTTGCATCACTTACGGTTTTATCAGGTTTTTTTCTCGTACAAAAAAACGTAGTCTACTATGGTTTTATATCCGGGTGAAAAACCGGATACAACACGTAAACGTTATTTATTTATTTTTTTTAAATGATGGTGAATGGGAACTGTACAGAACTGTATGTGCATATGGTTCCATCAGGTTTGCACCATACGGTTTTGCAGTTTGCACATGTGCAGTGCACTCCGAAAGTTCTTTCCACAAATAGAACAAGAACTTTATTTGATTAAGGACAAACATAAAACCGTATCCATTTTTTCAAATAAAAAACCTATTAAACCGTATGCAACCGGACATCCGTTTTCAAACCGCATACAGTTTAAAACCGTACAGAGGTACATACTGTTGTACACAGTTGTATACAGTTCAGTCCGGTTTTGAGACATACGTTTTTTTTTTTTACCTAAAACCTGATATGGGAACCGTATTACAAAAAAGAGATGTGATTGCAGCCTTATGCTAGGTTCAGACTACAGAATTTATGCCTGCAATTCCGCTTTGAAATTACAGGCAGAAAATCTGTTTACTAAAATGTATTATGCTAGTGAATGCGTTTTCCATTCACCAATTCACACTTTGGATTATTTGAAGCAGAATTTGTGAACGGAAAATTTGCTTTCAAATTTGCACCTGAAGAATGGCGTTGCTCATTCTTCAGGAGGAAATACTCGCAGAACACATTGCAATCTATTGGGGACTGCAATGTCCGAGTGGTCCTAGTGCCGACTGATTCAGTCGGTGCTGGCCACACTCTGAATCTCTAGATGGAAATTTTCCGTAGGAGATTCCGTAGTCTGAACCAAGCCTAAGGGTCTATTTACACGGGCGGAATTTTTGCTTGCGGAATTCCGCCTCAAATGGAAGCCTAGTAGACTTCTATGAGATTCCACACTTCTGAATTTCCACACAAGATCAGCACAAGCCAGTAACCACCCAAGGAAGTAGAATTGGTGCGAAAATTTTGCCCGTGTGAATAGACCTTTAGGCGATGTTTACACAGCAGAATTTCCGTGCATAATTCTGTATTGGAATTCCTGACGGATATTTCCGGAGCAGAAGAGTCCCATTGTATTCAATGGGATTCTGCTGCGCTGTGCGATGTTTCTGGAATAGAAATTCCGATTTCCCTGTTCGCAGAAAGAATGAACATGTTCATTCTTTCTGCAGACTATGCACGGAATGCATAGCCGTCTATGATGTGTGGGCACCCGCAGCCTCCAGAAAATCTCTGTGCAGACATTCCAGACATGTGAACATAGACTTAGGGTATGTTCACATGGTGGAATTTCACAAATTATGCACAAATTCTGTTCAAAAAAGCTTGCTGAGCGGAATTGCAGCAGAATTTCTGTGTTCTCAAAACTTCATCAGGCATGTCAAATGGGTCAACTACACCTGGTTATATACCAGATGGAGTTAACCGCTTCATAGAAAAACATTAAGCACAGAAATTAACCCGTGTATAGCCAGCATTGCATAACGGAAAATGAACAATACTTGAGAGTACACATATGCAAAAGATTCCATAAAACAATAAAAAAATTGCACATTTCTTATATCACCTTTTAAAAGGACATATAATAATTTTTATAGAGTAAAAAAAAATTTAAGCAGGGAGGGGGTTAGTGAGAGATGGGCAATAGACAGGGACAGGAAAAAAAAAAAGGATGGTGGGAGCTACTCTTTAACGTATATTTTCAATGGTCTCATTTAGACCTTCAGGGTGTTCCTAGTTTTTGTATCCAGAAGGACTCCCGGTTTATGAGGTGCTGATATCTATTATGGAATTCCGGAGGATGGATTCAATGATAATTAATCTCAGAGGTTCCAAACAACTTTGATGCATCAAAGAAAAATGTCGGGACACACAGTGAAACATGAAGTTATGTTTAATGTTAAATCTGTGTTTATTCATACGTGCCCACGTACTGAAAATTACAGCTACAGTTGAGTAAATAAATGGCGAACATCGTGTCACAAGACAGTGAATCTTTAATTAAAAATGTCCTTATAGTTTGTGTGGAGGTGAAGCTGGTAGTGGGAGTGGAAATGAGGTCACAACATAAGCATCTATTCTTTTTGCATGGAACACATCCTGCACTTGTCTGAACTGTGCTGATAACAGAACTGTTCTCCTTTTAGTCTGCTGGGCGCAATAAGGTTTTGTAAGTTTTCTGAGTCACGAAAGGTAATCCTAGGGGTTTCCGGAACCAAATTTATGAGAATGGTGTCCCTCTCGATGATAAACCAGTTTTTCTGTAGTATCTTTTTTATTTGGGTGGCCTCACAATTGTAATCTGTTACCCTTCTCCTTATTCACCTTGGTTAAATTCAGTTGTTTCTTATGGTTCACTCTCCCATATGCGCCTGCTAATAAAGCCCTGGGATATCCTTATTCACAAAAACGCGTTTGTGGATTGCAGCTTGCACTTCAAAATCGGCATCAAAACTGCAGTTACTGCCCATACGGTACTCCCTTCAACCAACCCGGATAATGGGCACTGCTATAATCTAAAAAACTGTTAACATCAACAGATTTAAAATGAGTTTTAGTGGCTATGCACCTAGTAGGGGTTTAAAAAATCTCTAGATCTAGAAAGTGAATGGCTGCCGATGAGAAGTGCATAGTAAACTGCAATCCCCAGGTGTTACAATTAAGTTCCTGAGTAAAGTCTCTTGCTTCAGATTCTGTGCCAAGCCAAATAATGAACAGGTCGTCAATATAACGACGAAAAAAATACACTAACAAACTAAAAACAGGGGACTGTGCCATAACTAGGGACTCAAATCGCCCCATATACAAATTTGCATAACTGGGGGCTTCACATTGTTTTGCATGGTACACAACCAACTCTGGTGAGCGACTGCCTTCCCCTTTTCCCCTCCCTGTGGGACTGCTTGGAAATCCTGCACAAGAACGCACCTTCTCCCTCCTCTCTCTACCCCTGTTAAGTGTATCTGTCGGCATTCCATCGAAAACATGATGCTGATGTATACTGTTAACGGGAGCAGCGGACCCCATTCCCCTCTATTGCTGAATGGAATCACCTAGTGACTCCTATCCGGATGTGTGCACTATTTCAAAAGCGCAACAGCCTCCATTATGAGTCTGCTTAAAATGGAGGATACGTAGGAGTGACTCTGTTCGCTTATAGAAGCAAATGGGATCCCCTGTTTATGTTAAAGAGCACCTATTATCAACTAAACTTTCCCTAATTCCCCTCTCCATCTGTCCCTGTCTCTAACTCTATCTATCCCTAGCGTTTATTTGAATTAAAAACCACTTAAAATGACCTTTTTATGTTCATCTTCTGAGAAGGGAGGAAGTGGGCGGGGCCCGGCAGCCGCAACGTCATCTGAGACCTCGCCGGGCGGCTTCCGCCCTTCTTCCTCTATGCTGTATGTATATATACATAACATATATGGGGGAAAACTTATGTGGCAGACCCACAGTACAATGCAACAAATTATTCTTTTATCTTGCAGAGCTGCGCTAAACTGACTCTCAGCCAGCAGGTGCCGGCTCTCCTTGTCAGCGCCGCTGGCCGGCAGAGTCAGGAGCACGCCCTGCAGGGATGCGCACACAGCGCTCGCTCCCGCCTGTCTAATTGACAGGCGGGGAGCTGCGCTGAGTATGCGATTTCGGACTCAGCTGCCAGGCCGGCGTGAGTCAAAAATCACAAAAAAATGTACTCCTAGGGAGACCCCTAGTGGACAAAAGTTTAAACACAAAAACACATTAAAGCATACATTTTTTTTAATAGAACCCAATTAGAAAGTTAATCTAGGGATATTGAACTATAAAATATAAAAAGTTTTATTGATGAGAGGTACTCTTTAACAGTATATGTCAGCATACCGTTTTTGATGGACGTCAGCATTTCGTTTTCACAGAGTGCTAATGGTGGATAAGGTGGGAGAATCTCAATACCGCGACCTGCAGAATCCACCCTGAACCCCATTAATATCAATGATGGTACGATCACACTGCATTCCTGCCCTCCTTTAATCGTATCTGTCGGCATTCCACCAAAAACATGATGCAGACGTATACTGTTAATGGGAGAAGCAGACCCTATTCACTTCTATGGCCGAACAGAGACCCCATTATGAGTCCACTTAAAATAGCGGATACTTCTGAGTAAAGTTACTGGGGCTGACTCCGTTCGACCAAAGAAGTGAATGGGGTCCCCTGCTCCTGTTAACAGTATACGTCCACATCCCGTTTTTAGCAGAATGCCGATGGATACGATTAACGGGGGTAGGAACACAGTGTGATTGAATCGTGAGTCTTTGGATGGCTAGTTTTGCAACTGTATCCGGTTTTTGAATCGGGCTGAAAAGCGCAGCAGACCACAGTTTTCAGTCTGTTTTGGGGTTTTTTAAACAAAAAAACAACATGGTCTGAAAATGAGGCAAGTGTAGACACTAGCTTACTATGGTGGGGGCTCATTGAAATAATGGGGTACGGCGTGGATCTTGCAGTGATACAGCAGGAGGCAATTTTAAAATGTCCCTGTTGTAACCACAAAACTTAGATGTGAATGCCCCCTTAGACATATAAGTCAGGGGGAGTATCCAACGCAAAGCAATGACGGATGACACTTAGGGGGAGATTTATCAAAAGTTGTGCAGAAGAAAAGTTGCCTAGGTGCCCATAGCAACCAATCAGATTGCTTCTTTCATTTTGCAGAGGCCTTGTTAAAGGTTGCTATGGGCAACTGGGCAGCTTTTCCTCTGCACAGGTTTTGATAAATCTCCCCCAAAATTAGTGCATAGGTATATCGCAGAGTATAAGGCTAGGTATAAATTGGCATCTCGCAGAGAATGAGATACCGACATATACTATGGCAGAGAGCAGCAGATGTCATTCATTTCAATGGCCCAGTGTAACCTGAGCCATTAACCCCTTAACGATGCCGGACGTAAGTGTACGTCCTGGTGAGCTGGTACTTAATGCACCAGGACATAAATTCACGTCCCATACATAACCGCGAGCATCGGAGCGATGCTCCGGTCATGAGCGGCAGGACCTTGCTGCTGATAGCAGCCAGGGACCCGCCGGTAACTGGGTACATCAGCGATCGCACGGATGTCCGCCATTAACCCCTCAGATGCCGTGATGAATACAGATCACGGCATCTGCAGCATTGCGGTCACTAAAATGGATGATCGGATCGCCCGCAGCGCTGCCGCGGCGATCCGATCATCCTGAATGGCAGACGGAGGTCCCCTCAACTGCCTCCGCTGCCTTCCACGGGTCTTCTGCTCTGGTCTGCGATCGAGCAGACCAGAGCAGAAGATGACCGATAATACTGATCAGTGCTATGTCCTATGCATAGCACTGAACAGTATTAGTATTCGAATGATTGCTATAAATAGTCCCCTCCCTATGGGGACTAATAAAGTGTAAAAATAGAAGTAAAAAAAGTAATAAAAAGTAAAAAAAATGTGAAAAACCCCCTCCCCCAATAAAAACATAATTTCCCCCCCCCCCCAAAAGTGTAAAAAAATATATTTTATATACATATTTGGTATCGCCGCATGCGTAAATATCTGATCTATTAAAATAAAATGTTAATGATACCGTACGGTGAACAACTCAACTTCAGCAGCTCATAAGTACTGAAAGGATTAAAGGAGAACTACGGGATTGAAAAATTTATCCCCTATCCTAAGGATAGGGGATAAGTTTCAGATCGCGGGGGGTCCGACCGCTGGGGCCCCCCGTGATCTCTCGTACGGGGCCGCAGCTCTCTGCATAGAGAGCGCGTGTCGACCCCCGCACGAAGCAGCGGCCGACACGCCCCCTCCATACACTGCTATGGGAGAGCCGGAAATTGCCGAAGGCAGCGCTTCGGCTCTCCCATAGCAGTAAATGGAGGGCGCGTGTCAGCCACCGCCTCGTGCGCGGGGTCGACACGCGCTCTCTATGCAGAGAGCTGCGGCCCCGTACGGGAGATGGTGGGGGGCCCCAGCGGTCGGACCCCCCGCGATCTGAAACTTATCCCCTATCCTAAGGATAGGGGATAAAATTTCAATCCCGTAGTTCTCCTTTAAGATTTTTTAATAGAAGTAATTTACAAATCTGTTTAACTTTCTGGAGCCAGTTGATATATTAAATTTTTTTTTCCTGGATAACCCCTTTGAAGGGGTTAAGCAGACTCAAAGGAGTGGTTTAGTACATTGTCCAGTCCTCTTAAAATAAATATATGGTCCGAACTGAGTCACTACCTGAAAATGAAATGAATGGCAATCGCTGCTCACTGCTACAGTATACGTCGGCATTCTGTTCTTGGCGGGTTGCTGATAGATACCTGTGAGGAGCCACTAAACCCAGTATGAACTGAGCCTAATTTTTTTTTTTTTTTTTTTACAGGGCCTAGCCAGATAGAATTGTGTTTTAGTCTGCGCTTTTTTATCTGGCAAACCTTGATGTATACTTTCCGAACAGAGGACAAAATGACAAACCTTTGGCCTCTGTCAGGTGAAACTTCAAAGGGCTTTATGGATCTATTTAACACATACGCCAGGACTATTCCAGCACTACTGTTAACCCCTTAAATGGGCACTGTCATTAAAATTATTTTTTTGCATATGATACAGCAGGTAAAACCTTCATGGCCTTTTAAATCTGGCCACTAGGGGTCTCCCTTATGGTCCAGACTGCATTCCGTTTGCTCAAAAGCATAGACTTTGGTCTCCTAGCAGGAGACCAAACTCAGGAAGCGCTGTCTGGCCATAGGCAGTGAAAAGCACTTGCTCTCTCTGTTTCATACACAGGCAGAGAGCAAGTGCTATTCACTGCCTATGGCCAGACTGCACTTCCTGAGTTTGGTCTCCTGTTAGTCCAGCAGGAGATTAAAGTCTGTGCTTTTGAGTAGATGGAACGCAGTCTGGACTAGAAGGAAGACCCCTAGTGGCCAGATTTATAAGGCCATGAAAGTGCCATAAAAATACTTTTTTTTACAGGGTGTAAATTACAAATCTTAATTATTTTACCTGCTGCATCATATGCACAAAAATAATTTTAATGACAGTGCCCATTTAAGGACACAGCACAAGTTGGCTTTAAGGACACAGACAATTTCTTTTTTGCAAAACAAAAATTTAGAAACATAGCCGCACATCCACAATTTGTATTGTGATCTACTTGCTTCTCAGCAAAATTTCAAAAACTAACATGTTGTTAGTATACATTTTGATCAAAAAGTACAAGCCCACTCGCCACATCAAGGCCACCTAGTCAGAGGGGGTCCCTAACCTAACACTAGCGTAGCGCCAGGCAGTGACCACTGCCTCCGAGACACCAAACTTACAGGGGGAATGACACAGTGGCCAGGCAGCCCCACTGCTGCCCGACCAAGCACCCGGCTCCGGGCCACACCACCCCGAGTGGGCTTGTACTTTTTGATCAAAATGTATACTAACAACCCAGGCTGCACAACAAGCTTGGAGTTAAGAGACCAAGGGTCCATTTGCACTTAATGTACCTCCGTGATTGCACAATGTTAAGCCCACCAGAACCTCTGGTTTTGCTATAAATGTTGTGATCGGTAGATGCCGTGAAGCACAACTTATCCGCTATTAGTGCTCCCATAGAAATTAATGGAGTGCATGTGGAGTCTGCAGCGCTCACTCTCTCTGAGCCGGGGCAAAGTTTTGAAGATTGCATACCCTAAGGCTATGTGCACATGTTTTGGGGTAATTTTTTTTCACGCTCGTGGCCTCATTACTGGCCCTTTGACATGGGCTGAATATCGAGAACCACCTTTTCACTTATTCAGCTGCCATGTTATTCTGATGCCTGCAAATGTTGTTGCTTGTATCTTTTATCACTTCCTGACTGGACAGATTTATTTTTTTGAGGACATGCAGATCTAAAAGTCATAAAGTCTCTTCTTGTTCAGTGATCCAAATAATTTTGCAATTATAAACATTTTTTGCTATACTGTACTGAAAAAAAATTTAAGAAAAAAAACAAACAAACAAACAAAACAGAACTGAAATATGTTTTGTGCCACAAAAAAAAAAAAAAAAAAAGAAACAGCTTTCGGTTTTATTGGTTTCCATGTAGGGGATGGATATCCCCAGTTTCCGCCAGTGGTGCTTACTATCTAATTTCCCTACCTTAAAGGGGTACTCCAGTGGAAAACTTTTCTTTTAAATGAACTGGTGCCAGAAAGTTAAACAGATTTGTAAATTACTTCTATTAAAAAATCTTAATCCTTTTGGTACTTTTTAGCAGCTGTATGCTACAGAGGAAATTCTTTACTTTTTGAATTTCATTTTGTGTTATCCCTAGTGCTCTCTGCTGACACCTCTGTCCGTGTCAGGAATTGTCCAGAGCAGCATAGGTTTGCTATGGGGATTTTCTCCTGTTCTGGACAGTTCCTGATACGGGCATCAGGTGTCAGCAGAGAGCACTGTGGACAACACAAAAAATTAATAAAAAAAATAAAGATTTTCCTTTGTAGCAAACAGCTGCTAAAAAGTACTGAAAGGATTAAGATTTTTTTAATAGAAGTGATTTACAAATCTGTTTATCTTTCTGGCACCAGTTCATTAAAAAAAATAAAAAATAAAAATAGTTTTCCACCGGAGTACCCCTTTAAGCCAATGCGCCATTACAACACAACATGTACAGTTATCAAGGTGTGCTATTATACTCCAATATGTTTGCATATTTACGTGTGTTGCAGATGGGACATGTTCCATTAATTTCTATGGGAGCACTGGAGATGCCCAAGTACAGCACTTATGTCTTTTTGGCTTTCCCATAGAATTTAATGGAGTATGTGCCATCAGCAGCACGCACTCCTGTCAGAGAGTTGGGATCCCAGCTGTTGGACCACCCGCGATCAGACACTTATTCTCTATGCTGTGAATAGGGGATAAGTTGTCTTTCACTGGACATCCCCTTTAAAAGGTCACTGTCATTTAAATTAACCTTTCTCGCACAGGCATTTCAAAAGTTAAAGGGTGGCTCTGGAGAAAAATAAATGTATTCAAATCAACTGGTGCCAGAAAATTATAAAGATTCATACATTACTCTCTGCTGACACCTCTGTCCATGTTAGAAACTGCCTGGAGCAAGAGAGGCTTGCTATGGGGATTTGCTTCTGCTCTGGACAGTTACTAACACAGACAGAGGTGACAGCAGAGAGCACTGTGGTCAGACTGGAAGGACTACACAACTTCCTCTGATAAATACTAAAAGGCTTACAGGAGTGTCACGTAGACTGTAGCTGTTATAAGGGTTTGATCAATGGTTAGCTGCTCCTATGCCGCCAGATACGATTAACAGGGGCAGGAGTATGATCATACCCTAAGGAGATCCTCCATACAGCAACTTCCCTCCAGTTGGGTCACTACTGAACTAATTAAAATGGAGTTGCTGCATGAAGGTGCATGAGATTTGTGCAGCCTGTTGTAGCTATAATGGGGTCCTCCATACTAATTACATTAATCCTTTATTGAGCAGTTAAAGGGGTACTCCAGCATTTTAGGATATCCCCACAGGATAGGGTCTGATCGAGAAGGGGGTCTGACCTCTGGGAACCCTGCAATTTCCAGAACGGGGCCATGAATCTCCCAGCTCCACAGAGTATGGGGTCGGCATGTGTTCCATGCATTCTCTATGGAAGCACCGGAGATACAAGAGTACAGTGCTCTATATCTATCTATACAGTGGGGCAAAAAAGTATTTAGTCAGCCACCAATTGTGCTAGTTCTCCCACTTAACAAGATGAGAGGCCTATAATTGCCATCATAGGTATACCTCAACTATGAGAGACATAATGAGGGGAAAAAAATCCATAAAATCACATTGTCTGATTTTTAAAGAATTTATTAACAAATTATGGTGGAAAATAAGTATTTGGTCACCTACAAACAAGCAAGATTTCTGGCTCTCACAGAACTGTAAGTTCTTTAAGAGTCTCCTTTGTCCTCCACTTGTTACCTGTATTAATGGCACCTGTTTGAACTTATCAGTATAAAAGACACCTGTCCACAACCTCAGTCACACTCAAAACTCCACTATGGCCAAGACCAAAGAGCTGTCGAGGGACACAGAAACAAAATTGTAGACCTGTACCAGGCTGGGAAGACTGAATCTGCAATAGACAAGGAGCTTCATGTGAAGAAATCAACTGTGGGAGCAATTATTAGAAAATAAAAGACATACAAGACCACTGATAATCTCCCTCGGTCTGTGGCTCCATGCAAGATCTCATCCCGTGGTGTCAAAATGATCATAAGAACGGTGAGCAAAAATCCCAGAACCACACAGGGGGACCTAGTGAATGACCTGCAGAGAGCTGGGACCAAAGTAACAAAGGCTACCATCAGTAACACACTACGCCACCGGGACTCAAATCATGCAGTGCCAGACGTGTCCCCCTGCTTAATCCAATACATGTCCAGGCCCCTCTGAAGTTTGCTAGAGAGCATTTGGATGATCCAGAAGAGGATTGGGAGAATGTCATATGGTCAAATGAAGCCAAAGTAGAACTTTTTGGTAAAAACTCAACTCATTGTGTTTGGAGGAGAAAGAATGCTGAGCACCATACCTACTGTGAAGCATGGGGGTGGAAACATCATGCTTTGGGGCTGTTTTTCTGCTAAGGGACCAGGACGACTGATCCGTGTAAAGGAAAGAATGAATGAGGCCATATATCATGAGATTTTGTGCGAAAGCCTCCATCAGCAAGGGAATTAAAGATGAAACATGGCTGGGTCTTTCAGCATGACAATGATCCCAAACACACCGCCGGGGCAACAAAGGAGTGGCTTTGTAAGAAGCATTTCAAGGTCCTGGAGTGGGCTAGACAGTCTCCAGATCTCAACCCCATCGAAAACCTTTGGAGGGAGTTGAAAGTTCGTGTTGCCCAGCGACAGCCCCAAAACATCACTGCTCTAGAGGAGATCTGCATGGAGGAATGGGCAAAATACCAGCATCCAGCAACAGTGTGTGAAAACCTTGTGAAGACTTGCAGAAAACGTTTGACCTCTGTCATTGCCAACAAAGGGTATATAACAAAGTATTGAGATTAACTTTTGTTACTTATTTTCCACCATAATTTGCGAATAAATTCTTTAAAAATCAGACAATGTGATTTTATGGTTTTTGTTTTTCTCATTATGTCTCTCATAGTTGAGGTATACCTATGATGAAAATTACAGGCCTCTCTCATCTTTTTAACCCCTTAAGGACTGAGCCCTTTTTCACCTTAAGGACTCGGCCATTTTTTGCAAATCTGACCACTGTCACTTTAAACATTAATAACTGTCACGATTCCGGCTGGCAGGTAGTGGATCCTCTGTGTCAGCGAGGGATTGGCGTGGACCGTGCTAGTGGACCGGTTCTAAGAGGCTACTGGTTTTCACCAGAGCCCGCCGCAAAGCGGGATGGTCTTGCTGCGGCAGTAGCAACCAGGTCGTATCCACTAGCAACGGCTCTACCTCGCTGACTGCTGAGAAGGCGTGGGACAGAAGGACTAGGCAGAGGCAAGGTCAGACGTAGCAGAAGGTCGGGGGCAGGCGGCAAGGTTCGTAGTCAGGATGGGTAGCAGAAGTTCAGGTACACAGGCTTTGGACACACTAAACGCTTTCACTGGCACAAGGCAACAAGATCCGGCAAGGGAGTGCAAGGGAGGAGACTAGATATAGCCAGGGAACAGGTGGGAACCAATTAAGCTAATTGGGCCAGGCACCAATCATTGGTGCACTGGCCCTTTAAGTCTCAGAGAGCTGGCGCGCGCGCGCCCTAGAGAGCGGAGCCGCGCGCGCCAGCACATGACAGCAGGGGACCGAGACGGGTAAGTGACCTGGGATGCGACTCGCGAGCGGGCGCGTCCCGCTGTGCGAATCGCATCCCCAACGGCCAAGACAGTGCAGCGCTCCCGGTCAGCGGGACTGACCGGGGCGCTGCAGGGAGAAAGACGCCGTGAGCGCTCCGGGGAGGAGCGGGGACCCGGAGCGCTAGGCGTAACAGTACCCCCCCCCTTAGGTCTCCCCTTCTCTTTGTCCGGTAACTGCCTCCCCTGGGATGAGGACACCTGGAAAGAATGGAGGGTTTCCTCAACGGCAGGCAGTACAGCAGGAGTGGGAATGGGGAGGGAGGGCAGAGGGCGAGGCCTGGCACGGGGCAGTGTGACACCAGGACGGGGGCCATGGGGTGGCACAGAGGCTTGCCTGACGGGACTGGGAGGGGGGGAGAGGCACTTCCTGTGGCAGGCAGAGTCCCAGTTCCTGATCTCCCCGGTGGTCCAATCAATGGTGGGGGAATGAAGCCGGAGCCAAGGCAGACCGAGGAGAACCTCAGAGGTACAGTTGGGGAGAATGAAGAATTCAATCCTCTCAAGGTGGGGTCCAATAGACATGAGGAGGGGCTCTGTGCGGTAACGCACGGTGCAGTCCAATCTGGCTCCGTTGACCGCGGAAATGTAGAGCGGCTTGACGAGACGGGTCACCGGGATGCTGAATTTATTAACAAACGACTCCAGAATAAAATTTCCTGAGGCACCGGAGTCCAAGCAGGCCACGGCTGAGAGGGAGGAGCTGGCTGAGGAAGAAATCCGCACGGGTACCGTGAGACGTGGAGGAGCAGACTTGGAACCAAGAGACGCCACACCCACGTGAGCTGGGTGCGTGCGTGCGTTTCCCAGGCGTGGAGGACGGATAGGGCAATCCACCAAGAAATGCTCGGTACTGGCACAGTAAAGACAGAGATTTTCTTCCCTACGGCGATTCCTCTCTTCCTGGGTCAGGCGAGACTTATCCACTTGCATGGCCTCCTCGGCGGGAGGCCCAGGCGTAGATTGCAACGGATACTGTGGGAGAGGTGCCCAGAGATCTAAGTCTTTTTCCTGGCGGAGCTCTTGGTGTCGCTCAGAAAAACGTATGTCAATGCGGGTAGCTAGATGGATGAGTTCTTGCAGGTTGGCAGGAATCTCTCGTGCGGCCAGCACATCCTTGATGCGACTGGATAGGCCTTTTTTAAAGGTCGCGCAGAGAGCCTCGTTATTCCAGGATAATTCTGAAGCAAGAGTACGGAATTGTACGGCATACTCGCCAACGGAAGAATTACCCTGGACCAGGTTCAACAGGGCAGTCTCGGCAGAAGAAGCTCGGGCTGGCTCCTCGAAGACACTCCGGAGTTCAGTGAAGAAGGCCTGGACTGTGGCTGTGGCAGGATCATTGCGGTCCCAGAGCGGTGTGGCCCAAGACAAGGCCTTTCCTGAAAGAAGGCTTACTACGAACGCCACCTTAGACCGTTCTGAAGGAAACAAGTCCGACATCATCTCCATATGCAAGGAACACTGAGACAAAAATCCACGGCAGAGTCTGGAGTCCCCATCAAATTTGTCCGGCAGGGACAAGCGGAGGCTAGGAGCGGCCACTCGCTGCGGAGGAGGTGCAGGAGCTGGCGGAGGAGATGGTTGCTGCTGTAGCAGAGGCAGAAGTTGCTGTAACATGGCGGTCAACTGCGACAGCTGCTGTCCTTGTTGGGCAATCTGCTGCGATTGCTGAGCGACCACCGTGGGAAGATCAGCGAGACTTGGCAGCGGCACCTCAGCGGGATCCATGGCCGGATCTACTGTCACGATTCCGGCTGGCAGGTAGTGGATCCTCTGTGTCAGCGAGGGATTGGCGTGGACCGTGCTAGTGGACCGGTTCTAAGAGGCTACTGGTTTTCACCAGAGCCCGCCGCAAAGCGGGATGGTCTTGCTGCGGCAGTAGCAACCAGGTCGTATCCACTAGCAACGGCTCTACCTCGCTGACTGCTGAGAAGGCGTGGGACAGAAGGACTAGGCAGAGGCAAGGTCAGACGTAGCAGAAGGTCGGGGGCAGGCGGCAAGGTTCGTAGTCAGGATGGGTAGCAGAAGTTCAGGTACACAGGCTTAGGACACACTAAACGCTTTCACTGGCACAAGGCAACAAGATCCGGCAAGGGAGTGCAAGGGAGGAGACTAGATATAGCCAGGGAACAGGTGGGAACCAATTAAGCTAATTGGGCCAGGCACCAATCATTGGTACACTGGCCCTTTAAGTCTCAGAGAGCTGGCGCGCGCGCGCCCTAGAGAGCGGAGCCGCGCGCGCCAGCACATGACAGCAGGGGACCGAGACGGGTAAGTGACCTGGGATGCGACTCGCGAGCGGGCGCGTCCCGCTGTGCGAATCGCATCCCCAACGGCCAAGACAGTGCAGCGCTCCCGGTCAGCGGGACTGACCGGGGCGCTGCAGGGAGAAAGACGCCGTGAGCGCTCCGGGGAGGAGCGGGGACCCGGAGCGCTAGGCGTAACAATAACTCTGGAATGCTTTTAGTTATCATTCTGATTCCGAGATTGTTTTTTTGTGACATATTCTACTTTAACGTAGTGGTAAAATTTTTTGGTAACTTGCATCCTTTCTTGGTGAAAAATCCCAAAATTTGATGAAAAATTTGAAAATTTTGCATTTTTCTAACTTTGAAGCTCTCTGCTTGTAAGGAAAATGGATGTTCAAAATCATTTTTTTTTATTCACATATACAATATGTCTACTTTATATTTGCATCATAAAATTGATGAGTTTTTACTTTTGGAAGACATCAGAGGGCTTCAAAGTTCAGCAGCAATTTTCCAATTTTTCACAAAATTTTTCAGGGACCAGTTCAGGTTTGAAGTGAATTTGAAGGGTCTTCATATTAGAAATACCCCATAAATGACCCCATTATAAAAACTGCACCCCCGAAAGTATTCAAAATGACATTCAGTAAGTGTTTTAACCCTTTACGGGTTTCACAGGAATAGCAGCAAAGTGAAGGAGAAAATTCACAATCTTCATTTTTTACACTCGCATGTTCTTGTAGACCCAATTTTTGAATTTTTGCAAGGGGTAAAAAGGAGAAAATTTTTACTTGTATTTGAAACCCAATTTCTCTCGAGTAAGCACATACCTCATATGTCTATGTAAAGTGTTCGGCGGGTGCAGTAGAGGGCTCAGAAGGGAAGGAGCGTCAAATGGTTTTTGGGGGGCATGTCACCTTTAGGAAGCCCCTATGGTGCCAGAACAGCAAAAAAAAAACACATGGCATACCATTTTGGAAACTAGACCCCTCGGGGAACGTAACAAGGGGTAATGTGTACCTTAATACCCCACAGGTGATTCACGACTTTTGCATATGTAAAAAAAAAAAAAATTTTTTACCTAAAATGCTTGGTTTCCCTAAAGTTTTACATTTTTAAAAAGGGTAATAGCAGAAAATACCCCCCAAAATTTGAAGCTCAATTTCTCCCGATTCAGAAAACACCCCATATGGGGGTGAAAAGTGCTCTGCTGGCGCACTACAGGTCTCAGAAGAGAAGGAGTCACATTTGGCTTTTTTGAAGGAAATTTTGCTCTGGGGGCATGCCGCATTTAGGAAGCCCCTATGGTGCCAGGACAGCAAAAAAAAAACACATGGCATACCATTTTGGAAACTAGACCCCTCGGGGAACGTAACAAGGGGTAAAGTGAACCTTAATACCCTACAGGTGTTTCACGACTTTTGCATATGTAAAAAAAAAAAAAAAAAAATTTACCTAAAATGCTTGGTTTCCCAAAAAATTTACATTTATACAAAGGGTTAAAGCAGAAAATACCCCCCAAAATTTGAAGCCCAATTTCTCCCGATTCAGAAAACACCCCATATGGGGGTGAAAAGTGCTCTGTTGGCGCACTACAGGTCTCAGAAGAGAAGGAGTCACATTTGGCTTTTTGAAAGCAAATTTTGCTCTGGGGGCATGCCGCATTTAGGAAGCCCCTATGGTGCCAGGACCGCAAAAAAAAACCACATGGCATACCATTTTGGAAACTAGAGCCCTCGGGGAATGTAACAAGGGGTTAAGTGAACCTTAATACCCCACAGGCGTTTCACGACTATTGCATATGTAAAAAAAATAAAAAATTTTTTACCTAAAATGCTTCTTTTCCCAAAAACTTTACATTTTTAAAAAGGGTAAAAGCAGAAAATACCCCCCAAAATTTGAAGCCCAATTTCTCCCGAGTACGGCGATACCCCATATGTGACCCTTTACTGTTGCCTTGAAATACGACAGGGCTCCAAAGTGAGAGCGCCATGCGCATTTGAGGCCTAAATTAGGGATTGCATAGGGGTGGACATTGGGAATCACTGGCGTAGAATACCCCTAACAGGGTGCCTCCAGCTGTTGCAAAACTCCCAGCATGCCTGGACAGTCAACGGCTGTCCGACAATACTGGGAGTTGTTGTTTTGCAACAGCTGGAGGCTCCGTTTTGGAAACCGTGGCATACCAGACGTTTTTCATTTTTATTAGGGAGGGGAGGGGGGCTGTGTAGGGGTATGTGTATATGTAGTGTTTTTTACTTTTTATTTTATTTTTTGTGGTAGTGTAGTGTAGTGTTTTTAGGGTACAGTCACACGGGCGGGGGGTTCACAGTAGTTTCTCGCTGGCAGTTTGAGCTGTTGCAGAAAATTTGCTGCAGCTCAAACTTGCAGCCCGATACTTACTGTAATCCTCCGCCCATGTGAGTGTACCCTGTACATTCACATTGGGGGGGACATCCAGCTGTTGCAAAACTACAACTCCCAGCATGCGCTGACAGACTGTACATGCTGAGAGTTTTAGTTTTGCAACAGCTGTAGGCACACTGGTTATGTATCACAGAGTTTGTGACCTTACTCAGTGTTTCAAAACCAGTGTGCCTCCAGCTGTTGCAAAACTACAACTCCCAGCATGTACGGTGTATGGTGACTGCTGGGAGTTGTAGTTTGCAACAGCTGGAGGCACACCGGTCATGAAACACTGAGTTAGGTAAAAAAAAAACTCTAAGTTTCACAACCAGTGTGCCTTCAGCTGTTGCAAAACTACAACTCTCAGCAGTCACCGACAGCCAACGGGCATGCTGGGAGTTGTAGTTATGCAACCAGCAGATGCACCACTACAACTCCCAGCATGCACTTTAGCTGTTTGTGCAAGCTGGGAGTTGTAGTTATACAACAGCTGAAGGTACACTTTTCCATAGAAAAAATGTGCCTTCAGCTGTTGCAAAACCATAAGTCCCAGCATGCCCATAAGGGAATGCTGGGAGTTGTGGTGGTCTGCCTCCTGCTGTTGCATAACTACAGCTCCCAGCATGCCCTTTTTGCATGCTGGGAGCTGTTGCTAAGCAACAGCAGGAGGCTGTAACTCACCTCCTGCTGCTGCTCCATCGCAGGCTGTCCCTCGCCGTCGCTCCTGGGGCCCCGATCCCAACATGGACGCCGGGGATCGGGGTCCCCAGCACCGGGGGTCGTCTTCCCGCTCACGCCCTCCGGAAGAGGGGCGGAGCGGGTGCGGGAGTGACACCCGCAGCAGGCGCCCTGATTGGTCGGCCGGTAATCCGGCAGGCTCTGGCTGTTCGGGGCCGTCGGAGACGGCCCCGAACAGCCTGTAATTCCGGGTCACCGGGTCACTGGAGACCCGATTGACCCGGAATCTGCGGCAGATCGCTGGACTGAATTGTCCAGCGATCTGCGGCGATCGCCGACATGGGGGGGCATAATGACCCCCCTGGGCGATATGCCGGGATGCCTGCTGAACGATTTCAGCAGGCATCCGGCTCCGGTCCCCAACCGGCTAGCGGTGGGGACCGGAATTCCCACGGGCGTATGGATACGCCCTGCGTCCTTAAGGACTCGGGATGCAGGGCGTATCCATACGCCCTGCGTCCTTAAGAGGTTAAGTGGGAGAACTTGCACAATTGGTGGCTGACAAAATACTTCCGTATGGATTTGGATAATACTTGGGCATATGTTACTTATATGTCAAATAAAAATATATAATAGTTAAATTAACCCCTAACCTGCCCCCATATGTGAAGGATGCGGTTTTTGTTTCAAGTCCCATGCAAGTATATAGGACTTCTGGTGCCTTACTCCACAAGCTCCGCTCTGCATCTCCCGGGGAATGTGTCAGTCCGGCTGGCAAGCCACACCCTCCCCACATGCCACGCTCCATCTTGCAAAGACACGCCCACCATTTAAGCCCCACTCCTTTTATTTTCAGCTTACAATATCTTCATAATAGCTCAGCCCCACCTGAGGTCAGGATATGAGTATTAGATATGAGGTCAGGATATGAGGATTAGAAATGGGAATTAGATATGAGGACAGGATATTGGGATGGGATATGATGTCGTGATATGGGGTCGACATATAAGAACAAAATATGAGGACAGGATATGAGGTCGGAATATGAGGGGATTTAGGGTCAAGATATGAGGAGGGGATATGGGGTCAGGATTTAAGGATCGGATATGAGGACAAAAGCTTCCTCCTTTGTTGCTTTTCCTCCCCCACAAGGATAAGGTAGGAAAAAACGGGCAGCGCTAGGTACTCAGCTAATAAATATCTAAACTAGAAAACATCAGGTAAGAGCTATAGGTATCAACAACATGGTATACTATGAAGTCAACAATAGGGGGGCCTCTTTTCCTGGACCTACAACCCACAATCCAGGTAGAGCTTTAAATAGTACTTTCTGGATGTGGAGACCTAGGACATTCTGACTCCTTGTCCAAATTTAGAGGTAGCATATCCATTGTTTAGGGCACCCCTTGTATTGTGAGGTTCACAGCTCAAAAAGCAGGCATTACAAGATTAGTTTATTCCTATAACATACAGTCTTGTGTGCAAAACATCACTCCCCTCCTTCCAGCCCCTTCCAACATACAGTCCCATGTAAATAGCATCACTCACCTCCTTCCAGCCTCCTCCAACATACAGTCCCATGTAAATAGCATCACTCCCCTCCTTCCAGCCCCTTCCAACATACAGTTCCCATGTATATAGCATCACTCCCCTCCTTCCAGCCTCCTCCAACATACAGTCCCATGTAAATAGCATCACTCCCCTCCTTCCAGCCTCCTCCAACATACAGTCTCATGTAAATAACATCACTCCCCTTCCTTCTAGCCTCCTCCAATATACAGTCCCCATGTAATGTAAGGGGCTGTTCACATCAATTAGTGACTCCTTTTGGGATGCATTCACACCACGATTATTCTATATGGTTGCCAGGTTGGTCAGGGAAATGTAAATGCCAGCCGCTGCCGTATCCCCAACAGAACCGTGCTGCATCCATTCATTTGAATGTGAGCTGAGCGATGTCAATAGCTTCAAATAAGGGGGCATTCACACTACGTTTTGTTAATACAGGAACTGGATCCGCTATCATTCATTTGAATGAGCCGACCGGAGTCATTTTTACCCTGTATCCGGTTTTCTGACCTAAAACTGTGGTATACTACGGTTTTAGGTCCGGTCAGAAAACCAGACACGGGGCAAAAATGAGCCGACCGGAGTAACTATATGAATGAGGCTGCATTCACACCTCGTTTTTACGTTATGGGTGCCGTATCCTGCTAGGGGAGGGGCAAATTGGGCGCTCCCGTACCCCAGCTGGACCAGTGCTGAAATCCATTCACTTTAATGAGCTGACCGGAGTCAAACTGAGTCATTTTTGACCCGTATGCGGTTTCCTGACCAGACCTAAAACCGTAGTATACTAAGGTTTTAGGTCCGGTCACAAAACCGGATGCGGGTCAAAAATGAGCCGACCGGAGTCACCGTTTGACTCTGGTCGGCTCATTAGGTTAGGTTCAGACTACGGAATTTCCGCCTGCAATTCTGCTTTGAAATTGCAGGCGGAAATTCCGCTTGCTAAAATGTATAGTATAGTGCATGGTTTTCCGTTCACAAATTCACACTTCGGAATTTGTGAACGGAAAATCCGCTTGGAAATTTCCACCTGAAGAAAGGCGTTGCTCTTTCTTCAGGCGGAAATCCGCGCGGAACACATTGCGGTCTATTGGAGACTGCAGTGTCCGCGCGGTCCTAGCGCCGACTGATTCAGTCAGCATGGATTTCAGCATTGGTCCGGCTGGGATACGTGAGAGCCCGGTTTGCCCCTCCCCCAGCCGGATCTGGCACCCGTAACGTAAAAACGAGGTGTGAATGCAGCCTGAGATTGGGGCAGAGTCGGGCTGTGATACGGGAGCATCCGGTTTTCACTCCCCCCAGTCGGATCTGGTTCCCCTATGAACAAAACATAGTGTGAATGCCAACGGGATGCGGCAGGGGATAGTTTTCACATTTCCCCACCGAATTCCAAATAGTAGTGTAAATGAAACCTTAGTCCGCTTAAAATAGTTGATATGTCCCAAACAGTTACTAGATGACCGTTTGGCCATAGAAGTTGAGGGGGTACGCTGCTCCCCTTAACCATATACATCGGCACCAGGTTTTTGGCGGGATGATGACAGATACGATTAACAAGAGCAGAAACATGATGTTGACCTACTCTAACTGACAGGATGTACATTCCCTGAACGTGCAGAGAAAACGTGGTGTGAACAGAACTAGAGATGAGCGAACTTACAGTAAATTCGATTCGTCACGAACTTCTCGGCTCGGCAGTTGATGACTTATCCTGCGTAAATTAGTTCAGCCTTCAGGTGCTCCGGTGGGCTGGAAAAGGTGGATACAGTCCTAGGAAAGAGTCTCCTAGGACTGTATCCACCTTTTTCAGCCCACGGGAGCACCTGAAAGCTGAACTAATTTATGCAGGATAATCATAAACTGCCGAGCCGAGAAGTTCGTGACGAATCGAATTTACTGTAAGTTCGCTCATCTCTAAACAGAACCTAAAGAACATCACTCCCCATTCTCTTCAGCCCCCTCCATCATACAGTCCCATGTACAAAAATAAAGACGAAACATTTACACTCCCATGTAAACAACATACACTCCCATGTAAAAACGTCACTCCCTCCATCACTTTTGCCCTATCCATATTCTCCGCTCAGCAGCGGAGGAATACTGATAGGGTTAAACTCTGCTTCCTGTGTGGCGCAGCACTATGATCCAGGAGGCTCCGCCCCTTCCTGAAGAGACTCCGCCTTTTGAATGACGTCATCGCCTCCAGGAGCAGCGCACTTCTAGACACGACCTTCCCGACAGGCTTAGCGGCGCGGTCGCAGGTCACAGGGAAAGATGGCTGTGTTCTCTAGTAAGTGTTAGTCAAGGAGACTTGTGTGACTCGCGGATGGTTACTGTGTGTAACTGGCGGCGGTTGTCGTGGTGACATGTTTGTACCGCACTGACCGCTGCAGAGACTGATGTGTGTATATGAGAAACATAGTGACACTTCTAACACCATGGTCCTTATGGAGGGGGCAGGTTTACACTATGGGCAGCACCAGTGTGTATATATATATATATATATATATATATATATAATATTGTTGCATTGGGGGCATAGCGGGTTTAATGGCAGAATACTTGTCATAGGTTAGAATAAACCAGTGTTTCTCAACCAGTGTGCCCCCAGCTGTTGCAAAACTACAACTCCCAGCATGCCCGGACAGCCAAAGGCTGTCCGGGCATGCTGGGAGTTGTAGTTTTGCAACAGCTGAGGGCACAATGGTTGGGAAACTCTGGAATAAACCCTCTCTGGACTCTTATGCTCTGTTCACACTGATGTTTTTATTTTTTTTCCCCCCAGAAAACCACAGTTAAATATTTCCATTATTGGTTGCATTAAAGGTGTTATCCAGGAAAAACCCTTTTTTTTTTTTTTTTTTTTTTTTTAAAGACCTCAACTCCTCCAGAAAGTTAAACAGATTTGTAAATGACTTCTATAAAAAACTTAATTATTTCAGTACTTATGAGCTGCTGAAGTTAAGTTGTTCTTTTCTGTCTAAGTGCTCTCTGATGACACGTGTCTCGGGAACCGCCCAGTTTAGAAGCAAATCCCCCTAGCAAACCCATTCTACTCTGTGCAGTTCCTGAGACAAGCAGAGATGTCAGCAGAGAGGACTGTTGACAGACAGAAAAGAACAACTCAACTTCAGCAGCTGATAATTATGGAAAGGATTAAGATTTTTTAATAGAAGTCATTTACAAATCTGTTTAACTTTCTGGAGCCAGTTGATATAAAAAAAAGTTTTTTTTCCTGGAATACTCCTAACTGTGGTTTTCTGGAAAAATTAACTGGAAAACTTTTTTTTTTTATATATATATATATTTTTTTTACTTCTACTTTACTCTTATTTAATTACTTTTCTTTAAAAAAATCTTAATCCTTTCAGTACTTATCAGTTGCTGTTTTGATCCACAGGAAGTTCTTTTCTTTTTGGATTTCCTTTCTGTCACAACACCAGTGCTCTCTGCTGACACCTCTGTCCATGTCAGGAACTGTCCAGAGTAAGAGCAAATCCCATAGAAAACCTCTCCTGCTCTGGACAGAGGTGTCAGCAGAGAGCACTGTGGTCAGACATTCAAAAAGAAAAGAACTTCCTTTGGAGCATACAGGAGCTCATAAGTACTGAAAGGATTAAGATTTTTTTTTTTATAGAAGTAATTTGTAATCTGTTTAACTTTTTGGTACCAGATGATTTAAGAAAAAAAAAATGTTTTCCAGGGGAGTACCCCTTTAAAGTGAAAGGGTATTTCAATGTTTTTTTTTTTTTTTTTTTTTGCATTACCTCCTAAGGCTATGTTTCCCAACCAGGGTGCCTCCAGCTGTTGCAACACTACAACTCCCAGCATGTTTTGCAACAGCTGGAGGCACCCTGGTTGGGAAACACTGATGTAGGGTGACAACAGGAATGGGTGGTGGATGTGAAAGTGGAGACAAAACAAACCCTGACTGGTTCCATAGACTTTGAATTGGGTCCATCAGATGAATGTTATTTTTCATGATTTTAGCAGAAGAAAAAAAACCTGATATGCAGGATTTTATTCTCCACTAAAGCCCCATCATTATAAGTGGAATCAGCGAAGGGCTCTAGTGGAGCACCGAACACTGATTTGAATATAGCCGAAGACAGTGGTCTTCTAACGGTATCCCTCCAGATGTTGCAAAACTACAATCTTAGCATACCTGGACAGCCGTTGACTGGGAGTTGTAGTTGTAGCTACATCTGGAGGTCCACAGTTTAGAGACCACCGTTTTAAGATACAGTGATCCCTCAACTTACAATGGCCTCAACATACAATAGTTTCAACATACAATGGTCTTTTCTGGACCCTTGTAACTTGAAACCAGACTCAACATACAATGCTATGGAAAGTCCAGATGTGTGAAACGTGTTACAACTGGAGGAACTGACCAATCAGAATGGGCATTTTGCTTGTAAATCACCTCTATTACTGAAGTACAAGCACTGAATGGCTGTCTGGTAGCGCCCCCTACAGTACAGGGAGGAACTACAAGTTCTGTACTCTTTACCTGTATTACTGAAGTGTATGCACTGGCTGGTGTGTGGTAGCGCCCCCTACAGTACAGGGAGGTATTACATGTTCTGTACTCTTTACCTGTGCCAGGATTAGCTGCTCTTTTGGACACCAAGTAAGGGGCAGCTTCATTTGGGACACTGTGTGTACTGTATAGGACCCTGAACAAGCTCCTGTCCTCTTCATAAACCATTGTTTCCCAACCAGGGTGCCAACGGCTGTCCGGGCATGCTGGGAGTTGTAGTTTTGCAACAGCTGGAGGCACCCTGGTTGGGAAACACTGACACAGTGAAATACAGCTCCCAGCAGATCTTTCTTACTTTTATATGTAATGATTTGCTTTATCTGTATTAGTCATCTACTTATTTTTCTTTAATCCTCACTTTTTCCTATTTTTGGATGACATTTTGGTGCCTTTAGAACCAATTACCAGGTTTCCATAGAGTTCTGGTCTCAACATACAATGGTTTCAACATATAATGGTCGTCCTGGAACCGATTAATATTGTAAGTTGAGGGATCACTGTATTGTATCCAATTTTCTGTACTCACTTGCAGTGGAAAAGACTTCGTGTCCGTGTATGCTGCAGAATCTCTGCCTTTTTTCTTAATATGCTGAAGCTTTGTACACGGTGAATGTAGCTCCACTCTGCAGCTAGATTCCTTTCCCCCACTGCCACAAGAAATGTGAAGTAAAATCTCTCTGCTGGGGAGGAGAGGGGTCTAGCTGCAGGGTGGCGCTCCGTTTTGCAACATAGGAGGCTCAGCACAGGGGAGGAGTTTTTTCCTATAATGATAGAAGCTGGAAGTCACTGCACCCGGAGATTGGGAACGCCCTGTGTGCACCATGCTCCTGCATTAGCATGTTAAGAAGATAGGAAATATTGGTAAAACATGGTCCTGGGAACAGTAAGTACCTTTCAGCGTCAACCGCACAACTAGGCTATACCAGTAGGCTTGTGCAGGTGATGCTGGTGCAGAGTCCCGTTATGTTGGCCATTAAAGGGGTACTCCGCCCCTAGACATCTTATCTCCTATCCAAAGGATAGGGGATAAGATGTCAGATCGCCGCGGTGCCGCTGCTGGGGATCCCCGGGATCCCCGCTGCGGCACTGCACCATCATTACAGCACAGAGCTAGTTCGCTCTGCACGTAATGACGGGCAATACAGGGACCGGAGCATCGTTACGTCACGGCCCTCCCCTTTCCATACAAGTCTATGGGAGGGGGCGCAGCGGTCGTCATGCCCCCTCCCATAGACTTGCATTAAGGGGACGGGCCGTGATGTCACGAGGGGCGGAGCCATGACGTCACGCGGCTCCGTCCCCTATATCGCCCGTCATTACGCACAGAGCGAACTTGCTCTGTGCTGTAATGATAGCGCAGTGCCGCAGCGGGGATCCCAGGGCTCCCCAGCAGCGGCACCACGGCGATCTGACATCTTATCCCCTATCCTTTGGATAGGGGATAAGATGTCTAGGGGCGGAGTACCCCTTTAATGTTTAAAAGCTATCCAATGTTTACTTGGAGTCTGCAACCCCCAGTTTCACTCAGCAACATGCAGTGCCAAAGGTTATTTAAATTAACATTAGGGGATATTTTTTTTAAAGTGACAGGACCCATTTAAAGGGGTACTCCGCTGGAGCCAGTGTGAGGTGGAAATTTGCGCCCCGTGCAGACTTGCATCTGCTCCTCCTCTCAGCTCTCTGAAGATTTCCAAAGCTAGAGCTGGGTGGGAGGGCAGAGCAGGGGGAGAGAGGACTTACACGTGTCCCTCATCTTGGGTACAAGACCCTCTTCATCTCCTCTCCCCCTGCTCTGCCTTCGGAGGACACAAGTCGGCATAGGAGAAAGAACGCAGAGCAGGGGAGAGAGGATGTACACGCCTCCTCATCTCCTCCCTGAGCTCTGCCTGTGTTCACTGAACGGGAGGATGACAAAGTGCACGGGCTGGGGATTTATAGGCTACAGGGGAATAAACCTTGGACTGGGGATGATATCTATGTGTGAAGGGGGGACGGACTCCTGAATGACACATGCTGGGTATAGTCCCTGTTGTGTGTGTATGCTAGTGTATCCCTGTTATATGTGTGTGTATGCTAGTGTATCCCAACCAGGGCTGAGTTATATTAGTATGCTGTGTATAACGCAGGTTTCCTCTGGCTGCAAGGGGGAGGACGAACTGCACGAGCTGGTTTCTGCTTTTTCATGGGGTGTTCATTAGCCCCTTAAAGAGGACATAGAAATGTACGGGGTTCATACAGGGGAGCAGAAATGCACGGGGTTCATACAGGGGAGCAGAGATGCACGGGGTTCATACAGGGGAGCAGAAATGCACGGGGTTCATACAGGGGAGCAAAAATGCACGGGCTTCATACAGGGGAGCAGAGATGCACGGGGTTCATACAGGGGAGCAGAGATGCACGGGGTTCATACAGGGGAGCAGAGATGCACGGGGTTCATACAGGGGAGCAGAGATGCACGGGGTTCATACAGGGGAGCAGAGATGCACGGGGTTCATACAGGGGAGCAGAGATGCACGGGGTTCATACAGGGGAGCAGAGATGCACGGGGTTCATACAGGGGAGCAGAGATGCACGGGGCTCATACAGGGGAGCAGAGATGCACGGGGCTCACACAGGGGAGCAGAGATGCACGGGGCTCATACAGGGGAGCAGAGATGCACGGGGCTCATACAGGGGAGCAGAGATGCACGGGGCTCATACAGGGGAGCAGAGATGCACGGGGCTCATACAGGGGAGCAGAGATGCACGGGGCTCATACAGGGGAGCAGAGATGCACGGGGCTCATACAGGGGAGCAGAGATGCACGGGGCTCATACAGGGGAGCAGAGATGCACTGGGTTTTTAGTGGTCTTCATGTCAGCGTTCATTGCACAGCAGCTTCGAGAGAAAATCATGTCAGGAGGGATGTACAGGAGCACAAACATACTGGAGAAATAACACTGTAATATGTACATTGTCATCCAGGAGAAATCGAGGAGGAGAAAACTGATTTTGGCTGCGGCCGCCAGATGAAATCTACACTTGGAGAATTCTGCGAGTGGAGTTTTTGATTAAATCAGTAATCCATCTAGGACCAAGGGCGTACAGGTACGACCGCGGCCTTTCCGTTCACCACGGTAACCGGGAGGTGAACAGAACTGGATGCCTGCTGAAATAGTTCAGCAGGCATCCCGTGCCAACGCCTGGGCAGGTCCTCAAGTCAGACCGGCGATTTTGCAGCGATTCCGGATCGTATGGGTCTCCGGTGACCTGGAAAATAAGGGTGATTGGGCTGTCCAAAACAGCTACGATCACCCTGAAGGAATAGGAGTGAGGTGGCATGGGTGCCACCCCTCCTATCCCTGCTATTGGTCGGTCAGAAGCGACTGACCAGTAGCAGATCAGGGTGGGGGGTGGAGTGTTAAAGTTCGGTTCCCCCGCTCTGCCCACCCACGGTAGTCCGGGGGAACTGTAATGTGAGCGGTGTCAGAGGTCCCTTACCGATTGCAGGTGACTATCCTCCTCTAGGTGGGGCGGGCGTCGTCCTGCTGGTAACAGGATCCAGGAGGTTAGTTACCTAGCAACATCTGGAGGGCCCTACAGATCTTGCAAAACTAAAACTCCCAGCATGCCCAGACAGCCCCCAGGTGTTTGCACGGGATGCCTGATGAACGATTTCAGCAGGCATCCCATTCACTGCCTTGTTACCGGTGGTGAATGGAAACGCCGAGGGCGTACTGGTACCCCCTTGGTCCTTAAGTCTCCGGACACCAGGGTGTACCTGTACAATGTACTCCCTTGGTCCTAGACAGGTTATTGATTTAATCTAAAAACTCCAATCGCAGAATTCTGCAAGTGAAGATTTCATGTGGCGGCCGCTGCCAAAATCCATTTTCTCCTCCTTCTCGATTTCTCCTGGATGACAATGTACACGCTACTGTGTTATTTCTCCTGTACGTCCCTCCTTACATGATTTTCTCTCGAAGCTGCTGTGCAATGAACGCTGACATGAAGACCACTGTAAAAACCCAGTGCATTTCTGCTCCCCTGTATGAACCCCCATGCATCTGTTTCCCTGTATGAACCCTGTGCATCTCTGCTTCCCTGTATAAACCCTGTGCATCTCTGCTTCCCTGTATAAACCCTGTGCATCTCTGCTTCCCTGTATGAACCCTGTGCATCTCTGCTTCCCTGTATGAATCCTGTGCATCTCTGCTTCCCTTCTGCTTCCCTGTATGAGCCCCGTGCATCTCTGCTTCCCTGTATGAACCCCATGCATCTCTGCTTCCCTGTATGAGCCCCGTGCATCTCTGCTTCCCTGTATGAGCCCCGTGCATCTCTGCTTCCCTGTATGAGCCCCGTGCATCTCTGCTTCCCTGTATGAGCCCCGTGCATCTCTGCTTCCCTGTATGAGCCCCGTGCATCTCTGCTTCCCTGTATGAGCCCCGTGCATCTCTGCTTCCCTGTATGAACCCCGTGCATCTCTGCTTCCCTGTATGAGCCCCGTGCATCTCTGCTTCCCTGTATGAGCCCCGTGCATCTCTGCTTCCCTGTATGAACCCCGTGCATCTCTGCTTCCCTGTATGAGCCCCGTGCATTTCTGCTCCCCTGTATGAGCCCCGTGCATTTCTGCTCCCCTGTATGAGCCCCGTGCATTTCTGCTCCCCTGTATGAGCCCCGTGCATTTCTGCTCCCCTGTATGAGCCCCGTGCATTTCTGCTCCCCTGTATGAGCCCCGTGCATTTCTGCTCCCCTGTATGAATCCTGTGCATCTCTGCTCCCCTGTATGAATCCTGTGCATCTCTGCTCCCCTGTATGAATCCTGTGCATTTCTGCTCCCCTGTATGAGCCCTGTGCATTTCTGCTCCCCTGTATGAATCCTGTGCATTTCTGCTCCCCTGTATGAATCCTGTGCATCTCTGCTTCCCTGTATGAGCCCCGTGCATTTCTGCTCCCTGTATGAACCCTGTGCATTTCTGCTTCCCTGTATGAATCTTGTGCATTTCTGCTCCCCTGTATGAGCCCCGTGCATTTCTGCTCCCCTGTATGAAGCCCGTGCATTTCTGCTCCCTGTATGAACCCCGTGCATTTCTGCTTCCCTGTATGAATCCTGTGCATTTCTGCTTCCCTGTATGAATCCTGTGCATTTCTGCTTCCCTGTATGAATCCTGTGCATCTCTGCTCCCCTGTATGGACCCTGTGCATCTCTGCTCCCCTGTATGGACCCTGTGCATCTCTGCTCCCCTGTATGAACCCCGTGCATCTCTGCTCCCCTGTATGGACCCTGTGCATCTCTGCTCCCCTGTATGAACCCCGTGCATTTCTGCTCCCCTGTATGAACCCCGTGCATTTCTGCTTCCCTGTATGCACCCCGTGCATTTCTGCTTCCCTGTATGAACCCCGTGCATTTCTGCTTCCCTGTATGAACCCCGTGCATTTCTGCTTCCCTATATGAACCCCGTGCATTTCCACGTCCTTGTATGAACGCTGACATAGAAATGTACAGGGTTCATACAGTGATATTCATGTCCTGTACAAACCCCATTCATTTCTAGGTCCTCTTTATGGGGCTAATGAACACCCCATGAAAAAGCAGAAACCAGCCCGTGCAGTTCATCCTCCCCCTTTCCCCCTTGCAGCCAGAGGAAACCTGCGTTATACACAGCACACTAATATATACAGCGTTATACACAGCACACTAAAATAAATAAATATATATATATATATATATATATATATATATATATATATATATATATATATATAATATAGCCTGTGCAGAGTTATACACAGCAAACTAATATAACTCAGCCCTGGTTGTGATACACTGGCATACACAGAGAAAAGGGACTACAACTCCCAGCATGTGTCATTCAGGAGTCTCAGTCTGTGGTATAACACCAGCATGCTGCCTCTCTAGTCTCCCCTATTGTCTCAGTAATCTCCTGGGGGTTGTAGTTCACCGCACCTCTACAGGATATACACCAGTGTTTCCCACATAGAAATCATCCCCAGCCCAAGATTTATTCCTCAGCCCCTGTAATCTTTGAATCTCCAGCCCGTGCACTTTGTCATCCTCCCGTTCAGCGAACACAGGCAGAGCTCATGGAGGAGATGAGGAGGAGTGTACATCCTCTCTCCCCTGCTCTGTGTTCTTTCTCCCGTGCAGACCTGCGTTGTCCGGAGGCAGAGCAGAGGGAGGGGAGATGAGGGAGGCGTGTATGGCCTCTCTCCCCCTGTTCTGCCTTCGCTCTGCCCTCCCACCCAGCTCGAGCTTCGGAGAGCTGAGGGGAGGAGCGGACACATGTCTGCACGAGGCACAAATTTCCACCTAACACCGGCAGTTTGTGACGTCATAGCCCCGCATCCTCCAAGTCTATGGGAGGGGGGGTAAGCTCCCGAGCCGGCTCCAGTGATCAGAACGCTGAGCAGCGGAGTACCCCTTTAACCTATAGACCTAATAAAATCCAACCTGTCAGGTTGTTTTTTCAGTGTTTGTTGGTAGATCTTACATTAATTGGAAGCCTCCATAACAATGACCATAAGAGCTATGCATTGCTGTAAAGTACCATTACTTTGAATGTTCTTCGTAGCATCAGTAACTTTTTTTTTTTTCTCTTAAAGGAATGGGTGCATTCCTGAAAAATGCTTGGAATAAAGAACCTGTTGTAACTGTGTCCGCTGGCATTGGGATTTTGGGTAAGACTTCTAGTTATACAAACAACAAAGCTGCATTTTCTAGAGCACATCCTTACGCACACTGACACTGTCCAGTAGGCTAACCGTGTTACACTTTCTAAGTAAAATAGTACAGAGATCAAATAGTATTATTATAAAAAAAAAAAAAAAAAATATATATATATATATTGTAAAAAGACTATAATCACATGTATAGAAAAACAAATCCCAGAAACCAGTGACATTCGACAGCTAAAACTTGGTGAGGTCCCTGCAATGTAAATACATGAATCTCACTATAATGAGAACAAATTTTAGACATGGGTGTTCAAAAATTGTGCTGAAGATAATCATATTGTGAACTTCAATAGTGCAAAATGCATATATAATAGATATTGAGTATAGTCATCTGTAATGTGTTATCTGGATGACGTTTACTGTGCTGTGTATGCACATATTTATAGGTGCTCAGTCATTTCTGGTCAAAGTGTAAAGGACTTAAAGGGGTACTCCACTGCTCAGCGTCTGGAACAAACTGTTCCGAACACTGGAGCCGGCGTCGGGAGCTCGTGATGTCATAGCCACGCCCCCTCATGATGTCATGACACGCCCCCTCAATGTAAGTCTATGGGAGGAGGCGTGATGGCTGCCACGTCCCCTCCCATAGACTTGCATTGAGGGGGCGGGGCATGACATCACAAGCTCCTGGCTCCATCGTTCGGAACAGTTTGTTCCAGGTTCAGGGCAGCAGAGTACCCTTTTAAGTTTCATACCAAGTGGACACAGTGTAGCAGCATGGAAAACCACCTCACCTGACATGTTTAGTAACCACAGCGGTAAACAGCCTATTGATGATGAGAATAATGCCAGTGCCCACTTATTAATACAGTTCCTGGCGTTAAAACAGAGGAACAGCACAATGTAGCGTTCTGGGGGGAGAACCTCCCTGTGTATTTTATGCTTAAAGGGAAATTGACCGCTGGGTGACACGTGCTAAACCCAATACACAAGGTTATAGGGCAAGTGAACCTAAGTAAAATAATGTATTATTTACTCTGATCATCGTCCCTCTGTAGATATGCAAATATGCTACTTTGTGCAATGAAGGCGGCTCTCCGAGCTTCCCTGCCTCCGTCCCCTCTGCACCGGTGGTAGGTTGGCGATGTGTAAGACTGTAGAGTTGCTCACCATACATAATTGAGTGCTGGGTAGTGTAATTCTTGAAATTCAGATTAGATTATATTTAATGTGTAAATTGTATAATTTTTATCTTTACAGCTGTTATACTTCCTTTTATCAGTCCTTATACAAAGTACGCCGCCATGTACAACCAAGCCGTACCATACAATTACCCAGGTAAGCGGGTGTCTACTGGCGCTTGTTCTGAGACCTGACAGGCAAGAGTAAAGGAACACTAAACCAAGAATGAACAGCTATGTCATTTTGCAAGTTCCTGAAATACATTTTGTAGAAATCTGGCAAAGAAAGAATCACTTGGTTTTTCTGATTGCCTAAAAACTTGTGTGCGTTAAAGGGGTACTCCGCCCCTAGACATCTTATCCCCTATCCAAAGGATAGGGGATAAGATGTCAGATCGCCACGGTCCCGCTGCTGGGGATCCCCGGGATCCCCGCAGCGGCACCCCACTATCATTACAGCACAGAGCGAGTTTGCTCTGTGCGTAATGATGGGCGATACAGGGGACAGAGCAGCGTGACGTCATGGCCCCACCCCTCGTGACATCACGGCCCATCCCCTTAATGCAAGTCTATGGCAGGGAGCGTGACAACCGCCACGCCCCCTCCCATAGACTTGTATTGAAAGGGGCGGACCGTGACGTCACGAGGGGTGGAGCCGTGACGTAACGATGCTCTGGCCCCTGTATTGCCCGTCATTACGCACAGAGCAAACTCGCTCTGTGCTATAATGATAGCGCAGTGCCGCAGCGGGGATCCCGGGGCTCCCCAGCAGAGGGACCGCGGCGATCTGACATCTTATCCCCTATCCTTTGGATAGGGGATAAGATGTCTAGGGGTGGAGTACCCATTTAAGGATAGACTCTTTTAAACTTTGTGGAGGCTGTTTGCCATATACTTTGGGAAATCTCCCGGTGCTTTTGGAAAGGTATCCATATGATTTGTTTCTGATTAAACATAATAATAGCAAAGGTAAAAATGGCACCTGAGCAACAAGGTGATTCAGCCATATTGCCATTCACTTAAACAGACATAACACCAATAAAAACATGCTAACAATAACTATACGTTAATCATTTCAATCAATAAAATAATAAACCATTGGTGTTCATCGGGATCCAATATCCTTCTCTTAGGAGTTTACATTTCCTGCCTCCTCCCCTGATGGTTTATAAACATGCTCATTGCATATACCTGGAGATTGGAAATGTCGCCCTCATGCATTTATTGTATGTTTTAATGTGGTATACAGTGGTCCCTCAACATACGATGGTAATCCGTTCCAAACGGACCATCGTTTGTTGAAACCATCGCATGTTGAGGGATCCGTGCAATGTAAAGTATAGGACAGTGGTCTACAACCTGCGGACCACCAGATGTTGCAAAACTACAACACTCAGCATGCCCGGACAGCCAACGGCTGAGTGTTGTAGTTTTGCAACATCTGGAGGTCCGCAGGTTGTAGACCACTGTTAGAGGAAGTTGTACTCACCTGTCCCCGCCGCTCCGGACCGTCACCGCTCGCCACCGCTGCCCGGGATGTCGCCGTCCATCACTGCCGCCGCGTCTCCGTAGTGTCCCCAACGCTCCTGCAAGGCCTCTGCTTCCCCAGCATCCTCGCTCTCTGTCGCCGCCATCACGTCGCTACGCACGCCGCTCCTATTGGATGACGGGACGGTGTGCGCAGCGACGTGATGACGTCGATGGAGAGCGCCGATGATGCAGGGGATGCCGAAGAGGACGCGCCAGAGCCCCGAGGACAGGTAAGTGATCGTCAGCGGACCACACGGGGCACCGTAAACGGCTATCCGGTGGCAGCTGAAGCCGTCTGCGCTGCCGGATAGCCGTTTATGCGATGGCCCCGACATACAAAAGCATCATATGTTGATGCTGCCTTCAACGCGAGAGGACTCTGAGAGGACATCGTATGTTGAAATGATCGTATGTCGGGATCATCGTAGGTCGAGGGGGTCACTGTATATGTTCATAGGCTCAATCTTTGAATCTAAATCACACTTTAAACAATGGATAACTCATGAGGTTAAGGAAACTGTTAACTATCAAACCTTCATTTACTTTCACTTGTTGTACATGTTTGCAATAACTACACCTATTGGTGTTTATTGTAGAGCCCCTACCTGCATTCAGTACTATACGTGCTGATAGTGGTGTATATTTAGTATTGATAGACCTAATTTAATTCAGTGCTGTCTGCAGTTACAAATGGTGACCTCTCTGTGTGTTAAATAAAACAGCTGGCAAGGGCAAGTAAAAAAAAAAACATTTTACATTTGTTTTGCATTCTATGTTCACACTACTTCATCAGCAAGTTCTTGGAATAACAGAAACCATGATTAACCACTGATGTATTTCATTAAAAGCCATTTGGATCTTTTGCTTGATAGCTCTGGCGTGTCTTTATGGCTTTCGTAATGAACAGAGTCTTTAAAGGAGTACTCCGATGGAAAACAAATGTTTTCAAATCAACTGGTTCTAGAAAGAGAACAGATTTGTAAATGATGTCTCTTCAAAAATGTTAAGTCTTCCAGCACTTATCAGCTGCTGAGTACTACAGAGAAAGTTGTGTAGTTCTTTCCAGTCTGACCACAGTGCTCTCTGCTGACACCTCTGTCTGTGTAAGTAACTGTCCAGAGCAGGAGAGGTTTGCTATGGGTAATTGCCCCCTACTCTGGACAGTTCCTAACACACACAGATGTGGCAGCAGAGAGCACTGTGGTCAGACTGAAAAAAAAATTACACAACATTCTCTGTAGTATACAGCATCTCATAAGTACTGGAAGGATTAAGATTTTGAAATAGAAGTAATTTACAAATCTGTTTAACTTTCTGGCACCAGTTGATTTGAAAACATTTGTTTCCCACCAGAGTACCCCTTTAAAACCATTTGTGGTTTACACATCCTTGCTCCCTCATAGCCTCCAGTATCAGGTCGATGACACTGCTTTCCCCGGAGCTGGAGAGCGTAACATCTGCAGCTGGGGGAACTGAAATTGCTACTTGCTAATCACTGTTTGAGGTGGGACCCCGCTGTGGCCCGTGATTGGTTGAGCGGTGCTGTGACATCCCGTCTGCAGCTTTGGGAAGTAGGCTGTGAGCAAAGACTGACCGGAGATGGGGCATCCTGATATCGGAGGCTACGAGGGGATATGGAAGGTGAGGTAAAGGTTTTATTATGTTATTACGTGTATAGATGTGGGCAGGTGGAAATCCCGCCAGGAGTTTCCTTTCCTTTCAGTGAAGATCCGACTGCGGCAAGGTAGCGATACACCGGCGTAAGTAAACAGGATTTGGGTGCAGAGTAGTAGTACTTTTTATTAATTGTCATAAGTGATATACAGGGGTGGACTACGCGTTTCGGAGGGGCTCCCTCCTTCCTCAGGTCCAGATGAACTTGGACCTGAGGAAGGAAGGAGCCCCTCCGAAACGCGTAGTCCACCCCTGTTTGTCACTTTTTATGACTAGTAATAAAAAGTACTACTACTCTACACAGACTCCTGTGTCCTCTCGCCGGTGTAGCGCTACCTTGTCGCAGTCGGATCTTCACTGGAAGGAAAGGAAACTCCTGGCGGGATTTCCACCTGCCCACATCTGTACTCCTGCATTCTTCACCGTCCTCGACGGGACCGACTGCCATCTGCTCCGGACACACCAGTGACCTGCCTAAAGCAATTATCAGTGTTGTGCCTGTAATATAGCTCAACCTGTAAAGGTGAGCAGGTCCTTTTACCTTTCTGTTTAATCTCTGATACTGCAGATAATCTGCACTATATAGCGCCATCTCTATCTATCTATCTTTTTTTTTTTCTCTCTCCTCTATCTCCTATTATTATTTTATTAGGCAGGCTTAGCACAGTACTAAAAAAAAAAAAAAAAAATTTCGCCAGACAACCCCTTCAAGTTTGCACCGATGTTTACCACATATTTTAACATTACTACTTTGTATAAATATTTTGTGTATTAAATTTCTTATCATCATTCTGTATAGGTCAGGGTTTCCCAACCAGCGTGTTTCCAGCTGTTGCAAAACCACAACTCCCAGCATGCCCGGACAGCCAAAGGCTGTCCGGGCATGCTGGTAGTTGTGGTTTTTCAACAGCTGGAGGCACACTGGTTGGGAAACACTGACCTATACAGAATAAGAAATTTTGTACACAAAATATTTATACAAATGGTAGTTTTGCAACAGCTGGAGGCACCCTGGTTGGAAAACATTGGTATAGGTAAGTTTTAATGGTTAGGCTGTTTTGTGTTTTAATTATTCTTTATTTATATAGCGACCTTGGTCCCAGGGCACTTAACATTTGATAAAATACATGATACAAACGAATGTACAATAAAACGGCAGACTGATATAAAGAGAAAAGGGCTTAAAATCTACAAGGGGAGGGAAACAGAAGGTGAGGAGGGGCAGGTGGTTGTCTATAAGAAGTTAGGGAAGTAACAGTTCCCATTACAATGGCAACAGAGTTATTGTAGGTCATAGGCTTGCTTGTAGAGGGGGATCTTCAGGTTAGTGCTGGACGGTATACTTGTTCATACCGAATACCGAAATTTTAGTCCTGCATGATGTGAATTTTTCCCATACCGCAATACCGGTCGGGCCCCTCCCCCTCGGGAATGAATGAATTATCAACCCAGCGCTGCACTGTCCCCACATCGGGGAACTAATAATATATGATCCGCGAGCGCTGTTCTGCTTCTCCCCCCCCCCCAATTATCAGCCCAGCGCTGCGCTGTCCCCATCGGGGAACTAATCACGTCACCCGCAAGCGCTGCCTTCCTCGTCCTCCTGTTTGTTGCAGGCCGACGGCGCTGGAACTCTGTACTGTACGCTGTATCCCTATGCCCGGGCTATAAAAGATAAAATAAACTTTAACTCACTTTCCCCCGTAGGAGAGCGGTCAGCCTACCACCTGCCGCAGTGATGTTCCCCCTTAGCCGGTGATAGGCTGAGCCCACTGTCATGTAAGAAGCCGGCTTCTTACATGACAGTGGGCTCAGCCTATCACCGGCTGAGGGGGAATATCGCTGCGGCCGGTGATAGGCTGATGGCTCTCCGACGTTGCATTCCATAGGAAGCAGGTGAGGCCGGTACCGGACCAACGGGAGGTGAGTTAAAGTTTATTTTGTTTCTTTTGCAGGCCGGGCATAGGGATACAGCGTACAGTACAGAGCTCCAGCGCTGGTGGCCCGCAACAAACAGGAGGACGAGGAGGGCAGCGCTTGCGGGTGACATGTGATTGGTTCCCCAATGGGGACAGCGCAGTGCTGGGCTGATAATTTATTGGAGGGGGGGGGGAGCAGAACAGCGTTCATGGGTCACATGATTTGGGGGGGGGGGAATACCGTTATATACCGTGGAACTGCCATAAGTTACAAAAATACTGTGATGTACATTTTTGGTCATACCGCCCAGCTCTACTTCAGGTTGCTTTTTAAAAAATCTTGATGGTGAGTGAGAGCTGGATGTGTCATGGTAGTGAGTTCAAGTTCATGGAAGAAGTACAGGAGAAGTCTTGGAGAGGGCTGTATGGGGTGCGGACGAGGGGAGAGCACAGACGGAGGTCTTGAGAGGATTGGAGATTGTTGGCGGCGATCAAGTCAACTATGTGCAGGCTATACTAAGGGTTAAATGTGCCACATCCAGATATGTACATGTATTCACTTGTTACATTAAATAACAATATATTTGCTTTCAGTTCCAGTTCGAGATGATGGAAACATGCCAGATATCCCGAGCCATCCCACTGACAAAATTGGGCCTAACTTGGATTGGCTGAAGAAATTGTAATTCTGAAGACCCAATTGCAGTTTGTGCCCTATCAGAAATCTTCTATGGACTTCCGCTTGTTGTTACCTTTCATGGTCACATGTTGTACTGTCCGCTAGTATTGCAGATATCTGAATGAATGATTCTTCCAGAAAGGGGAGGCAAAAAGGATGTCTCTTCATAAGGTTATTTAAGAAATACCTTGTGGTATTGTCTTGTTAACTTAATAAAATCTACTTTCCCAATAGAAAATGTAATTCATTTCCTTGCTACTGTATATTATGTATTATTGTGTGTGTGTGTGTGTGTGTGTGTCTGTAAGTAAAAAAAAAAAAATAATTTATATATATATATATATATATATATATATATATATATATATATATATATATATATATATATATATATATATATATATATATACATACTTTAAGATAAGTTCTAATAATGTCTTTATTGAGGGTCAGAATCACATAGTATAAATGCCAGACCGGATATAAGCTACAAAGAGCTTGTAATATCCTGGACCAGCTTTGTCCATTTTTCGTCCATGCAAACAGGCCGCACAAACTTTAATCACAGTTTGACATGGAGGAGGAAAAAGGATGCTTGGGACCTACAGTCCTTGCAGTGTCCAGATGGAAAAGTATATATCGTCATGGAGACTGTTAGTACTTAAAGGGGTTTATTAAAACATCAGGATGACTCTTTCAAAGATGTTGGATTTCCTCAAGTTCTTTTTCTACTCCACGTCAAATTGTGATCTTCTGCACCATCCTGGTCCGGGCTATGGGTGATGTTTGCTGCTTCTGCATATCTTGGCCAATGGTTTCACCTATAAGCGCTACCTTCAAGTGAGCGTACGACTTTATCTTGTGAACATCCTATCTGTTGGGTTACCCCAGCACTTGGCGTGCCTCCCTGTTGCTTCTTTTTCTTCCATATTTTTAGCACAAGCTTCAGTGTGATCTTTGTGATGCTTAATGGTTTATTCACATGTACGGTATACTGTGCAGGATTTTATTGCTGCAGATTTCAATGTAAACTAATTGACTGAACACAGCTTCAAATCCTGCACATCAAATCTGCGCAGGATACTGTACGTGTGAATAAACCCTAAAGGGGAATTCTAGCTGTAGAAAATTTCCCCCTATCCACAGTAGTTCATTTTATAGTCTATGGGAGCGCCTGAGATGCCAGAGTACAGTGTAGACAAAGAATGACGCATGTGCCCATCCATTCAGCAGGTAGTCAGTGCCCAATTCCCATCACTTGTGTATTAGTATCAACTAATTTTTTATTTAATTTTATTTAATTTTATTTATTTAATTTATTTAATTTTATTTACTGATTAAAGTCAGATATTAAAACATTGTTTTTTTTTGTTTTTTTTTTAATTAACTGAACAAAGTGAGGTCTACAATTCAACTCAAATGGATTTACTTGTGCCTATGTTGTGTGATAATTTGAAAACCTCTTGATAGATTTAAAGGGGTACTCCGGTGAAAACCTTTTTTTTCTTTTAAATCAACTGGTTGCAGAAAGTTAAACATATTTGTAAATTACTTCTATTAAAAAATCTTAATCCTTTCTGTACTTAAAGTGCTAACCACTGAGCCATCAGCATAATATCAAAACTAACAGGTAGTTAGTATACATTTTTGATCAAAAAGTACAAGCCCACTCGCCACGTCAAGGCCACCTATTTAGAGTGGGTCCCTAACGTCCCTAGCATAAAATGGCGCAGCACCGGGCGGCGACCACCACCGCCGCGACACCAATGCCCACAGGGGGGAAACGACCCACCGGCAGAGCGGCCCCAATGCCACTCAAACCAGTCTATGGGCCGCACCTCCCCACAGACACGGCACCACGGCAGCAACGGACGCCGCACAGTACCCCACCAGTGTGAACAAGGTGTAATAGCTCACTTACATGCTCTCCCAGTCAGACTGGGAGGCTGCCAGGAAAGTGGTCGAAAGTGGTGGTCGCCGCCCGGTGCTGCGCCATTTTATGCTAGGGACGTTAGGGACCCACTCTGGATAGGTGCGGTGTCCGTTGCTGCCGTGTCTGCGGGGGGGGGGGGGCGTGTGCGGCCCATAGACTGGTTTGAGTGGCATTGGGGCCGGTGGGTCGTTCCCCCCCCCCCCCCTGTGGGCATTGGTGTCGCGGCGGTGGTGGTCGCCGCCCGGTGCTGCGACATTTTATGCTAGGGACGTTAGGGACCCACTCTGGATAGGTGGCCTTGACGTGGCGAGTGGGCTTGTACTTTTTGATCAAAAATGTATACTAACAACCTGTTAGTTTTTGATATTATGCTGAGAAGCAATCAGATCATTATACAAGATTGTAGATGTGCACCATGTCGGTTTTCTACCCGAATTCACACTAATTAACAAATGTTTAACTCTCTGGCACCATTTGATTTAAAAGAAAAAAGGTTTTCACCGGAGTACCCCTTTAACTTAAATAATATATTGGGTGGATACACAAGCAATTCAATTTTGCTGAAATGGGTCAAGCAGAAGGGGATGATTTGATATGTTCTAGATCAGTTGTCTTCAACCTGCGGACCTCCAGATGTTGCAAAACTACAACTCGCAGCAGGTTGAAGACCACTGTTCTAGATATAAGCTTATGTGCTGCTGTGGTGCATTGGTTCGGTCCACAGTAAGGCTGGGTTCCCATTACGTTTTCCCCCATACGGGAGCGCATACGGCAGGGAAGAGCTAAAACCTCGCGCTCCCGTATGCCTGTCTATGCGCTCCCGTGTGTCATTCATTTCAATGAGCCGGCCGGAGTGAAACGTTCGGTCGGCTCATTTTTGCGCCGTATGCGCTTTTTCCCCGGACCTAAAACTGTGGTCAACCACGGTTTGAGGTCCGGTCGTAAAAGCGCATACGGCGCAAAAATGAGCCGACCGAACGTTTCACTCCGGCCGGCTCATTGAAATGAATGACACACGGGAGCGCATAGACAGGCATACGGGAGCGCGAGGTTTTAGCTCTCCCCTGCCGTATGCGCTCCCGTATGGGGGAAAACGTAATGGGAACCCAGCCTTAGCTAAGAGCAGAGCTTAGCAAATTTACTTTGAATGTAGGAGCCAGGATTTCCTTTTTTTTAAACAACCAACTCGATTTTTCAGTTTCTGTGCCATGAGCTGTAGTTTTTTGCGTAATATTGACTTGATAAAAAAATAAAAAAAATCTGCAATTTTGGTGTTGGGAATTTTGGGCATTTATGTTTATCGTACATGAGTAAGTAAATATTTGTAGAAAAAAAATTGCCAGGGGCCATGATTGGTCACCTGGGACCAGACGATTAGACAGTCCCCTTCAATAATCTGTTTATAAGAAGAAAGAGGACAAGAAAGCGATGTCTCATACAATTTAAGCAGTAAGAGATACCTCACACTGCACTTCCTACACATTTCTGCCATAGGGTGCGTTCACATGTGCATATTTTTTCCTGCAGATCTTAAGCAGATTTTGCTGCCCATTGAAGTGAAAAGTGAAGCATAAAGACAAGATCACAAAGCAGTTATTCAGACAGGCATCTACAGCGATTTGTACAAGAGCTTTTGTAATACCTCGATTATATACAGTACTCTGTTCCAGCCAAGTATAAATCACTGGAACCTGCATTGAAACAACAATCATGTTGCTATCCAGAAGTAGCCAGACCATCAATGGATCTGTTATCTGTGTGCAGATCCTGCTCCCATGTGCTCCTGCATTGGTAGGGGGCTGTCCTGCATGAGCAGCTGGCAATATTTACTTATTGGTGTATTTTTACGTCGTTCAATAAATGTTAGGTTTTATATACTTCCTAATATTACTATTATTACATGTGCCCCCTGGGAAGCAGCAGTGCAGGGCCTTCTCCTCTGGCCACCTCCTCACTGTCTCTCCTAATGGCAGCTTCTCCTGTACGTTGGGAGGGCGCACACTGACTGAGACAGGACACACTCTTCGCTACCACTCCTCTCTGGCCACGCTGCAGCCCCGTGCATTCAGGAGGTGGCACAGGAGCCTTCAAATGAGAGGAAGTGCAGGAGGAGCTATGGACACCGCCAGGGGCAGCACAAAGCAGCATCCTTCTTAGAAAAAGTGGCTTCGGTGTATCTAATTCTTATACGCCACCGCCGGTGCTCAGGCTGACAAACACCTAGGCGCCAAGATGAAATCCTCAGTGAGAGGGAACAATATATTGAACATAAAAAGCTGTCCCATGAGCAAATAGTTAAAAAATAAGAAAATGTGCAACAAGATGAGCTGAAAAATGTGAAGAAAAAATGGTGCGTAGACTTGAAAATTCTGAAAACAATATGCCCTGAGAACAGCTTGTGAGAGCCGCCCTGAAATAAACAAATACATTTATCAAGCTCTGTAGTAGATTTTTTTTTCGCGCACGTGCGACCTTTCTATACATGCTGTGACTTTTTGATTTTTGCTTCTTCCAAAGCACATTTCTGAAATCTGCTCACGCAGTAATTATTATTATTATTATTTTTTTACTTTGCAGTGGTCATGTATTTATCAAATGAGAGAGTCTCGATGTATGAAGAAAAAAGTTGCATCTCCATTTAAAAGTCACATATGTATTCCAGGTCCAACCTGGCTTATAGAAAGTGCATACGTCTGCAGAAAAGGACATTAACACCCATTTTAACAACATACATGCTGGTGTACCCACTACATTTAAAAATTAATGTTGTGTTAAAATAGAATAAGGCACAAAATAAGTGTGTAAGAATATTGAAAAAAAAACCATACAGCTTCATCCACCAACGTTACAAAGTGCAGGCTCAAAATTAAACAAAAAAGCCTCCAGAGTACGGATATTCATGGTGCGGCATAGTATGTTTTTAAATTTTTTTTATTCCTGAGGAGGGTGGATGGGGGATAGTTGGAGTGCAGCTATTTAGTGCCAGGCCAGCCAGTCAGGGTGTCACCCAAAGTGGTACGCACCCATCCCCCCCCCCTCCCCGTCACTCTCTAGCATCGCTACTGGTAATAAAGGGTAGATAAAGGACTTTGGCTATTAACATAAGGGAAAACTTTTCTGCTTTCAAAAATGCTTTTGTAAGCGGGTTTCCCGGGTTTTGCTTACGTGTGATTTAATTATCAAGGTCGTGAACCTATTTGATAAATAGGTTGCATGTAAGCAAAAGTAAGTTTAAAAAATGTTTTCATATAAAAAAATGATAAATCTCCTTCATAGTGAATGGCTAACCAACAACGAATAAGCAGTCTAGTGAGGTCTACTGTTTACCTAACTATTAGTTAAATCAGTTTCTATGTTTTGTTACTTTTTTTTGTGGGGCAGAGGACATTATTATGGGGACAGCCATCCTGCATTAGCGGTTTGTAACCGCATTTAACCCCTTAAAGACGCCTGACGTAAATGTATGTCCTGGTGAACTGGTACTTAACGCACCAGGACGTACATTTACGTCCTATGCATAACCGCGAGCATTGGAGCGATGCTCGGGTCATGCGCGGCAGGTCCCGGGGACGGTGGGTCCCCGGGACCTGCCGCGTATGACCCCGAGCATCAACCCCTTAGATGCCGTGATCAATACAGAGCACGGCATCTGCAGCATCACTGTCACTGAAATGGATGATCGGATCACCCTCAGCGCTGCCGCAGCGATCCGATCATCCAGAATGGCAGACGGAGGTCCTATCACCTGTCTCCACTGCCTTCCATGGGTCTTCTGCTCTGGTCTGCGATCGAGCAGACCAGAGCAGAAGATAGCCAATAACACTGATCAGTGCTATGTCCTATGCATAGCACTGAACAGTATTAGCAATCGAATGATTGCTATAAATAGTCCCCTATGGGGACTATTAAAGTGTAAAAATAAAAGTATAAAAAATAAATGTGAAAAACCCCCTCCCCCAATAAAAACGTAAATTGGCCCATTTTTCCTATTTCACCCCCAAAAAGTGTAAAAAAATAAATAATTTATATACATATATTTGGTATCGCTGCATGTGTAAATATCCGAACTATTAAAATAAAATGTTGATACCGTATGATGAACGGCGTGAACGTAACAAAAAAAAGTCCAAAATAGCTGCTTTTTATAACATTTTATTCCCAAAAAAATTTATAAAAAATGTATTCAAAGTTTTATTTAAGCAGATATGGTATCAATTAAAAGTACAGATCACGGCGCAAAAAATTTGCCCTCATACCGCCGCTTATATGGAAAAATGAAAGTTATAGGTCTTCAAAATAGGGGGATTTTAAACGTACTAATTTGGTTAAAAAGTTTGCGAGTCACGAGCTCCTGGCGCTGGCTCCAGCGTTCCGAACAGTTTGTTCCAAATGCTGAGCACCCCTTTAATGATGTGCTTAACCGCAAGACCTGTGGATGTAAGCAATAATATACAGGAGCTGTCCTATTCACATGATTGGGAAAGGAATCTGAGCATACTCTGACCTTTGAAGAGCTTCTACTTTTTTGTGATTTGAATCGGCCTGTTTCTGTGACTTTCTGGTTCAGTCACATGAACCTGTGAGGTCTGACTGGGCAATAACATTACAACCTGCCTGGTTTGCATTTGGCCTATAGAGATTTTAAAGCCTTGGCCATTCTGTGTACAGGATGTGTTACCTACCAACCAACCCCCGTCAGTGCAGAGTCTAGCGTAAACACTGCCCCAGCTCAGTCCGCAGCCATCGCCCAGCCAAATGCTGGATTTGGAGGGAGCATTGGAGAAAGCTCATTATAGTACACAGTGAGCTCGGAGGGGAGGCCTGTGAGTGCTGATTCCAAGCCAGGTGCTCAGGTTTGCTATCCTCCCCTCACACGTGCTGTGCCACTACTCTAGGTGCCTACTAACCAGTCTTATGAGGGCAGCTGGAAATTTCTCACCTTCATTGATTTGATGAGTGACAGTGATCTGCATCTAGTGTCCAGCACATGCACGCTTATTACACCATGTACTGACTGATATAAAAATATGTGCACAGACAATAGTAGTGTTTACACCAGACTGGTTATCCCTGATCTCTATGGGTACATGTTTTTGATGGTTTATATAATACACTGCACTACTACTATAGTGTAATGTATTATGCCAGTCAGCACAATGGCTTTGGCACAGTTGTATACAGGATTATCCATGGCAGGCCTGGGGTCCTACAGAAAGATCCCAGCTACCATGGCGATGGTCTACATCTGGCGATTTTCTTGCTAGGCTGCAGATAGGATACTCCTTTAGTCCCGTTACATGCAGGGGGTAATGTTTTGACAGTGGTATGTAACAGGTTAACTGCCCGGAATGGAGGTTTCGCCGCTCCTGGTAATCGTGGCAGGGTCCCAGTTGTCAGAATGACAGCTAGGTTTTAGCAATTGTGGAACAGGGGACCTGTAGCAGGCTGCCACTGTTCAAAAACAGCACCATGGCTTAAAGCTCATTAGTAAGCATTGTCTACAGATGATAGGCGGTCACTAGGGGTTAAGGGAGTAGTCCAGTCCTGAAAAACGTATCCTCTATCCTAAGGATAGGGGATAAGTTTCAGATCGTGAGGGTTACGGCCACTGGGGCCCCCTGCAGCCCGCAGGAAAGGGGTGTGTTGGCCACCACACGAAGCGGCGGTTGACACGCCTCCTCACTACAGCGCTATGGCAGAGCCGGAGATTGCCGAAGGCAGCGCTCCGGCTCTGCCATAGAGTTGTATTGAGGGGGCTTGTCAGCCGATGCTTCGTGCGGTGGTCAACACGCCCCCTTCCCGCGGGCTGCCGGGGCCCTATACAGGAGATCGCGGGGGGCCCCAGCAGTCGGCCCCCCCGCGATCTGAAACTTATCTCCTATCCTTAGGATAGGGGATAAGTTTTCAGGACTGGACTACTCCTTTAAGTGACTTTGAACATGGCATGGTTAATGGTGCCAGATGAGCTGGTCTGAGTATTTCAGAAACTTTCTAAAGAGTATTTCTAAATTACTGGAATTTTTACGCACCACCATCTCTAGGGTTTACAGAGAATTGTTACAAAAAGAGAAAATATCTAGTGAGGGTCAATTGTGTGAACAAAAATGCCTAGCTGATGTCTGAGGAGAATAGGCAGCCTGGTTCAAGGTGACAGAAATGCAACAGTTACTCAAATAACTACTTGTTACAACCAAGGTATGCAGAATAACCTCTCTGAAATACACAACATGTCGAACCTTGAAGCAGATTGGTTACAGCAGAAAGTTTCCTGGTCTGATTATTCTCAATTCCATAAGCCTAGTTATTTATATAAATCAGGTTCATCTATTTAAACTAAGAGGTGGAGGTTTATTACCTATGAGGAGTAATGTCTGGAACTTGATTAAATAGGTAATCATATCTGCACACACTTATTTTTGGTAAATCCATTTTAATATTTCAACAAAGGTTATGTTTTAGGCACCTTCTGTTTCTTTTGTTCTGTTCTCTGTGCTGGGCGTTGTATGTATTGGGTTGTTACAAATATTCTACTCCTTAAACTAAAGTTATGAATGCAGTTTTTGAACCAAATTCAGAGGCGAATTCAACATAATAAATATATATATATATTTTTTTTAAGACTGCATCAAAAACTGGGCTGTCTGTGTATCCAGTCAGATTGCCTTTTCTAGGTATATTCAGTACAGGAGCTGTGACAGTCTTCAGTTAAAGGGGTACTCCGCTGTTAAGCATTTGGAACACAATTTTCCGAATGCTTAGAGCCGGCGCCGGGAGCTTGTGACGTCATAGCCCTGCCCCTCACACCGTCACGTCCCGCCCCCTCAATGCAAGTCTATGGGAGGGGGCGTGCCAGCCATCACGCCCCCTCCTATAGACTTGCATTGAGGGGGCGGGGCTATGACATCACAAGCTCCCAGCAGCGGCTCCAGCGTTCGAAACATTTTGTTCCAAATGCTGAGCAGCGGAGTACCCCTTTAACACGATTTGTCTTGGGTTAACCATTTAACAAGTCTCATGTTTTGGAGATATGCAAAGCAGCTCTCTGATGCCACTTTTTAGCGGTACCTTTTCCTTTAAGTCAGTGTTGTACTCTTGAAGTCTTTGAACATGACTGGGGATATATACCAAGCCAGAAATCTCTCCAGAAGGAAAGAATATCCATCTCTAGACATTGGTTTTGTGAATAATTTCCCCCTTGTCAGTACTAAAGAGGACTATTACCATGGGACCAAAGGAGAGTCTCACATCTATGATTCTCATGTACATAAACTGGACTCACAAATTCAATAACATCATGGAGCCTTTGTAATGTAACATTGAAATGCACTTGTCTCAACAGCTGTGAACGTATACATACAATCATTTCATAGTAAACATTAACACATACAGCAAGTATAAAATCAGTTAGTTCTACCCTATTAGTATTGAAATGGTGGCCTGAAAAGGGCTTAAAAATGTGTTACTTCCCCATACGCTGGAGGTGAAATGTCTTAGACTAGTCAAAGTAGTAAGTAGCTGGTGTGTCAGCAGAGGCGCCTTATTAGATCTTGCTAGGTAGAATGGTTGTGGTCCAGTACTAGGAGGCACAACACTTCCAATAGTCACATTATTTTCTTCATTCATCACTCAAAATCAGGGCAAGGTCCAGGGCTGGAGAACTTGGTGTACTGCAGAATCTTGTCCCGTGGGCTGAGAGGACGCCAACTAAGATTAAGCTCCTCATCTCCGTCACACAAATAATCTTCTTCAATCTTAACCTGCAACAGAGCAATAAGTATGTGAGAAATATAAGAGAGTTATGCAGACTCATCGGGGGGAATAAATAAAAACTATGAAAACTAAAACTGCCTGATTTTGCCCATAGCACATAACACAGCTCAGCTCTAAAAAAAATTCACATGAGACCATGCCCAACTGTAGGGTTTTTGGGGTGGAAATAGAAGCTGCAGCTCTTCTTTACAATCAATGTGTAATCTAAAACTGCCCCACACCTGTCCGCAGGTTATATGTGCATTACTTTACACAACTTATGGACTGGAGTGGCACTGTTTTCAGAAAAAAACAACTGTATTTTTATAATCATGCTCAACTCCATTAGGGTAGGGTCACACGTAATGAATCCGCAGAGTATTTTACGCTGCGGATCCGCCGGTGACCTGACCCATTTTGTGCCTCCAGCTGTTGCCATCCCAGTTTCCCCGCCTCGCTCCGCCCCTGGCCTGCTCACAGCGGCAATCCGCAACAGCTGGAGGCACAAAATGGGTCGGATCACCGGCAGATCCGCATCATAAAATACACTGCAGATCTGTTACGTGTGACCCCCACCCTTAAGGGTACGTTCACACGTACGCAGATTTGATGCGCAGGATTTTCTGCTGCAGATTTCAATGTAAAGTAAATGACTGAGCACAGCTTCTAATCTGCAGTTACAAATCCTGTGCAGGATCCTGTACGTGTGAACGTACCCTAAAGGGGTTTTCAATGTACAAAAGAAGATGGCCTTCTGTCCATCTTCAGCCTGTTTACAGCTGCTAGAGATGGTTGGTAAGCCATTTTTTCTCAATCAATTTTTTTTACCTCCAATTGATATTAACGGGAAGGGCACACATGACGTAGCACCGTTTAACTACGCAATTTATGTAACAAACAGCGTAGCTTACTGAGCTATGCCTTTAACACAAATCCCTTTAAATGTTACTTGGAGTTACACAAATTGTCTAGTTCTACTTGGTGATTCCATTGCTTTACCTGTGCTAGAAGTGGCTCTGATGGAAGAAGAGATGGGCTTATCTTTTTTCCATGGTCTTTCTCCTCTTTGAACTTTTTTCTCTTTTTGGCTGGGGGTCCTTCTACTAGAGGTGGGCTTTCTGGACTGGTGGCTTCTAAACCAAGAGGAGGTCCTGTTAAACACCTTGATATGTCCTCATTTTCTGGGGGTTCATTTTCCGAGTTTGCTGGGGTCGGTGAATTACAGGCTTGGTTTCCTTCATCCTGTAAAAATAAAAACTTCAGAGTTTAGTGCTCGGCAATGTTCCGAAGTCCCATAGAGAATAAATGGATCAGTGGTCGAGTATGCGTGCTGCCGCTCTGACCCCCCTTGATCAGCTAGTTATCCACTATCCAGTGGAAAGAAAATAACCCCCACTTTTATACAAATGGGTGTCTTTATCTTGGCTTGCCATATTTTAAGCTTATACTTAAAAAGGGGTTTTCCACCATCTCAAGTTTCCACTAGTAGTTGGTTACACTAGCCAACAATGAGAAGACTGCTTAGGGTCCAGCTTCTGGGACCCATCCCCTCTCTGATATAATACAAGACATCCATAGCATAAAAGGCATTTGTCATAGTTGCTAACAGAGGGAAGTCCCAAACTGAGGATCTTACTAGGACATCCATGTTCACTAATAAAAAATATTGATGAGGTGTTGTCTTATGGCACATTAGAAAAAAAAGTTAGCTGTATCTGCTCATTGTGAATGGCTGAATGTCAACAGTGTATGGGGATTCCTAACTCTCCCCCAACAGATGAAGTAGAGGAAGAGAAACATTGGGTCTTTTGGATATCAACTGCCTGAGCCTTTTATTCTCCTGGAGGTAACCCTTCCCATCGATAGGTGTAGATGTCTTTATTGTAGAAAAAATAAATAATGCTGCATACTACAGATATGAGTAAAGACTTGGAAACTTAAAAGCCGAGCTGTTAAAGGAGAACTACGGGATTGAAAAATGTATCCCCTATCTTAAGGATAGGGGATAACTTTCAGATCGCAGGGGGTCCGACTGCTGGGGCCCCCCTCGATCTCCCGTACGGGGCCCCGGCTCTCTGGTTAGAGAGGGCGTGTTGACCACGAAGCAGCGGCCGACACACCCCATCCATACACTGCTATGGGAGAGCCGGAAATTGCCGAAGGCAGCGCTTCGGCTCTCCCATAGCAGTAAATGGAGGGCGTGCGTCAGCCGCCGCCTCGTGCGGTGGTCGACACGCGCTCTCTATGCAGAGAGCCTGGGCCCCGTACGGGAGATTGTGGGGGGCCCCAGCGGTTGGACCCCCCGCGATCTGAAACTTATCCCCTATGCTTAGGATAGGGGATAAGATGTTCAATCCCGTAGTTCTCCTTTAATAGCTATTGGTCAATCGTTCATTTTACAAGAGCAATCTCTCTTACAAAGTTTTCAAAATGTTCTGTCCACCTCTAAAAAGAAAAAGACCATCTATCAAACCATTCCCCTTTTGGTCACCCTGCTCTTAACTAGGTCACTTGTCCATCAAGCCCAGATCTATGAACCCTCCTCTGCCTGAAGGGGTGCTCTCACTTGTCTTTGCCTGGTTGAGGACATAGCTGGAATAGAATATGTTTTCCTTCCCCATGATCACGTCTTTCAGTCCCACTGTGCTCTCACTTCAGGTTTTAAGCATGTATTGCACCCTCTTCTAGACAATAATATAATCATCTTATTTCCCCCTCAACAATAGGTGCACAGGAAGAAGTTTAAAGTGTACCTGTCGTTAACAAAAACGTTTGATATAATGTAGATAAAACTATAATATGTGTTTGTAATATCCATTGATAAAAAAAAAAAAATGCTGTCCCTGCAGCTATTCCCTGTGTGTTTCTGTGAGGAGACCAAACAAAGGAAGCTAGGGCAAGACAAGCAGGGATCTGTGCAGGCTCCGGACTTGTCAATCATCCTGATGTGTGAGCCAGGGGCATGTGACAGAGCCCTACTGCACAGAGCCCCGCCTGTCCTCAGTGTACAGAGCCCCGCCTGCCCTCAGTGCGCAGAGCCCCGCCTGCCCTCAGTGCGCAGAGCCCCGCTTGCCCTCAGTGCGCAGAGCCCCGCTTGCCCTCAGTGCGCAGAGCCCCGCTTGCCCTCAGTGCGCAGAGCCCCGCTTGCCCTCAGTGCGCAGAGCCCCGCTTGCCCTCAGTGCGCAGAGCCCTGTTTGTCCACCCACACTTCCTGTATTTCTTTAGAGACAAAAATATCCAAATTTTTTTTTAATCAATGTATATTACAAATTTGCATATAATGGTATTAGCTACATTTATATAAAAGTTTTTGTTAACAACAGGCACACTTCAAGGGTACATTGCACTTTTTCTTCATTACAGTTTTCTTCCAGCTGGAGATGCTTTAGCAACCCTATCTACAGTAACACAAAGAAAATAATCTAATGAGACCATGTGAAATAGCAACAACTATATAGTCTATACCTATTGCTTAATGTATTTTTATGATAAATTTTACCTCAAGTAGGAAAGTAAGATGGCTCTTTCTGTAATCATCTCCATAAGAGTCCAATATTTTCATTAGACATCTAAACAGACAATGAAAAAGATTATGAGATCTTGGCAAACCTATCACATATTATGTGTTCAGGCACCATCATATAGATAGCAAATAATCAGTCAGCACTGCAGTAAAGCTCAGCACATGATTGTAAAGTACATATGCAACAATTCAACATGCTGTATGTACCACAAATGTTATGAAAAGATTAAGGCTTAAAGGGGTATTCCAGGATTTTTTTTTATTTGACAATGCTACAGGGGCTGTAAAGTTAGTGTAGTTCATAATATAGTGTCTGTACCTGTGTGTGACAGTTTTCTCACAATTCTTCTGTGATTTTCACCCCAATTTAAATTTTTAGCAGCATACAAAATTACTGTTGTCTCAGATTTTTCCCAGGTTGCAATGCAGCCGAGACCTGACTCACTAGTCAGCTGATGACAGGGAGCCTGTCTGCTTCAATGGGTGGAGCGATCGCTTGGTGGGAGTGAGATCAATCTGCAACTAATGCAACAGCTGTAGGCACCCTGATTGAAAACCACAGGTCTTTTGAATGGATGCAGCTCATTTATGTTTCAATGGGTGGGGTGGCTGATATGTGGGAGGGAGGAAAATGGAATTCTGGGATTAGTAGGCAAAAAAATAAAAACTCAAAGAGGAATTACCAGTTTACAAAAGGCTAGCCACAGTGTTAAGGTAATCTCACAACATAGCCATTTATCCCCAAGACAAGCGCAGATCCTTCCTAAGCATATCCATTACTGTGTGGCAGGTACATACTAAAATCACCTTATGGTGGAGAACCCCTTTAAAGGTACACTGTGGTCAAGGGTTCTATTAGAGTACATTACCATTTTTTGCCATCTGAATACTGAACACCATGACAGAAAAATGACTCAGTAGAGTCCACTAAGCTATTGTTATGATATGTTGTTGCATTTTAATATGGTGTGACTTTTGTTATAGTTGGAAGCAAAAGCCAAGACGTGTACAGAGGCTGGGAATGGTGCATCTGAAGCAAATGACCTAATTCCAATGTTAGCCAAGTTCACATTTAAAGGGGTACTCCGGTGAAAACCTTTTTTCTTTTAAATCAACTGGTGCCGGAAAGTTAAACATATTTGTAAATTACTTCTATTAAAAAATCGTAATCCTTTCAGTACTTATTAGCTGCTGAATAATACAGAGGAAATTCCTTTCTTTTTGAGGACATCACGAGCGCAGTGCTCTCTGCTGACATCTCTGTCCATTTTAGCAACCGTGCATGGCAGATGTATGCTAAGGGAAGCATGGTGGGTCAGTGGTTAGCACTGCTGCCTTGCAGTGCTGGGGACTTGGGTTCAAATCCCACTAAGGACAACAATAAGTAAAGAGTTATTATTATTATAATGACGTCAGCAAAGAGCACTGTGCTCGTGATGTCATCAGAGAGAAATCCAAAAAGAAAAGAATTTCCTCTGTAGTATTCAGCAGCTAATAAGTACAGGAAGGATTAAGATTTTTTAATAGAAGTAATTTACAAATCAGTTTAACTTTCTGGCACCAGTTGATTTAAAAGAAAAAAGGTTTTCACCGGAGTACCCCTTTAAGCATGAGAGTATTCTTGTCACATGGTGAATTATAGGCAGTGCCACCTAATTTAAATAATTATATTATTGGGCTCCGGCAAAGCCTCACAACTACGTTTCTCAAGTGTGTACTTAAGTACCAACCTTCTTTCTTGTTTCAGCTTTCGTGTTATTTTCTGAACTTGGTGAAGTCTGTTAAGTATTCTTTCGTTGACCTGAAAACAAACAAACAGCAACTTCCTATAAAAACTTGGTGCTAAATATCTATGATGTGGATTATGTAAGATTCCCATACCCTGTATTGTCATACTTATCAACCAATGATTGTTGTTACTGTAGATATGTTTAAGGGAAACTGACAGATGGATTAACCCCACTAACCTGAATATCCAGGTGATTAATGTGGGTGGACCCTGACTAAAATGATATACCGTATTTTTCGCCGTATAAGGGGGGGGGGGGGGGTTGGTGCGTCTTATACGGCGAATACACCCCTATTGCGGTGGTCCCTGCGGTCATCAACGGCCGGGACCCGCGGCTAATACAGGACATCACCGATCGCGGTGATGCCCTGTATTAACCCTTCAGACGCGGCGATCAAAGCTGACCGCCGCGTCTGAAGCGAAAGTGACACTAACCCGGCTGCACCGGGAGGAACCTTACCTGCCTCCTCGTTGTCTGCTCCGTGGCGGGATCCCCTGCATGGCCGGCGCTCTCCTTCGTCGTCATCACGTCATCGCGCACGCCGCCCCGTCATCCAATAGGAGCGGCGTGCGTAGTGACATGATGGCGGCGACGGAGAGCGAGGATACCGGGCAGCAGAGACGTTCCGGAGCGACGGGGACACCCCGGGGACGTGGCGACAGCAATGGAGAGCGACATCCAGGGCAGCAGTGACGAGCGGTGACTGGTCCGGAGCAGCGGGGACATGCGAGTATAACCTCCTATACCAGTGGTCTTCAACCTGCGGACCTCCAGATGTTGCAAAACTACAACTCCTGGCATGCCCGGACAGCCGAAGGCTGTCCGGGCATGCTGGGAGTTGTAGTTTTGCAGCATCTGGAGGTCCGCTGGTTGAAGATCACTGTGACCTATACTTTACATTGTATTCTAGATTTTCCTCATTTAAAATTGGGTGCGTCTTATATGCCGGAGCGTCCTATAGGGCGAAAAATATGGTATTCTTTACCCCAATCCATTTGCAATATGCCAATTAACTGCACCAGGGGCCGGTCTGAAGTCTACCTGCCCCTCTGATGCCATCTCCTGAGTCCAGTTCGTGCTGCCCTGCTCATCAAGATAAAAGGAGATTAATATTGATGAGTGGGGCGGCACAAAAGAGACCCAGGGGGCTGATCCCCTGTGCTCCGACATGTCCATTCACAGAGCACTCACATGGGTGAAGGGTCCTCCAAGAATATTCATGAGGTGGGCAGGCATATTGGAGCAGAGGGGATGGAGGAAGAGATGCAGGAAATTTCGGGTCCTGCCTCCCTTACCCAGCGATTAACATATTAGCAATATGGGTCTATGTCTGGGACTGGACCACGGATCAGGGTAAGTAATTACTAATTTTAATCTGGTTCACCAGTACTATAACCCTGTGTATTGGGTTTAGTGCAGGTGAACCGGCTGTCAGTTCCCCTTTAATCTCTCTAAACTAATAATTCAATGACCAAATCATTTCGTAATTAATAGATAAAGATGTCAGCCATATTGGTGGCATGTACCGACCTGTTCAATTTCTTTACAGCGACGATTCAGGGCAAGGAACTTTCTCTTGCTGACTTCTCTCATGCGCTGCTGAGCTTCCTCTTCCTCCTCATCTTGTATGTTATCGCCATCAAGGCCGCCATCTACAAACTCAACCTCTGTTTCCAATTCACTTTCTAAAATGTTACCACCGAATAGAGGTGGAAGAGCAAGCTCAGACCCAGGCGGTACAGAAAATTCTTCAAAGTTTACGGCAGCCATAAAGGCAAGTCTAGGACACACACAAAGAAAGAAAAGAAGATATTTAAGATTTGAACATTATACTATACTACTATAGTCTACTATAACTTACAATTTATTGGTTGGCTCTGTATGGTGTTTTTTTTTTCCTTTTGGGCCAGTGTGCCACTAGTATTTGAGCAGTATTATGGCAGCATACTGTATGTGGAAATATAATTTATCTTACTGTCTATTTGCTACCTATATACCAAATTAAACACGTTTGTAAACATTCTTTATTAAAACATTTCTAACCTTTTTTGCTTCTGTGGTTTATATGTCATTTACTTAGTGCTGCTGCTGCTAAATTTGACATAAATCTGTCCAAGCACCGCTTCTGTTGCTGACAAATCTCTCCTCTCCTGCTACCATCTTTTAGGGTAACACTGGGCTAACACTTCAGACCGCTGTTATCCATACAATCTATTTCTGCCAACAGGTCTCTGTCTCCCCCCCCCCCCAACACACACACATGTCTTATTTGCCCGCTTGGCCTGACTAAACATGCATCATGCATGTGTACTAAAAGGGGATAGGAGATTAGGCTTCTACCAGACATCTTGAATGGTGGTTTATTTCCTTTCAGAACAAAAAGATTGCTAATGTTAAAATCAAACTGCTGATCTTTCTATCTTCCAAGGATGATAATTCACATAGGCTGTAGACAGGAAGAAAAGCACACATAGGGCACTTTGTAAGGGAAGGCTCCCATGCGCTGTCCAGGAATGAAGCTGTGCTGATACTTGATATTCAGTGAAGGCAACAGCATCCTGGGAACTTACTCCTGACATCCAGCATGTATTACTGGGAGGGACACCATCAAAAGAGAAAACAAACTGAACATGCATGCTGCAGCTTCTTTCACTCGCTATGGGACTGACCGACCTAATCAAGTGCAATGCTCACCCTGGGAACAAAAGATCCCATGTTCATCTGATTGGTGGGGGTCCCAACTGTCACACCCACACCAGATACTTATCTTGGGATAAAGCCTATAAAAGGGGTTTCCTACCTTATAAAGTGATGACATATCACCAGGAACACTAATGCTTGCATCCAAACTTTCTAAACCTTGCGATCTTCAGCTCCAGCAATGGGAGACAATGTCCAGCAAATTCTGTGCATGAGCCCTTTTCTAATTAATATGAATTATGCATGGAACTCTTTGAGCGTCATACGGCTGCCTCAGCAACTATAACACCCATTATGGCCTGTGTTCCCCCTACTCTGGTGCTGAAGATCACGTAGGCCTGAAACTTTGGATGCACACTTTAAAGGATAACCCTGGTGAAATTTTACTAACCTTCGGCTGGAACCGCTCTCCCGTCCTCTGGCCCTGGTCTTCATCCGGCTTTTGATGCCCGACACATCCCACTGTGGCTCAGTTAATCACCGGGCGCAGCAATGTCCTGCCTCGGATGTTAATAGGCTGAGCGGCAGTGTCATGTAATGTGCCCAGGCACCAGGAAGAAGGCCAGAGGACAGGACAGCGATATCAGCGGCACTAGAGGAGCGGCGGAAGAGAAGTTTAAATGTAATATTTGAACCTCATTATGCTGAATGAAAAGATTACTGCCATTAGAGAGGACTCTGTTGACCGTTTTGAAGAGGTGTGGGAACCGTGGCTGACTTCCACGCACTGTCCCAGTATGTCTCATTGCTTTTCCTTGTATTAACATAATTTCTCTTTCATTCCCACCCCGAGTGAACAGCACATGTCTCATTCTTACTGGTATGTAATACCCTGATTGCTTTGCATTTCATGTGTTTTTTCTATGCCTAACTGTACGTCGTGTGCACCATGTGTTGATCTGTTTTGTTGTCGCTTGGCCTTGTAGCCCCGCGATTTCGCCATCCTTTTGGGATGACTTGTTCCTTTGTTGTGCTTTCATTACCTAATAAAAGCTTAATGGTTTGACTGTTAAATGTATTATTTGTATTTCAGCAGCCTGAGCAAAGTGGATAAAAATTTCACTCACGAAAATTGCTGATCTCAGTGCACAGCCATGTTTTTAAGCCTCATAGAAAACGGAGGAGCGCTGGTTGCGTACACACCCTGTGCTCCAATTATTATGGGGACAATATTCAAACATTCTTATTATCAGTGGGGGGTCCCAGTATACAGACCCCCGATCAGCTTGTTTTCCTCTATCCTGTAGACAGGGGGACAACTTTGGCAGTTGGGAATACCCTTTCTTGCTTTGCTTATAAGGAGCAATTATTTAACTTATCTTTAGTGTGTCAGTAGTCATGATACAGCATTTCTTTAAAAAAAATAAAAATAAAATAAAACAGCATAATTTAGGTTATGCGTTCGAGGAACACATCGAAATTGTATGATTGTATGCCATCAAATATTACAGCGTAGCCGTGGCGGATATATCTTGTTCATTAGTTGAGCATAGTCTAGTAGTGACCAAGTTTGGTCCATTTCAGAAGGCATACCGGTAATTTCCAGGGCATTTAAACCCGGGTTGCGACACTTTGGGGGTCCCACAAAATAACACGTTGCCTCCTGAAATGGACCAAAAATACTCGCTAAACAGTATATGATTAGTCTATTGAATTCTATGGAGCCATAGAGGTCATGCCATAGTATGTGATGGCTTATGGATTAACCATTACCCTGACATATACGCCAAGCACATGCTCCTTATCGAGTGTGAACATAGCCATTTATCTTCACAGGGTGGGGGACACTGTGGTCCCTACTACAGCCACAAATGGAGGGTTTCCCAACCAGAGTGCCTCCAGCAGTTGCAAAACTACAACTCCCAGCATGCCCGGACAGCCTTTGGCTGTCCGGGCATGCTGGGAGTTGTAGTTTTGCAACAGCTGGAGGCACCTTGATTGGGAAACACTGCCCCCAATGGGTTGTTACCTAGCCAGCCCTGCATGGCAGATATAGTTCTATAAGAATACAGAGAGAGGAACTGCATACCTGCACATGTAGGCAGATCTGCCATTCAGCAGCCTGGGAAATCTGAGTAACAACTGTGAATATTTGCAGTGGAAAATTGTTCAACCCAAAACGACACATATAAGAGACACAACATCAGTGGATTCATCATAAAACACGGTGTCACCCGAAGACATTTATAAGGAGGAGTCAGTTCTCCAGTATTTCCACACATACCTGATCACATTATGCGGTTCCTTCTTTCCAAGCACAACTGGCTATAAATACTTCTGTTACTTTACAAATAAAGTTATAATATACAAAGGGACCAACAGACCAATCAGCGTGCCCATACCGTTCACTCTAGTGACGTAAGGCGCCTGCGGACCAATAGAAATGATAAAGGACGCATTTAGCCGTGCGACGGCTGTTTTTAGTGGGTGACGTCATATTTTCGCGCCTAAGCTTCCGGTTCTGTTTGAAGCGTCGTTTCTTGTCATCTATTCCCGGACTCGGTACGTCTGTGTGCGTGAGGGTACAGTGCGGTATCGTTGCGGGCGTATTTTTTTGGGGCAAACACTAGAAGGAGGACACGGGACTGGTTGGCCCATCTTTATATTCTCTAGTCATAGTTTTACCTTGATAAACCTATCCTCCATCTTTAGAATGTCGTCAAATATTAGTGGAAATGTATATGTTTTGTATCTGACTTAGAATTATCATAACTATAAACTATATATATATATATATATATATACACATTTCCTTTGTGTGTATTGGAACTAAACCAAAAGGGAGGGGAAAAAAAAGCAAATTGGACATAAGGTCACACCGAACTCCAAAAATATTGGCACCCATAACCCCTTAAGGACGCAGCCCTTTTTCACCTTAAGGACTGAGCCCTTTTTTGCAATTCTGACCACCGTTGCTTTATAAATTAATAACTCAAACGCTTTTACCGAATATTCTGATTCAGAGATTGTGTTTTCGTGACATATTCTACTTTATTTTGGTGGTAAATTTTCAGCGTTGCTTGCATCCTTTTTTTGGTGAAAAAACCCAAAATTTCATGAAAATGTAGCATTTTTCTAACTTTGAAGCTCTCTACTTGTAAGGAAAATGGATATTCCAAATACGTTTTATTTTTATTCACAAATACAATATCTCCATTATGTTGGCATCATAAAATTGACATATTTTTGCTTTTTGAAAAAATTAGAGGGCTTCAAAGTAGAGCCGCAATTTTCAAAAAATGTCATGGAAATTGCTAAATCTGAAGGGACAGATGTTACAGAACTACAACTCCCAGCATGCCTGGGCAGTCTAGGCATGCTGAGAGTTGTTGTTTGGCAACATCTGGAGGGCTACTGTTTGGGCACCACTGTAACAGTGGTCTCCAAACTGTTACCCTCCAGATGTTGCAAAACTACAACTCCCAGCATGCCCAGACAGCCTTTGGCTGTCTGGGCATGCTGGGAGTTGCAGTTTGGCCTTCCTAGTGGTTGCCACAGTAAAGATCACTTTACTTTCACTTCAAAGTAGAATTAGTGATGCAAAAAATTAAGCCATCATAGAATTTTAGGTGAAAATTTTAGAATTATGATTTTTTTTAAAGTTTAAAGGGTACCTCTCATCAAATAAACTTTTGATATATTTTAGATTAATGAATGTTGAATAACTTTCCAATAGCATGTTAATGAAAAATATGCTTCTTTCTATTGTATTTTTCCCGATCAGTCCTGTCAGCAAGCATTTCTGACTCATGCTGGAGTCCTAAACACTCAGAGCTGCCAGCCTGCTTTGTTCACAGCCAAACAGGCTGGGAACAAAGCAGGCTGGCAGCTCTGAGTGTTCTCCTTTGTGAACAAAGCAGACTGGCAGCTCGTAGTGTTTAGGACTCCAGCATGAGTCTGAAATGCTTGCTGCCAGGACTGGTAGGGAGACCCCTAGTGGTCATTTCTTCAAAGTGGAAAATTAAATAGAAAGAAGCATATTCTTTAATGTATGCAGAATAACTTTCCAATTGCATGTTATTAATCTATAATATATCAAAAGTTTTTTTGATGAGAGGTACCCTTTAAGGAGGAAAAAATTGAAAGTGAAAAAAACGGAAAAAAGCCCGGGTCCTTAAAGGTTAAGATCTCTCAACAGATGTTCAATGGGATTTAGATCTGGACTCATTGCTGGCCACTTCAGAACTCTCCAGCGCTTTGTTGCCATCCATTTCTGGGTGCTTTTTGACATATGTTTGGGGTCATTGTCCTGCTGGAAGACCCAAGATCTCGGACGCAAACCCAGCTTTCTGACACTGGGCTGTACAGTGCGACCCAAAATCCATTGGTAATCCTCAGATTTCATAATGCCTTGCACATATTCAAGGCTGGGTGGCCGGAAGCCAATGTGCAGGGAGAAACCGTAAAGGGCCACATTGCGGAACTGGCGAAACAGGCCTTTTATTTCCAGGTGTTAGTTCCAGATGTCAGATCATAGTTCTATGCCATTACTTTACCTTTTTTAAGTATTTAAACTAACTACAGGAATTTTGTGAATTAATATTTCAGATCGCAATAAAGCATGTCTCTGGCAGATGAGTTACTGGCTGACCTGGAGGAGGCAGCGGAGGAAGAAGAGGAGAACTTAATAGATGAGGATGACTTAGAGACAATAGAAGAAGTACAGGAGGATATGCAAGTGGACCTAAACGCGGAGTCCGTGAAAAGTATAGCAAAGTTATGGGACAGTAAACAGGTGACTCTCATAAGCATGTAAAAGAATCTATTTTTGTCATATATTTGATACCAACATGATATGAAGTGGGGTTATCTCTATATTATAGCTCGTCACCTCTCCACAGGATAGGTGATAAGCATTTTTTCAGTGGGGTCTGTGAAAGGAGCGAGTGCATACAAACTCTCTATGGGTATGCTAAAGATAGCCGAACACTGTAATTGCATATCTTAAACAGTCCCAGCAGTGTGTGTACTTGAATGACATGCCATCCAATGAGGCCAGTGAATGGCTGCAGGGTGCCCCAATGTGTCATCAGGAAGGAAACTAGTGTGCTATGTTATTACTGTTTACAGACTACAGAGTAATTATTAAAATCCTTACCTATTACTATGTTTTAGTTTTCAGAAATTCTGCTCAAGATTGATGAATATGTCAAAAAACAACCAAAGGATTCTGAAGGTATTGACAAGTTGAGGTGTTGTACTTTCCTGAGGAGGGAAATATGAGATGTTGGTAAAGGGGATTTATTTATACTGTACAATGCTAAGGGTTAATTTACACACTACAGAAAGACATTAAGTAGTTTCCCAGAAGCATCTGCTTTTAGCAGCCGCCCATTGCTGTCAATGGGATTCCACTGCACATCTCACACTTTGGGCCATGCCGGATGGTTTCTGGAGGGCACAGAGCATTGTCCTCACAAACACACTTCTTCTCTTCTACCGACTGGAAGCGTAAAACGGTCCGACCCTTCTGCCTGACAGCTTTGTAACACTGCTGACAATCGATGCTGGATTAACCTAGTAACATAGTTCATAAGGTTGGGGGGGGAAAAAAAAAGACGAGTCCATCAAGTTCAACCTATAAACCTAATGAGTTCCTACTGAGTTGATCCAGAGGAAGGCAAAAAACACTCATACTAGAGGTAAAAATTCCTTCTCGACTCCAAATATGGAATCAGAATAAATCCCTGGATAAACGTTCTGTCCCTATAAATCTAGTATACATAATCTGTAATGTTGTTCTCCAAAAATGCATCTAGACCCCTTTTTTAAATTCTTTTACAGAGTTCACCTTGACTACCTCCTCCGGGAGAGAATTCCACACTCACTTCTCTCACAGCAAAGAACCCCCGTCTGTGCTGGTGTAGAAACCTTCTTTCCTCTAGACGTAGAGGATGCCCCTTTGTTATAGATACAGTCCTGGGTATAAATAGATCATGGGAGAGATCTCTGTACTGTCCCCTGATATTTATACATAGTTATTAGGTCTCCCCTAACCCTTTTTTTTTTCCTAAACTAAATAACCCTAATTCTGATAATCTATCTGGGTACTGTAGTCCTCCCATTCCCCGTATTACTCTGGTTGCCCCTCTTTGAACCCTCTCTAACTCCACTATATCTTTCTTGTACACTGGTGCCCAGTACTGTACACAGTATTCCATGTGTGGTCTGACTAATGATTTGTACAGTGGTAGAATTATTTCCTTGTCGGGGGCATCTATGCCCCTAATGATGCACCCCCATGATTTTATTTGCCTTGGTAGCAGCTGCCCGACACTGGTCACTACAGCTAAATTTGCTGTTAACTAAGACTCCCAAGTCCTTTTCCATGTCAGTCGTCCCAAGTATTCTCCCATTTAATACATAATCCCAGCCCGGATTTTTCCTCCCCATGTGCATTACCTTCCATTTATCAGTGTTGAACCTCATCTGCCACTTCCCAGCCCAAACCTCCAACCTATCCAGATCCATTTGTAATAGTGCACTGTCTTCTCTTGTGTTTACCGCTTTACAGAGTTTAGTATCATCTACAAAGATTGCTACTTTACTGTTCGCACAATCATTATTTATTTCCGTTTCGCCATAGATTTTTGGATAAAATGACTGTCACTGCAAAGTAGAATTGGTGGTGCAAAAAATAAGCCATAATATAGATTTTTAGGTGCAAAATTGAAAGGGTTATGATTTTTAAAAGGTGAGGAGGAAAAAACAAAAGTGCAAAAAATGGAAAAACCCGTGGCCCTTAAGGGGTTAATATATTTGCTTTTTCATGATCCCTGTTTATAATTCATTTTTTTTAAAGGGCCAACACTTTCATTTTTAACCTTTTTTCTATTTATATAGTTAAAAAAAACATATTTTGATTAGTTTTACTCTGGCAAGGAGTCTTTCCAAGTAGTTCTACATGTTATAGTATTTCCAGTAACAAGGCTGACAAACACCTAGGTGCAAGGGGGAAATCCATAGTCTGATTTATTCGAATACCAAATCTGTGTTTAGGAGAGAGGAAAAAAAAAATAAAATGGTAACACATCTTGGCGGTTACAACATCCTTCCTCAGGCATGATATGTATCAAACAAAATGTCAGTTTTACACTAAATCTAAAAAAAACTCTCCTAGTGAAACAGATGACTTCCTCGGAACTCCAATCAGCAGCATAAAACGTGGCATGCACAGAAGGGCCCATTGCATTCCACAGATCAGAACTGGAATAAGACTGTCACCCAACCCTAGGGGATGCAGGAGACCACATCCTCAGTGAAAAGCACGGTTCATGCTGTCAGCACTTCAGTCTGCTGAGGATGGAGGGCTGGTATGCATCGGCAACTTGTTGGCACGTTCTACCACATAAGAGCACATTACAACACAAAACCTTGTGGGTCCAGCTTCTTTAACCCTTATAATGGCTGATATCAGCAAAGGAATATAGCCACTGCAGAGGAAAACCTGCCTGACCATCAGAACAAAATTCTCTTCCCATAGAACAGGGACTATTATAAGCAATCAGAATATTGGGCAAATTAGATGGTCTAAATGGTTCTTATCTACTGAAACGTTCTGCGTTTCTATAGTGTCCTGGATGGGAGTTAATACACTTAAACAAGAAGTTATCTGGGCGTTACATTCTGCTATTGAGTTTCTTTTAACTTTATTTTTTAATTGCAGTTTTGGGACCTGTGGAAGCAGCTCCAGAATATAAAGTGATCGTTGATGCAAACAACTTGACTGTAGAAATTGAAAATGAATTGAGTAAGTTTGTTGGGATAAACTAATGTTTAATAAGGATGAAACTATTTATATATAATTTTTATCCATTCATGCTGCTTGTGACAAACTTTGACCCTTCCATCAGCACCGTGCAACAGAAACCTAGATTCATTTAACAAGGCAATGTTTTCTTACTGCTTAGTGACCCGATTTTTGCACGCTTGCTCACTGGAGTCTCTTTTCCTTAGGTTGCAATGGCATTAGAACTGGTCTGCTGTTAGAACCATTACACCTAAGCACAAATGGGCTACCAGTGTTGGATATGGCTGCAGTTTGACTATGCACAGCCTGTTTATCAGAATGATTCCGGACATCCTCCACTGACCCCTTTTTGATCAACTAAATGTTTATGTCCATAACATCCCCTTTTGCTGGATAGTTTTCCTTAACACCATTTTCTGTATTTTAGGCACTCTGGGGCCATGTGTCTAATATCCATACAGTAAAGCTCCAATCATCAAAGCTGCCAATAAATGTATATTTACACTGGTCAGAGATAAAATGGTTACTGATCACTGGCTACAAAATTGTTGTGATGCTGCAGCCAGTCACTGGCTTCTGAGATGTCATTCTGCAGGTGCAACCATGTTTACAGCAATATCACAGCACTTCTAAAGGTTTTTTTTTTTTTTATAAATTTTTTTTTACCCTGGTCCTATCCTGTGTGAAAGTTTAAAAATAAAATACTTAAAACTTTTAGCCCAAAAAATGGTGTTCAGCATTAGACATTCACTTCAATGGGTCACTGAGTTTTCTGAAAACTTGTCATGCCCTAGGGCAGTGATGGCGAACCTTTGGCACGCGTGCCACAGGTGGCACGCCAAGCCCCCTCTGTGGGCACGCGGCCACAGGCCCCCGTCGGTTACCTCTCTGCAGTCCCGCGGTAGCTTTAAAAACGCAGGGACCGCCGGGAGGTAGAGCACGCAGGGACGTCACGTCGCTGACGTCCCATGCGTGCGCCCGTAGAGCGGAGCATCGGGGAGGACCAAGGATGACGCGCGCATGGTAAGTGACCAGCGGGACGTCATCTTCGGTGTTCCGACACAGACATACAGCCTCCAGCCATACACTTTATATGGCTGGAGGCTGTATGTCTGTGGGGGGACACTGCCTGTCTAATGTGGGGGAACTATACTGCCAAGCTGTGTATTCTGATTTAATTGCCGTGCTGGCACTTTGAGGGGAAAAAAGTTGGTGTGCATTACGGTTCAGGCACTCGAGCTCAAAAAGGTTCGCCATCACTGCCCTAGGGACACGTCAAAAGTTATCGGTCAGGGTCTGAACCCAACCAGTTGCCAAAACGAGCCTGGAAAAGTCTGCACAGAGTTTATTGCTGCCATTCTGAACATATTTGGTACTTGGTGTTTGCAATGAGATGCTGCAAATGCATACATTTTAAAAGACCAAGAGCTTAGCAAAACTGTACTCTTATACATTGTTCTATTTTTCCTTGTTTAGATATAATCCACAAGTTCATCAGAGACAAGTATTCAAAGAGGTTTCCTGAGCTAGAGTCTCTGGTTCCAAATGCCTTGGATTACATAAGAACAGTTAGGGTAGGTGATAATGTTGATGATTATAAATTGCTATATAATATCTTCATGTCACATAAATCAAGCAATTGACAGAATTGTATTTTTAACATAAATACATTGTATGAAAGCAGATATTGGTGTCTGAGTAGTTTTAGTATTTATCCAACTTTTAATTTTTTTTGTTTTCTTCCAGGAGTTGGGAAACAATTTGGATAAATGTAAAAACAATGAAAATCTTCAGCAAATTTTGACTAATGCAACGATCATGGTTGTCAGTGTGACTGCCTCCACTACACAGGGGTAAGCCCATATAGTGCAGTGTTAGCTATGCTTCCTTGTATTTCCTAATCCGAGCATTGGTGTGTGTTGCTTTATATACAGACAGCAGCTGACCAATGAGGAATTAGAACGCATTGAAGAAGCATGTGACATGGCGCTGGAACTAAACCAGTCTAAACACAGGATCTATGAGTATGTGGAATCTCGCATGTCCTTTATTGCTCCCAATCTCTCCATCATTGTTGGGGCATCCACTGCAGCTAAAATTATGGGTAATGTGCACATACAGTTTTTATATGTAGATAGAAGTCTGCGCAGACAGCACTTAATAGGCATAGGTCTACTAGCATCAGTAACTTTAATATGGGTCTCTTCAGGTATTGCTGGTGGTCTTACAAACCTCTCGAAGATGCCGGCCTGCAATATCATGCTACTTGGAGCTCAAAGAAAAACCTTATCTGGCTTCTCTAGCACATCTGTCCTACCTCATACAGGATATATCTATCATAGTGACATTGTCCAGTCATTACCTTCGGTAAGCAGTGGAGCACTTTGTTTGTGTTGTAAAACTGTAGTGCTGATGGCTGTAAACTGTTTGTTATCATATTATGATAGGACTTGCATCGTAAGGCAGCACGGTTGGTGTCTGCAAAGTGCACCTTGGCAGCACGAGTAGACGGTTTTCATGAGAATCCAGATGGAAAGGTCAGTCTTTTGTTTTTGGAATCTTTTATTCTTTCTGTGCTTAAATGTAAGATGCCATTTGAAATAAGAAGGGGCTTGTGTTTAGTGTGACTAGATGTATAGTTCCAGCAATGCAGATTTTTTTTTTTTCTTTTTTCATGATATATAAACTAGTTTGTGTTCGTATGTCTTACAGGTCGGCTATGACCTAAAAGAGGAGATTGAAAGAAAGTTTGATAAGTGGCAAGAACCTCCCCCAGTCAAACAGGTAAAACCTCTGCCAGCACCTCTTGATGGGCAGAGAAAGAAACGTGGAGGCCGCAGGTGAGGTGTCCTTTTCTTTGTGTCTGTCTAATCTAGATCTACTTCGCTTTTATTTACACGTTACATTTTCTTGCCTTAGGTACCGAAAAATGAAAGAGAGACTTGGACTGACAGAAATCCGAAAACAGGCTAATAGGATGAGCTTTGGAGAGGTGAGCATTGCCTTCCAACTCTGCTTTAATCTTTTCTTGTTTATGTAAGTAAGGGTACCTCAAATGATGACATCCGGATCTCCCTATAGAAATTTAAAAGTGACACTGGAAAAGCTGGCTGTCCAGATAACCGTTTAACTTTTCACCTCTATTCCATCATTACTTTTAAACTTCTGGAGGCATATGTGGCCGGTATAGTTGAAAGCGCTCCTTAAATAAATTCATATTCTGTATGTTGTCTTATTTGTATAGAGCCATAGGGGCATGCTTTGCCATCAGTTTTCATAATAACTTACAAAACCAAGTATGTGTTTTTTTTTTTTTTTTTTTGTATATATATTTTTTTTTTTTTGTCTAGTCCGTTTAAACTTTGTCCTGAGTATAGAGCAAAGGAAAAAAAAATAGTTTTCATGATTTTGATTCTCCTTTTTTAGATTGAAGAAGATGCATATCAGGAAGATTTAGGCTTCAGCTTAGGACATCTTGGAAAGTCTGGAAGTGGAAGAGTACGGCAAGCACAAGTTAATGAAGCTACCAAGGCCAGAATCTCCAAAACGTTACAGGTAAAATACCTCAATGATGGTTGTATGTTTAAAGTACTAGCTAGTCATCTATATAGGCCATTTAGATAGACTTAAGTGCTCTGACCTCCTATTGACCGCAAATACAGCTTTTTACAACAGCTCAGCGGTCTTTGTGTATAGAGCAGACTAGTCAGCTGAGCGATCGCTATGCTTCGGGTATCAGCTGTATATTACAGCTGACACATGGCGGCATTATACTTTAGTTTGTTCTTGTCAGTTTAATCCTATGCAGGTTGTGATTAATGGCTATTGCAGTGAGTGAACTGACATGTGCCACACTACACAATCACGAGGTACCAATCTGTTACTCTGTCAGCCGGAGGCCTTCTGAAGGCTTCTGTGCCTGCCATAGTCAATTCACTAAGTCTGTCTCCGGCAGACTCTAATAGTTGAGCACAAATTGAACTGATCCATGCAATACAATAGCTTTGCAAAGATCAGTATATGCAATCTGTCACCCCCTTCCTATTTAAAAAAAAAAAAAAAAATGCAAGAATTATAAAAGAAAAGGTTCTCTGGATACATTTTCCAGCGTAGTGTGGTGGTTTTTTTTTTTTTTTTTTTTTTTTTTCTAGAATGCTTAGATTATACTGGTAGATATCATTCACATGGTAAAAACTTTTAGCACTTTACCCTTACGTGGCAATTGGTATGTGACTAATATTGGAAATCATTTTCAGAGAGGGGGTGGCACCATTTTCTACCACACCAGTTGACACCAACCCTAGCAACGCCACTGGTAAACAGCCTGTCAGTTTCCCTTCAATCATCGAATTACCTGATTAAGGACAAGTAATGGGATGTTACATGTTGGCCAAACTATTGAATTGCAGAGGAATTATATTTTTTAAGGGAACCAGCCTTTACTTCTATTCTGCCTGAACATTGATGTGGTCCCCAGTGGCTATTGCCAGCCTTGGTTGATGGATCACTCCTAATTTGTTGATGGATCACCGTGACTGTGCAGTCATAAAACATTAACATTGATCTAGAATACTAGGGGAATTTATTATTGGTGTAGGTAAACTTTGTCCCTCTCTTTATTAAATGGTGGCAGGGCATTTGATTTTGCGCAGGTACGCATTTTCTAAAATTTCACTTCAGGACTCTATTTTCTATGGCTTACTTGTGTAAAATTTTGCTACCTTTGAACCTATTGTGCAAAACTTGTGATTGGTTACCACCTAGAAAAGTATAAAATTTATGATAAATTCCCCTTTTATGTTTTTAGTTTTTTTTTTTCTGTATGACTGACATTAATGGTCTATTCACACGCACAGTATTCTGTACAGATTTGATGCGCAGGATTTTCTGCTGCAGATTTCAATGTAAACTGAATGACTGAACACAGCTTGAAATCCTGTGCATCAAATCTGCATAAAGTCTGCACAGAATACTGTACATGTGAATACACCCTAAAAGTAAAACGGCAAGTTAACTGGCTTTTGCCATTTGTGTAGATTTAGTCGACATACACATAAATTGCACTTTTAAATGAATTTCACATTATCCTTCAATCCTATTTTTATTAGCGTACACTTCAAAGGCAGAGTATGGTTTATGGAGGAAAGTCCACAGTAAGAGACAGATCTTCAGGTACTGCGTCAAGTGTCGCCTTTACTCCTCTCCAGGTAAGCTCTGTTGCGTAAAAACTTTCACTGTATATTTTTAATATGTACCATATGTATAAAGAAAGTAACTAGCCTTTTTATTATTATTTTTTTTTTTCTTTAAATCTGCCCACACTAGGCCTTGGCTAAATTAATAAAAGAATATATATTATATTAACGTAGGCTTCTGCAAAATGGTTACATATTCATTTAAGGTGATGTTTTTTGGCTGGTCAATACCTACATGATCTATATTCCTTTAATTTCATTGACATTGTGCATTCTATTCCTGCAGGGTCTGGAGATTGTTAACCCACAAGCTGCAGAGAAGAAGGTAGCTGAGGCAAATCAGAAATACTTTTCCAGCGTGGCAGAATTCCTGAAAGTGAAGCATGAAAAAAATGGCACAATGACACAATGAAGATGCAAGTTTCATGTGTTGTATTCATTGGGAACTTGTCTGAATGTTGCACTGAACACCTATTGACTGTGGGTTAGATCAACACCTGCCAGAAACAGGGACAACATAATGGGTACTGCAGGATGTAAATTAAATTTTTTTTTTTTTTTTTTTTTTTTTTTTTAAACCTAGCGTAGCTTCTATCAAGTGAAGAGGAGTTCCACATTACAACTACTCACCTTGTCTTCATCCTGGAAACAACTGGCTCTATAAATGTGAGAGCATGGCAGCCAATATGATAGGAATGTCATTTGTTTATATATATTTTTTTTTTCTTTAAATGTGGTATTTTCATATCTGTATTATTGAATAAATAGTATGGAATTTTACCTATTGAGCAGGTTTACCCAATTAATGCTGTCAAACTGGCAACCAGCATGGAGCAATCTTAACCCTTTAAGGACTCAGGGTTTTTCAGTTTTTGCACTTTCGTTTTTTCCTCCTTTTTAAAAATCCTAACCCTTTCAATTTTCCACCTAAAAATCTATATTATGGCTTATTTTTTTGCGTCGCCAATTCTACTGTGCAGTGACAGTCATTTTACCCAAAAATGCACGGCGAAACAAAAAATCATTGTGCGACAAAATCGGAAAAAAACGCCATTTTGGAACTTTTGGGGGCTTCAGTTTCTACGCAGTGCATATTTCGGTAAAAATTACACCTTATTATTCTGTAGGTCCATACGGTTAAAATGATACCCTACTTATATAGGTTTGATTTTGTCACACTTCTGGAAAAAAAATAATCACTACATGCAGGAAAATTTATACGTTTAAAAATGTCATCTTCTGACCCCTATAACTTTTTTATTTTTCCACGTACAGGGCGGTGTGAGGACTCATTTTTTGCGCCGTGATCTGAAGTTTTTATCGGTATGATTTTTGTTTTGATCTGACTTTTTGATCACTATTTTTCTTTTTTTTTTTTTTAATGGTATAAAAAGTGACAAAATGCGCTTTTTTTGACTTTGGAATTTTTTTGCGCATACGCCATTGACCGTGCGGTTTAATTAATGATATTTTTATAGTTCGGACATTTACGCACGCGGCGATACCACATGTTTGTTTTTATATTTTTTTTACACTTTTATTTTTTCTATGGGAAAAGGTGGGTGATTCAAACTTTTATTAGGGAAGGGGTTAAATGACCCATAGGGACCTATAACACTGCATACACTGATCTTTTACACAGATCACAGGTGTGCATTAACACGCCTGTGATCAGTGTTATCGGCGCTTGATTGCTCCTGCCTGGATCTCAGGCACGGAGCAGTCATTCGCCGATCGGACACCGAGGAGGCAGGTAAGGGCCCTCCCAGTGTCCTTCAAGCTGTTCAGGATGCCGCGATTTCACCGCGGCAGTCCCGAACAGCCCGACTGAGCAGCCGGGTCACTTTCACTTTAGAAGCGGCGGTCAGCTTTGACCGCCGCTTCTAAAGGGTTAATACTGCACATCGCCGCGATCGGCGATGTGTGGTATTAGCCGCGGGTCCTGGCCATTGATGAGCGCCGGGACCGACGCGATATGATGCGGGATCACGGTGCGATCCCGCTTCATATCGCGGGAGCCGGTGCAGGACGTAAATATACGTCCTGCGTCGTTAAGGGGTTAAAGTATATAACAGGCCTCGTTCACACTGCTGTTGGGCTCTGTTAGGGACCCTTTTAACAGCATCCTAAATGGATATTGTGAATGACAGTCATGGCCATAAAGGTTGAAACCCCTGAAACTTTTCAAGAAAATGAAGTATTTCTCGCAGAAAAGGATTGCAGTAAAACGTGTTTCTGCACACATGTCTATTCCCTTTGTGTGTATTGGAACAAAACCAAAAAAAGGGGGGGGGAAACTAATTTTGACAATGTCACACCGAACTCCAAATATGGACTGGACAAAATTATTGGCACCCTTAACTTAATATTTGGTTTAAGAATAGCTTTCCAAGGTGTTAAAAGTACTACACTCCCATTTGAGGGTGCGGCTCAACTTAGACACCCTTGACAGCAAAATGGATGGTCTTATTAAAAAATCCTGGGAAGCCTCTTTGGCTTTAATCAACCCTAATATTGCAGCTACTACAGTAGCCAGGTCTCTTTCATTTGGCTAGAGGAATTGGAGAGACATTTGATCAATAAAACATCTAGAGAAAATATTTTTTTGCCATGACAGCACCACCTGAGAGGGACTCCGCCCCTAGGGACAGGAAAGCTTGGAGAATAAAAGGAAGTCCTCTCCATCCTCAGTGGTTTCCTGTCCCCATGGGAAGCGTGGAGAGGAGCCTTGTCTCAAGTGGGGCTCTGTTCTTTTGAATGGCTGTGGGATCCTTTATGCTGGGCCCCTCGGTGTAGGAGGTATGGGATCCCTATATGAGCCCTGATTGGGGATCTCAAGCCGGTCTCACGAACTTTCCTCCTGTTTAAATCTCCCGCCCTTCCCCCTCTCTCCTCCGCTGGCGGCCCGCACTGACTTACTGAAACATACTTGCTGCCGCTGGTATGCGGGCGGGTTGCGGCCAGACTGTCTGCTGTGTGTCGCGGGCTGCTAGCGGAGTATCCCGGCATCTGTGAATCTCAAGGCGGATAAGGGCGGAGGTAAGTGGCATCACTAAGGGTAGTGACGCTGCGTAGGAAGCCGGAGGTCAAAGGGGGCAGATGTGACGTCACGCCGGGCCTCCGGCGTGCAGGAGGCGGCAGATTTAAAAGGAAGTGGTGGTCTGCCAATCTGCCTCCTGTTGTGAGCTGGCCAGTCATTCCATCCCTGTCCAGCATTGGAGTGGGGGTGTTTTCTGTGCTTCCAGCATGAGTACCGGCGGTGACAACCCAAAGCATACTCCATCTGACATCTCCATCTGACATGTTTTTAAAATCCTATTTCTAAATTGTCTTTTTTGGTTATTTTCAGCACAGTGATGATGCACCTAGAAAATCTTCCAAAAAGACAAAAAATCGTGAATGTAACATGTGTAAAGAGTTACTACCTCCTGAATATGGAAAAGCTTCATGACAATCTTTGCATTAATAAGCTGATTACATCGGAGGTTCCAGCTTTAGTGCTGTCTCTTCTGGCACAAATGCAGTATCTTTATTAGAAAAGAGATCCAGTCATCCATCCACAATTTAACAGCTGCTAATCCTGAAGTCACTGATTCCGCACCTCTTCCCACTGCTTCAAATGTGGTTACTACTCCAGTGGACTTAAATCAATCTGATTCTGAAGAAGAGGGTATTATTGTACCAGACGGGTCGGACTCAGGAGAGGAGTCAGAGGAAGACTCCTCAAGGAAAGCATTTTTTTTCCTTTTGAGGACACTGATCAATTAGTGAAGGCTGTACGTTCTGCTCTAAATATGGAAGACCCATGGTCAATTCAAGATATCATGTTTGAGGGTCTTGATTCTAAAAAAAAATAAAAAAAAAAACAGTATTTCCTATTCATAAGATTATCTCTAAAGTTATTCTTAAAGAATGGGAGAACCCCGACAGTCTTTTTTTGCCTAAAGCCCTAAAGAGAGAGTATTCGTTTGACGCTGAAACTAAAACTTGGACTCACCCCCCAAAAATCTCTAGGAAAGGGTCGCTTTCCTTTGAAGACCTTTGGACCCTTAAAGATCAAATGGATAAAAGAATGGACATGTTTCTTAAAAGAACATGGGGAAACCTCAGGGGCAGCCTTGAAGCCTGATATAGCAAGGACTTCTGTGGCCAGATCTGTATTAATTTGGTTAGATCAGTTAGCCTCTAACATATAAAATAAAGTTCCAAGGGAACAGCTCTTGTCTTCCATTCCCACTATCTGTAAAGGAGTAGCCTTCTTAGTTGACTCCTCCACCTCAGATGCTTTTAGGTTATCTGCCTGTGCTGGGGCACTATCAAATTCAGCTAGAAGGGTGTTATGGTTAGAAACTAGCCAGGTGAAGTATTCTCAAAAAATAAATGATGTGCCATCCCCTGTGAAGGAGAGCAGTTGTTTGGGTCTGTCCTTTCTGATATACTAGAGAAAGCAAATGATAGGAAGAAAAGGTTTTCCCTTTTAAGTCCGGCAGACATAACCAGTCCTTTCGTTCCAGGGGGAGAGGAAGAGGTCAGGGCGCTGGAAATTCTCCAAAAATAGTGGCCTCCTGTTCAACCAGCCCCAGACCTCCTAAAAAAATAATAAAAAAAAACAGGGTCTCAATGATTGGGTCCTGCGAGTGGGTGGCAGACTGCAAAGTTTCTTTCCAGCGTGGCAAAAAATTGCAGGAAGTTCTCAGGTCCTGGACAGCATTCAGATTGGTCTGCGCTGGGAATTTTGCAGCCTTCCACCCACTCGCTTTGTCATAACCAAAATTTCTGTGGGGTCAATAGGTCAAATCTCATTATGACAAGAAGTTCTTATGTTAATAGAAAAAGGGGTTCTTGTACAGGTACCGTCAGGGATTTTATTCTACACTGTTCCTGGTGAGAACCCAACACCTTTCCGGTAATTATAAATTTAAAACCTCTAAACAGATTTATAAGATACCAAAGATTCAAAAATTGAAACACTGAGCAACTGTCAATCTATTTACAAAAAAACTGTTTCATGGCCTCACTGGCATTAAAGGATGCCTACTTCCATGTACCCATACATCCAGACTTTCAAAAATACCTAAATTGCTGTGCACCTAGGCCCCAACCTAGTGCATTTTCAGTTTTGTACCCTTCCTTTTGGGATCTCAGTAGCTCCAAGAATTTTCACGGAAGTGGTATCTGTGATGGCAGCACACAAGGGAAGAGGAAGGAATATTTATCCCATACCTGGATGATTTTCTCCTGGTGGCGGACTCTGCTTCAAAAGGTACAGTCTCTTGTTTCTCGCACCTTACAAATTATAGGAAAACTAGGCTGGGTAGTGAATTGGGAGAAGTCGTCTCCATCCCCAACCCAGCAAAAAGTATTTTGGGGCATTATTCTGGATTCTATACAGGAGAAATCATTCCTTCCCCAGAGTAAAATTGTTAAATTTGTGGAGGAAGTTATGAGTTCCCCTCAAATTACCATTAGGAAAGGAATGTCTTTATTAGGTTTATTTACAGCCTCATTTCCAACTGTGCCCTGGGCTCAGTTTCATTCCTGCTGCCTTCAGGCTGAGCTTCTAAAAGTTTGGAATGGGTCACCTGAAGATCTTGATAGTTTTATTTTGTCTCCCGAGACTCTGGTGTCTCTCCTTTTGGTGGCAGGATAGAAAAAAAAAAAATTATCAAGGGGGTTAGATTGGAGAATTATGCACCCCACTATTGTTACAACTGGTGCTAGTCCTTGGGGAGCTCATATTGGTGACCAAGATTTTCAGGGGCCCTGGGAATCTTCTTTACAGTGTGAGTCCTCTAATTACAAAGAATTGCTGGCAGTCCTTTTGTTCCCTGCAGACAATTGGACATACTAATCTTTCAGAAAAATGTTAAAATTCTTACAGATAATTCAACTGCTGTGGCCCTTAACCCCTTAAGGACCAGGCCATTTTACACCTTAAGGACCAGAGCATTTTTTGCAATTCTGACCACTGTCACTTTAAACATTAACTCTGGAATGCTTTTAATTATCATTCTGAGATTGTTTTTTCGTGACATATTCTACTTTAACATAGTGGTAAATTTTTGTGGTACCTTGCATCCTTTCTTGGTGAAAAATCCCCAAATTTGATGAAAAAGAATGAAACTTTTGCATTTTTCTAACTTTGAAGCTCTCTGCTTCTAAGGAAAATGGATATTCAAAATAAAAAAAATTTTTGGTTCACATATACAATATGTCTACTTTATGTTTGCATCATAAAATGTAGGAGTTTTTACTTTTGGAAGACACCAGAGGGCTTCAAAGTTCAGCAGCAATTTTTACATTTTTCACAAAATTTTCAAACTCCCTATTTTTCAGGGACCAGTTCAGGTTTGAAGTGGATTTGAAGGATCTTCATATTAGAAATACCCCATAAATGACCCCATTATAAAAACTGCACACCCCAAAGTATTCAAAATGACATTCAGTAAGTGTATTAACCCTTTAGGTGTTTCACAGGAATAGCAGCAAAGTGAAGGAGAAAATGCAAAATCTTCATTTTTTTACATTCGCATGTTCTTGTAGACCAAATTTTTGAATTTTTACAAGGGGTAAAAGGATAAAATTTATACTTGTATTTGAAACCCAATTTCTCTCGAGTAAGGACATACCTCATATGTCTATGTTAATTGTTCAGCGGGCGCAGTAGAGGGCTCAGAAGGGAAGGAGCGACAAATGGACCTTTAGGAAGCCCCTATGGTGCCAGAACAGCAAAAAAAAAAAAAACACATGGCATACCATTTTGGAAACTAGACCCCTCGGGGAACATAAGGGGTAGAGTGAACCTTAATACCCCACAGGTGATTCACGACTTTTGCTTATGTAGAAAAAAATTTTTTTTTTACCTAAAATGCTTGGTTTCCCAAAAATTTTACATTTTTTAAAAGGATAATACCACCCAAAATTTGAAGCCCAATTTCTCCCGATTCAGAAAACGCCCCATATGGGGGTGAAAAGGGCTCTGCTGGCGCACTACAGGTCTCAGAAGAGAAGGAGACACATTTGGCTTTTTGAAAGCAAATTTTGCTCTGGGGGCATGCCGCATTTAGGAAGCCCCTATTGTGCCAGAACAGCAAAAAAAAAAGCCCACATGGCATACTATTTTGGAAACTAGACCCCTTGGGGAATGTAACAAGGGGTAATGTGAACATTTATACCCCACGTGTTTCACGACTTTTGCATATGTAAAAAAAAATGTATTTTTTTTAACCTAAAATGCTTGGTTTCCCAAAAATGTAACATTTTTAAAAAGGGTAATAGCAGAAAATACCCCCCAAAATTTGTAACAATTTCTCCAGAGTATGGCGATACCCCATATGTGACCCTAAACTGTTGCCTTGAAATACGACAGGGCTCCAAAGCGAAAGAGCGCCATGCACATTTGAGGCCTAAATTAGGGACTTGCATAGGGGTATTGTACGCCACTGATTCCCAAACAGGGTGCCTCCAGATGTTGTAAAACTCCCAGCATGCCTGGACAGTCAGTGGCTGTCTGGCAATACTGGGAGTAGTTGTTTTGCAACAGCTGGAGGCTCCGTTTTGGAAACAGTGGCGTTCCAGACGTTTGTCATTTTTATTGGGGAGGGGGGCTGTGTGGGGGTATGTGTATGTGTAGTGTTTTTTACTTTACTTTGTGTTAGTGTAGCGTAGTGTTTTTAGGGTACAGTCGCACGGGCAGGGGTTCACAGTAGTTTATCGCTGGCAGTTTGAGCTGCTGCAGAAAATTTGCCACAGCTCAAACTTGTAGCCGGATACTTACTGTAAACCTCCGCCCAAGTGAGTGTACCCTGTACATTCACATTGGGGGGGGGGGGGGGGGGAGAGAAACATCCAGCTGTTGCAAAACTACAACTCCCAGCATGTACTGTATCAGTGCATGCTGGGAGTTATAGTTTTGCAACAGCTGGAGGCAGACTGGTTGTGAAACACCGAGTTTGGTAACAAACTCAGTGTTTTGCAACCAGTGTGCCTTCAGCTGTTGCAAAAGCTACAACCCCCAGCATGTACAGACAGTGGAAGAGCATGCTGGGACTTGTAGTTATGCAACAGCTGGAGGCATACTATTTTGGCTGGGGATTGTAGTTATGCAACAGCTGGAGACACACTGGTTTGCAACCAGTGTGCCTTCAGCTGTTGCAAAACTACAACTCTCAGCAGTCACCGACAGCCAACGGGCATGCTGGGAGTTGTAGTTATGCAACCACCAGATGCACCACTACAACTCCCAGCATGCACTTTAGCTGATTGTGCAAGCTGGGAGTTGTAGTTAAACAGCTGAAGGTACACTTTTCCATAGAAAAAATGTGCAGGGAATGCTGGGAGTTGTGGTGGTCTGCCTCCTGCTGTTGCATAACTACAGCTCCCAGCATGCCCTTTTTGCATGCTGGTAGCTGTTGCTAAGCAACAGCAGGAGGCTGTCACTCAAGTCCAACTGCTGATCCACGCTGCAGGTCAGTCCCTCGCTGCCGCCGCCGCTCCTGGGGCCCCCGATCCCAACAGGGACGCCGGGGATCGGGGTCCCCAGCTGCCGGGGTCCTCTTCCCGCACCCGATCACGTCCTCCGGAAGAGGGGCAGAGAGGGTTGCGGGAGTGACACCCGCAGCAGGTACCCTGATTGGCCGACGAATAAGGGCGATCGTGAGGTGGCACCAGTGCCACCTCACCTCGTCAGACGGCCCCGATCAGCCAGTAATTCCGGGTCACTGGAGACCCGATTGACCCGGAATCTGCCGCAGATTGCTGGGCTGAATTGTTCATCATGACCCCCCTGGGCGATATGCCGCGATGCCTGCTGATCAATATCAGCAGGTATCGGGCACCGGCTCCACTCCAGCTGGCTGCGGGGGGCCGGGAATGGACAGGACGTACTCCTACGTCCTCGGTCCTTAAGGACTCTGAAATGGGGGCGTAGGAGTACGTCCATTGTCCTTAAGGGGTTAAACAGACCAGGTACGACCAAGAGCCCTCATCTAATGTCTCCCTCTTCCCTGGTCCTCTCCTATGCAGAAAAACACCTAGCATCAATATCAGCGGTTCATCTAAAGGGCTCCCTAAACACCAGAGCAGACTATCTGTTCAGACATTGTCTCCATCAGGGAGAATGGCACCTAAATAAGGACATATTCAGAAAAATATGTATACTGTGGGGCTATCCTCCGATAGATCTGTTTGCCACCAGAGAGAATTGCCAAGTAAAGCAGTTTCTCTCCCAGTCTCCCTCAGAGAACCCTACAGCAGTGGATGCACTGTCCCAGTATTGGAAATGGAGTCTGAGCTATGCCTTCCCTCCACAAGAATTAATACTGCAAGTTCTGAAAAAAACGATTCGGGAGGACAGGGCAAGGGTCATTCTCATAGCTCCATTCTGGCCCCGCAGGGCCTGGTTTTCCTGCCTCCGGGAGATGTCATTAACAGACCCTTGGGTCTTACCGGAACAACCGGATCTTTATATTCCATCCAGATACTCAGTCTGCACCTAACTGCATGGAATTTGAAAGGGTAGTTCTGAAGAACAAAGGTTTATCTGAATCAGTCATCTCTACATTACAATCAAGTAGGAAGCCTGTTACCGCCGCAATATACTTCAAGATCTGGAAGGCTTACTTTAATTTTATAGACCCGTCCTTGGTGGACTTTAACAAACCAAATATTGCATCAATCCTGGAATTTTCTTCAGAAAGGTTTAGAAAAGGGTCTTAAAGGGTAGCTCCCACCATCACTTTTTTTTTTCTGTCTCTGCCTATTACCCATCTATCCCTAACCCCCTCCCTGCCTTTAATATTTTTTTATTTTTTTTACATATTAAAAATGCCTTTTGTCTGCCTGGCAGTGTGCTCACTACCAGGCAGACTTCCCCAGCAGGCACCACGTCACTGATGCCTGCTGGGGCCGACACTTCAGCCCAATAGTTCACCTATACAGGGTGCCTCCATCTGTTTCCCCACTGCAACTCCCAGCTTGCCCTGACATCTATTGGCTGTCAGGGCATGCTGGGAGTTGTAGTGGGGAAACAACTGGAGGCACCCTGTATAGGTGAACACCGGATCTGTGATGGCCACGAATCACCCCCCCCGGCCCCGCCGCTCAACCCACTCCCCGGCAAAAGAACAGTCACAGCAGCCCACAACCCCCCCCCCCCCCCCCCCCCCGGCAAAAGAACAGTGACAGCATCCCGCAATCACCCCCCCGGCCCCGCCGCTCAACCCACTCCTTGGCAGAAGAACAGTCACAGCAGCCCACACCCCCCCCCCCCCCCAGAAAAAGAACAGTGACAGCATCCCGCAATCCCGCCGCTCCGCTCAACCGACTCCCCCTCCCCACCCCCCTTAGTTCACCTATTCAGTGTCCCTCCAGCTGTTTCCCCACTACAACTCCCAGCTTGCCCTGAAATCTTTTGGCTGTCAGGGCATGCTGGGAGTTGTAGTGGGGAAACTGGAGGCATATTGTGTAGGTGAACACTCAAACCCCCCCCCCCCTCCATATAATACTTTACCTTGTCCCTGAGCCTGTGCGCATCCACTTCCTGCAAAGCGCTCGCTCCCGCCTGTCTGATTGACAGGCGGGAGCGAGCACTGCAGTGACTGAATTTCGACTTGTTGCCAGTCTTCAACGAGTCGAAATTCAGTGGTGACTGCTGAATGCATTCGGCCACTAGGAGGGCGACCCCCTAGAGGACGAATTTAAAAGTGATTTTAAACTGGTTTAAAATCACTTTTTTAAATTAAAAGTATATTAGAGATATGTTGTAGTACTTAAGTACTACAACATATCAATTTTTTTATTTCATGACAGTGCCCATTTAAGTTAGCCACTCTCAAGGTACAAGTCTCAGCCCTAGGATTCTTGTTCTCTCAATCTATAGGCAGTCATCCATGGATTGTGAGATTTTTTTAAGGCCACCAAAAGACTCCAGATTCCAAAACTCCCTTAGACTCCTTCTTGGGATTTAACCGTAGTTCTTAATATGTTATCTGGTGAACCCTTCGAGACAGTTTCCTCTAACTCCATCAGTCACCTGACTTTGAAGACTGCTCTCCTGGTAGCTGTTACCTCTGCTCGTAGAGTGGGTGAAATCGCTAATTTTTCTTGTCATGAACCATACACTCATATCCTAGATGACAGAATAGTTCTCAGGACTGACCCAGCATTTTTGCCAAAAGTGGTATCTAATTTTCATTTGTCTCAGGAGATAGTCTTACCCTCATTTTGTAGCAATCCGGTAAATGATAGGGAAAAGTCTTTTCATATGCTGGATGTAAGGAGGTGTGTTCTTTCTTATCTGGAAAGAACTAGAGTTTAGAAAATCAAATAGACTATTTGTGCAATTCTGTGGCCAGAATAAGGGTAATTTCGTTAAGAGTGACACCATAGCTAGATGGATTAGGGAGGCTATTTGTTTGTCATATGTCTCCTCTGGCCTGTCTCCTCCTGTTGGTCTCAATGCTCACTCTACCCGTGCAGTTGCATCCTCTTGGGCCGAGAGGAGAGGGGCATCGATAGACCAAATCTGTAGGGCGGCCACCTGGTCGTCTCCCCACACTTTTTTTCGCCACTATAGGTTGGATGTGGGGAGCTGTTCTGATTTATCCTTTGGTTGTAAGGTTCTCCAAACTGTTAACCCACCCTAATCTTGGTCACTGGTATTCTCTCAGGTGGTGCTGTCATGGCGATGGGAAAAGCCGGTAATTACTCACCGGTAATTCTGTTTTCACGAGCCATGACAGCACCGCTGCATTCCCACCCTTTTTTCTTTTCTAAATAAATAGTGTATCACAGGTTTTTAGATCACTTGGGTGTACCATATTTTAAAAAAAATTTACGTATTTCCTTGTTCAGTTACTATTGTTATTATGACTCTTATTACTAACTAAGTAGGAAGGCTCTTCTAGGTCTCTGTAACTCACTGAGGATGGAGAGGAGAGGACTTCCTTTTATTCTCCAAGGTTTCCTGTCCCTAGGGGCGGAGTCCGTCTCTCAGGTGGTGCTGTCATGGCTCGTGAAAACAGAATTATCGGTGAGTAATTACCGGCTATCTTCCATCTCAATGTTAAAGCTTGCCACAGCCTTTTTGGTCGATGCGTCGACGGAATCCATTAGATTTGCGGCAAAAGCTACCGCCTTATCTGATTCCGCTAGAAGGGTCCTATGGGTTAAACGTTGTGCAATCCCTTTTCAGGGTAATGTTATTTTTGGCTCTGTTCTTGAAAAAATTCTTGAACAGGCAGCTGACGGGAAAAAGATTTTCCTTTCCAGAAAAGACCTAAACGAAATAAAAATGTTCGTTCCTTCAATAGGAACAAAGAATATAAAAGGTAAAGGAGAATGATGGAGCTATCCCAAAGGTGGGAAAAGCAAAGACATTATCCTCAATCCCAATTCCGATGACAAAAAGCAATGGGGGGGGGGGGGGGAAGATTGTCTCTATTCAGTCACCAGTGGTCCCCGATCACAAAAAATTCCTTCATTCTAAATTCCATATCTCAGATTCAGAATAGAGTTTATCAGCCTTCCTCCTCTCAGGCATGAAGGATCTCTAGTCTCTTGGAGCGGTCATTCCGGTCCCAATCTTGGAACAGGGTCTGGGTCACTATTACCATCTATTTTTGGTGCTCAAGCCAAATGGCACAATCAGAATTATAAATCTAAGCAGGTTTATTTCTTACAAAGGTTCAAGAGTGAGACCCTGAAGACAGCCATACCTCTGATTCAAAGAGACTCCTGGATGTGTACCATTGATCTAAAAGATGCCTACTTCCACTTAACAATTCATCCCTCATCAAAAATGTTTCAGGTTTGTGATTCCACACACTCGACCCTCAAGTTCCAATTTCAGGAATATCCTCTGCCCTGAGGATATTTATGAAGGTAATGGTAGAGGTGATTGCTCATCTGAGACTAAAAGGAATTTTAATAATTCCTTACCTGAACGACTTACTAATTATTGCTCAGTCAAAGGAGACACTTTATCAGCACCTCCTTCTAACTGTCTTGTCTTCAGAACCTTGGCTGGATCATAAATTCTTGAATTCTCTCCTGCTGTTACAGCGGACAATGTAACCACAGTGGATTTTTCTCAATCCCCAAGGGGGAACAAGACACTCCCCTCTAAGAGATCTCTCCTTAAAGATTTAATCTGGGCAGAGAAAAATGTTCTCTCTCTATTAGTCTCCACGACATCACCCTGAGATTGCCTTTGCCTGATTGGACAGGGAAAAATTGAGAAGTTAAAAGACTCTCCCCCTCCAGTGTTTTTTCCTGTCCCGATCCGGGCAGGTAACCTGAGAGGTGCGGGAGACTAATCTCGCTTGACAGTTTATTTGTTTTTCCTACTTACTTCTGCGGCATCCAGGTCGGGCTTATGCAGAGTGGGAGCGGATCAGGGCGCCGGCTTCTCTTCCACTCCCGTGCTGACTTTTTTTTTTTCCAGCGTCACACGGGGCCTTCATTCTGGTCCGGTGGAAGCGATCCCAGTGCCAGCCAGTATTTGACCTCACTTCTGGTATCATGGGGTCAGTTCCGACCGGATCCCCAGTCCCATGGTCGGCGTCTTAAGTCACTACCGGTGGGGGCAGTGTCACATGCTCCGGCCTGCCCTATAGGATTAAGAGGCGGGCAAATTCAAACGGGATCGCTTCCGGAGCACACACAGGGTTCCCTATTAAAGGAGCCTTAGTCTAGCGTCTCCTGCTTCATTCAGGCTGCTGCGTGGAGCTTCCAGAGTCCAGGATGTCTACTCCAGCAAAAGTCCCTGAGGGTGAGAGACGCTGCAGAATCCAGGATCTGTGAGTACTGAGGGCTATGTAATTTTTCCCAGAGCCTATCTACGGTTGTTTTTTTCTGATCCTTTCCTCCCTTATTTTATTTCAAGGAGAAAAGGATATTACTGTCCCCAAACCTAAACATACTAAAAGGAAATGTTTATTGTGTAATAAGGACTGTGTTATTTCTTTTAAGAAGCCAGTATGTAAAAGATGTTTGTCACAAGGTCAGGGGTTTCCTCCCTATCTAAATTAGCCAGAGATCAAGAAGCTTATCCACACAGAGATTCAGGCTTTTAAATCATAGCCTGTTGCTTCTACCTCAGCTGTGATTAAGGTGCCTAAAAACCTAAGATAATTACTTTTTCTGATTCAGAGGAAAGTACCGCTACTCAGGACATTGAAGAAGTGGTTGAATGTCCTGAGGTAGAGGAGGACCTTGGTTTCAGAAAATTCCTGTTTAGCCCAGAGAATACAGAGGAATTAATCAGAGCCATAAGATCCACCTTTGGTATAGAAGAAGTTCAGGAGCCTTGAACAATTCAGGACAAACTTTTTGGAGGGCTGGGAGATAAAAGAATGCTTTCTTTCCCAGTCCACAGAGACATTCACAAAATCATTAAAGATGAATGGTCCAAACCTGAAAAAAGATCCTTCATTCCAAAAGGGATTAAAAGACGCTATCCCTTTGATAAGGATTCGGAAGATTGGGACACTATCCCTAAAGTAGACATCCCTATTGCGAAGGCAGCAAAACGCACTTCCTTACCCTTTGAGGATGCTACCCAGCTCAAAGAACCCATGGATAGGAAAGCTGAGAGTCTTCTTGATAAGACTTGGGAAGCTGCTGCGACCCTTCTACGCCCTAGTGTTGCTTCCACTTGTGTTGCTAGGACCCTGGGTGTGTGGCTAGATCAACTACACCTGCATATTCAGGGGGATACGCCCCATGAACAGATTCTTGAGTCTCTCCCTCTCCTTAAGATGGCCTCAAACTTTTTATCAGATGCTTCTGTCGAGTGTCGATTATCTGCACGTACGGCTGTATTATCCAACTCCTCAAGATGTGTATTAAGGTTAAAATCCTGGTCTGGGGATCTAGCATCAAAATCCAAGTTATGCTCCCTTCACGGTCAGTTTGTATTTGGTCCTGAGTTAGACTCCATCTTAGCTAAAAGCAGCTGATAATCAAAAAGGGTTCCCTCAAAAGAAAGCAGAACCTAAAAAGACTAATTTGTATCTCCTATGCCAACCAGGTCAGGCTTATAGAGGAGGGAAAGGAAAGACAGGGTGCTGAGGGTGGCAGAGGTAGAGGATTCATTCTTAGTCCGAGCCAGACTGAATCAGATACCAAGAAACAATGATGCCATCCCTGCGGGACCTCAGTTAACTTCTTTGCCCCCCCAATTGGGAAGCTATAATCCCCAATCCCTGGATTGTGAAAATTATACAGGAAGGCTACATAGTAGAATTTACCTCCCCTCCTCCTCATAAGTTTGTAATGACTAACCTCAAATCCTTCCTCGCAGATTCTTCAGGGGGTTCAGGATTTATTAAAATTGGGCGCATTTGTCCAAGTTCCCTCACATCAACACTAACAGGGACATTACTCTCGCCTGTTTTTGGTAAAAATAAAAAAATAAAAACTGTGGGAAGTTCAGAACCATAATAAATTTGAAACCCCTGAACAAATTTGTAAAGTACAGTTATTCAAAATGGAAACTGTAAAATCAGCAGTAGCTCTAATAAAGAAAAATTCAGTTATGGCAACTATAGATTTGAAGGATGCCTATTACCATATTCCAATTCACAATGATGGGGGCATTATATGTAAGGGACACACGCGGCCCAGCTTCACCCAGCTGCTACCTCCAGTGGCCCCCGGATAATTTGAGTTTGAGACCCCTGTCCTACAGGAATAAAAGGGATAGAGAGGTGAAAACCAATTTAGCTAACAAAAACAGTTAATGCGGAAAAAAAAATAAGAGGAAAACGTTTAGACTACTAAAACAAGTTAGTGGGGTAACAAAGGACTATAAGAGAAATAAAATCTGTAGAAAAAAAAAAACTCAAAAATTGCAGCAGAGAGAATTGCCATAGAAAGTAAAAAAGGACCCCAAAATATTCTTTACCTACATAAATAATTTTAAAACCAATCTACTAAATGGCTCCTTCTCTACTGTATTTACAAAGGAAAATCCAATGTCAGATAACAGGGTAGGGCACAAAGTAAATTGTCCTGCAAATCTCACCTTTTTAACACCTTAAAGACCAAGGGCGTAAATGTACGCCCTGGTCCTGCTCCCGTGCTGTAATGCAGGGTCACAGGCTGACCCCACTTCATAGCTGGGTGGACCCGGCGGCTATCAGCCGTCAGGACCCGTAGCTAATGGCTGACATCACTGATCGCAGTGATGCCCGGCATTAACCTCTTAGACGCGGTGATCAAATTTGATCACCACATCTAAAACGGAAGTAAACAGTTCCCCACAGCTCAGTCTAGCTGTTCGGGACCGCCGAGGTGAAATCGCGGCATCCTGAACAGCGATTCAGGATGAGGGTCCCTACCTGCCTCCTCTCCGTCCGATCCGCGCTCTGCTGCTCCATGCCTATTATCAGCAACAGGGCGCTGATAACACTCAGTGCAATGCTATGGCATAGCATTGAAGAGTTTATGCAATCTAAAAAATTGTGTTTATCCCCTTAAGGACACAGCCTTTTTTTGCAAATCTGACCACTGTCACTTTAAGCATTAATAATTCTGGGATGCTTTTACTTTTCATTCTGATTATGAGATTATTTTTTTGTGACATTCTGCTTTATGTTAGTGGTAAAATTTTGTCGATACTTGCATAATTTGTTGGTGAAAAATTCCAACATTTGATGAAAATTTTGAAAATTATGCATTTTGTTTTTTTACTTTGAAACTCTTCTTATAAAGGAAAATGGACATCCCAAATAAATATATATTGATTCACATATACAATAGGTCTACTTTATGTTTTCATAATAAAGTTGATATTTTTACTTTTGGAAGACATCAGAGGGCTTCAAAGTTCAGCAATTTTCCAATTTTTCACAAAATTTTAAAAATCTGAATTTTTCAGGGACCAGTTCAGTTTTGAAGTGGATTTGAGGGGGCCTTCATAATAGAAATACCCCATAAATGACCCCATTATAAAAACTGCACCCCTCAAAATATTCAAAATAACCTTTAGTAAGTGTGTTTAACCCTTTAGGTGTTTCACAGGAATAGCAGGAAAGTGAGGCGGAAAATTGAAAGTCTTAATTTTTTTTTACACTCGCATGTTATTGTAGACCGTTTTTCTTTTTTTATAATTTATAATTTTATTAAGACTAGTTATACAAAACATATGTGAAAAAATAAATCAAGTACGAATCTATGCAAGCCATACACCAATAGTCACATACAATAAAAAAATAAAAAGAACATTCCCGCATTTAAACACCCCCCCCCCCCCCCCTCCACTGGAGAAAAAAAAAAAGACCCAAGTTGCGTTCTATCAATTGTCCCATACTCTTTTACATCTCTGCAACTGAAGAAAAGAAAGCAGGAGCCAGCGCACAGTCTTCAGATTTATTCAAGAGGTATACAAAAGTAACAGGATAGTACACATACCGGCACTCCGGATAGGATGTGATGCGTTTCGGGTCACGTGACCCTTTGTCAAACAGATAGTTGGGTGGAGATTAGCCACCTTTTTATATGGTGTTTCACAGGTGCAGCTTGACTGGCTAATGGAAAAAAGTCCATTAACCCTCAATAGCTCGAACATTGTGAAAACATCAAACAAGCTTAACAAGAAAATGTTACAAACATGCACAAAAGCACAAATACAAATAAGTTATGTTGCATATTACAGAGTTCTATATGCTAACATAATAAAATGCTGCATAATTAAAGGTAAAGTGTGGAATTGGTATAATATTGCAGAAAAGAGGTGTAGGACTAATCATAATACAGAATAATATCAGATCTAAAATTTAGACCATACGGCTGATAACTGCGTAAATTATATATCCAAAAGATTTCTCTGTTGCGAAGGGTTTTAACCCTATCACCACCTCGTTTCTGCTTGTGAACCAATTCTATACCATGGAATGAAAAGTGGGATGTGTCACGGTTATGTTTGTCACAAAAGTGTTTTGAAACACTGGATAGATTGACATGATGGGGATTTAGAATACCTCTAATGTGCTCCTGAATCCTGATTTTAAGCGGACGTTTAGTGCTTCCTATATAGGAAAGGTTGCAAAGTTTGCAACAAATCCTATATACCACAAAGGTAGTTTGGCAGTTTATAAAGGATTTTATGAGCAAGCTGTGTTGAGCAGAAAGTCCAGGTGTGAATTTACACTTGTTGGCATATCTGCAAACAACACATCTTGAGTTGCCACAAGGAAAAAAAACCTTTAACTTTGAGCCAATTTTCGGCTCGTGGACGCACACTGGGTAACATGCTAGGAGATAGCATGCCACCCAGTGTGGGTGCTTTCCTGGAAGAAAAATTACATCCATTTTTAAGAATTTTAGCCAGAGTTGGATCCTGGTCTAAAATGGGAAGATATTTTTTTATGATTTTTAAAATTTGATTATATTCGTTGCTGTAAGTGGTAACAAAGCAAACTTTGGATGCACTCACAGGTGCATTCACACGTTGCGTTTTGGGTACCAGCAAGGAATTTCTTTCTTTACCACTGACTATAGATCGAGCCCGATCTATGGTCCACCATGGATAACCTCTATCCCTTAACCTTGAAGTGACCAAGGTAGATTCCAAATTGAATGAATGGGGAGAAGAACAGTTGCGTTTTGCTCTAGTGAATTCACCTACGGGAACAGATTTTATGGTATGTTGAGGATGGCATGATTCTGCCCGCAGTAAAGTATTGCCGGCACTGGGTTTTCTGTATGTGCAAGTATGCACAATGTTATTTTCCGCAGAAAGAAAGATATCCAAAAATGGAACCTTTGTTTCATGCCAGGAAAAAGTAAAAAACAAATTGTGAAAATTGTTGTTGACATAATCAATAAACTTGTGTGCACGGTCTTGTGTGGACGACCATATGATGATCACGTCATCCACAAAGCGGCCGTACCACACAATGTCTGAAAAAAAGGGATTTTCCTCACAGAAAATATATTGGAGTTCCCACCAAAAAACATAAAGATTAGCTGCAGATGGGGAGGATTTTGCCCCATTGAAGCTCCTGTTTTCTGTAGGAAAAATTGGTCTTCAAACATGAAAAAGTTATGTGATAGAATGTAATGCAATGCCTCCAATGTGAATGATTTTAATTCGGAACTGTAAATGGAAAACAGATCCATGACATCCGAAACTGCTTGTACTGACAAGGCATGTGGTAATGATGAATATAAAGATTCAATATCCATTGTGAGCCAAGAATAGGAATTATTCCATTTTATTTGGTCCACAATGGATAGTAAATGTTGGCTGTCCTTAATGTAACTGGGGCATAACGGTACAAGAGGCTGAAGAATAGAGTCCACCCATTCACACAAGTGTTCATTTAAAGAGCCGATGCCCGCCACGATGGGTCTCATGGGTGGCGGGAATCGGCCCTTGTGAACCTTTGGGAGTGAGTGGAAAATCGGGGTAATAGGATTAGATACTAACATGTAATCATATTGCTTTTGAGTGATGACCCCCATTTGTAATCCTGTATTGAGAAGTTGAGTCAGATTCTCAGTGAACATCACTGTAGGATCAGACTTCAACCGACAATATGTACTGGTGTCATCTAAGAGGGTTTGATTCAGCTGGCAATAAAGTGATCTATTCATGCATATCACAGAACCCCCTTTGTCAGCCGACCGAACTACCAATTCCCGATTGTCACGTAACTGACAGATGGCCATTTTTTCCCCCTTGGACAGGTTACCAGCGCCCCGGTTCTCAGAGCCATGTGCCAAGCACATGAGATCCTGAATGACCAAGTCCTGGAAACTGTCCATGGGGGAAGATCTGGACTGTAAGGGATAGAAAGTGGGATTGCCAACAAAAAAATTTTTTGAGACTCACAAATGGATTGCATTGCAGAGGATTCATTTTCAAGTATTTTCAAATTACAAACAGACATCTGATCAGATAAAGTGGTACAAGGAACACTAACAGAAGAAAAAGGATCAGGTGATGGTGAAGTAACAGATAAGTCATCATTTAAGTCCTTATTATCCTCAAAAAACTTTTTAACTGTTAGAGTTCTTATGAATTTGTTCACATCAAGAATGGTATTGAAAACATCAAAATGGTGAGATGGAGAAAAACCCAGTCCTTTGGACAGAACTGAAATTTGCAGTTCACTTAGGATAAATGATGACAAATTGATCACATCTTGAGATCCACTTATTTGTTTCTCACCTTGTATTCTCTTGTGGAGCGTCTTGGGCCGGTGTTTTCTGCCGGCCCTCCGACCGCGTTTTTTGACTTTTTTCTTTTTGTCGCACCATCTCGTGCGATAGAAGGGTCAACGCATGCATCCGACATTTCCGAGGTGTCTGAAAAGGAATCAGATGTGTCCGATTCAGGAGAGCTGAACGTGACTCTTGGTCCTTTGGTTGTTTTCCGTGGAGGGGGTGGTTTTTTTAAAATAGATTTGGATGGAAGAATTTTATCCCAAGAACCCCAGGCATAAACTTTGTTGGATTGAAAGTCATGAAGATCCCGTTGGAACTTCCATTTTTTGGAATCAATGACAACTTTTTCCAACTTGGCTATATTGTCCTTTAATTTCTGGTCAAACACACTTAAATCAGGTAGGTCAGAAAAAGGGATTAAATCCTCTTGAATTTGTTTAATGTCACTCCGGACTTTGGCAAGGGAATCCTGCTCTGAGCTGATGAGGATATTAATAAGCTGCAGTGAGCAAGTGGTTAAAGCTTCTTCCCACTTGCGATGCAAATCCTCGCTGAGAGCTATGGTAGGGAGTTTTTTTAAGCGCAAACCCCTAGGAACAAGACGTTGTTCTCCATATTGTTGCAAAGTCGTGATATCCCACCATAATTTAGTTTCACGTACCATGAGCTTTTCCAGAGTGTTCATCCGTAGGTGTAATTTGATATCCTTGGAGGCTTTTTCAGCATCGAACACATCTATGGCAGTGTTCATACGGACAGAACAGTCCTCAATGTCCTTGAATGCCATCAAGTGTGATTTCGCCAGAGCTGGAGCCTCTTGTTCCGTGACCTCTTCTGAAGACATAGTATGGATAGGGAGCTCGACTGGTGGGGAGAACACCTTGGAACAAAAGCGAAATGGAAGATAGTCAGCTGACTATCTTCCATCTCTGCAACTGCTTAATTGAGGGTTGAGCCTTCAAATATTCATATTTTTAATTTTATTCACTAAATTCAACCATTCCATAGCACTTGGAACTCGATCAGATAGCCATACCCTGAGAATCCACAATTTGGCACAGAACAGAACCTTGTTAATTAGCAACGTGTACTTACTCCCTTGAACAGATTCTCCCAAAATTACTGATCTGCCTGTTAACGACATTTGTGTTCCCAATTTATTATTTATATGGTTCCCGATCCCTGCCCAGTAATCTGCTATTTTCCGACAGTTCCATATTACATGTATAAAATCCGCTTCACTCATAGCACATCTTGGACATATTGAGCCTGCTTGAGACCCTTTCTTGGCCAGCTGTTTCGGAGACAGGTATGTATTATACACAATTCGTAACAGAGTAAGGCAGAAATTATTATTAATTGAGATATTGGGGATATTCTTCAAAATACTACCCCATTGCGTCTCTGAGATTTCTCCCAATCACTTGGCCCATAATGAACTATATTTCAAATTTACTTTCTGCCTACGCTCTTTCAACAATAACCCGTAAATTATAAGTTTATAAATTATAACCCATTAGTTTCTTGTCGTGCTCATTTTTCTTTATTAACTCTAATACTCCATGATTCTGTTAACAAATCATTTTTATATTCCATACTCCGAAATGCGTGATTCAGTAAGAGAAAACTAAAATATTGGTTTCTATTTAGTGAATATTTATCAACTAAATTATCAAATGTGATCATCTTATCTCCCACCATTATTTGTGATACATATTTAACTCCAGAATTAATCCAAAATCTGGCATCCTACATTTTCATAAATTCTACCAAACTACGATTATACCATAAAGGATTAATTCTGCTCCCCTTAATCCCTATAACTTTTTTCAGTAAAGTTTAACCCTTCAGTATCATCCTCCCATATGAAAAGGATGAATCTATTTGTTTTGCCTCTAAACTTTCCATTATTCCAAAAGCTTCCCATGCATTAATCAACCTACAGTGCTGTAGACAAGACCTATTGTCTTTATCCAAAATAAATTTTATTATACGGGCCAAGTAATAAAGTTTAAAACTCGGGGCAGCACAGCCCCCCCCCCCTCTCCTGGCTTTGCACACAAAACCTCATCTTTCAGTCTCTGCCTTTTCCTCCCCCAAATGAAACGATTTAACTTCCTATGGAACTGATCGAACCAAAACTCCGGGATCCACACTGGGGTCGAGTTCAACAGAAAGAGGAGCTAGGTCAACATTATCATTTTTTATCAAGGCTACTCTGTCAGCTATAGAGAAGGGGAGTTTCCCTCAGACCTGCATCTTCTTCTCCATTTTCTTTACAAGGGGATTCAAATTTACTTCCATATATCTATGCGGGTTAGTTGTACTCCAAACTCTGTTCATCATGCACTATTCTAAGTGGTACATCCCTTTCCCTCAGACAGAACCCGATAAGCATAATATATTACTTCAGCCAGTTAATCTCCAGCCCTGCATACTTTCCAAAGTTTGAGACAGTTCCTATAATTTCTGGCAGAGAGATTATCGGGTCCTGAATGAAAAGAAGTTGATCGTCAGCATACAGAGGCAATCTGTGTTCCTCCCTATTCATCCTGAATCCCTCCACTGTGGATAAGTTGCGAATCAGATTAGCCAGAGGCTCTATATATAACGCAAAAAGGAGGGGCAAGAGGAGAAAGCCCTGGCGGGTAGCTCTGCCTAATACAAAGCCTCTAGATAGGGACTTACCCCATAATATTCTAGCAGACGGTTGTGCATATAAAAGCCTAATCCAGTGTATAAATTTCTCCCCAACCCCAACTGCTCTCAACACTTCCCACAAAAAGCTCCACTCCACCCTGTCAAACGCCTTAGTGGCATCCAAAGACAGGATGGAGCGGAGCTTACCCTCTCCCCTTTGGATATTTTCATATGTCCTCTGAATGTTGGTGAATAAACTTCTCTGCGGAATAAAACCAGTCTGATCCCTATTAATCAATTTCCCAATAACACGACTAAATCTTTTCGCCCAAATCTTAGCAAAGATCTTTGCGTCAGAATTCAGTAGGGATATTGGTCTATATGATTCTACATATAACAGATTATTTTTCTTTGGTATTAATAAAATGTAAGCTAACAAATTTGGGGAGCCCCCCCCCCCCCCCTTTACAGGATTCATTAATAATGTCTAAAATTATAGGGGCCAATACATTAACTAATTTTTTATAAATGCCAAAAGGCAGCCCATCCGGTCCCGGGGCAGATTTAACTGGAGAAGATAGTATAACTTCTCTCACCTCACTCAAGCAAATAGGGGGAGTCTAAGTCCAGACCCTCCTGTAACGTTATTCTGGGTAAATTCACCTGTTGAAGAAAGTTCTTACATTCCGGCTCTCCCTCTCGAGCTATATAAATTCTTAAAAAACTCCTCGAACACCTCAACTACCTTCTCGGGGTCATTCACCATTTCCCCATCCTTATATATAGATCCGCTTATCTGTCTAGAACCCTGGGAGTTAATTAGTCGGGCTAACATAGCTTTCGGCTTCCCTCCCTCACAAAAATATCTTTGGCCCATGAAAAATACCTTGTTCTGGGCTTTCTCCCTTTGCCACATAGCCAGATCCCTTTGGGCCCCTTTTAGTTTATTAATGTTTATAGTGGAATTTGATACAGAGAATTAATTTTCTGCTTCCCTAACTACATTTATTAACTCCTCCTCTCTTTTCCTGAAAGACTTTTTCTTATTATTAATTTAGTAAAATAACAGTCCTCTAAAGAAGGCTTTAAACGTATCCCAGACTACCTTAATGTCCGCCGAGTATCGACCCCTGACATCTATCTTTTTTAACTCTTATCTCACACTACGGGCGCACTACAATGCTCAGACGAGAAGGTCACATTTGGCTTTTGGAAAGCAAATTTTGCTAAAATGTTTTTTTGGGGGGACATGTCACATTTAGGAAGCCCCTATGGTGCCAGAACAGCAAATAAAAAACTACACCCCTATAGGATCATAACAAGGCGTACAGTGAGCCTTAACACCCCCACAGGTGTTTGATGACTTTTCGTTAAAGTCGTATGTGTAAATGAAAAAAAAAAATTGTCACCAAAATGTTGGTTTTTCTCCAAATTCAACATTTTTACAAGGGGTAATAGGAGAAATGCCCCCCAAAATTTGTAAAATTTCTTCTGAGTATGGAAATACCCCATGTGTGGATGTCAAGTGCTCTGCTGGTGCACTACAATGCTCAGAAGAGAAGGAAAGGAGCACCATGGAGCTTTTTAAGAGAGAATTTGGTTGGAATAGAAGTCAGGGGCCATGTGCGTTTACAAAGCCCCCCCATGGTGCCAGAACTGTGGACCCCCCCCCCCCCCCCTCACATGTAACCCTATTTTGGAAACTACATCCCTCACAGAATTTATTAAGGGGTGCAGTGAGCATTTACACCCCACTGGCATTTGCCAGATCTTTGGAACTGTGGGCTGTGCAAATGAAACATTTTATTTTTCATTTTTTACAGACCCCCCCCTCGGCGATGTGCCGGGATGCCTGCTGAATGATTTCAGCAGGCATCCTGGTCTGGTCCCCGACTGGCTATCGGCAGGGACTGGAATTCCCACTGGCGTAAATGTAACCGCTTCCCTAATAAAAGTTAGAATCACCCTCCCTTTTCCCATTTAAAGTAAAAAAAACATGCAGACAAAAATAAAACGTGGTATCGCCGCATGCGTAAATGTCCAAACTATAAAAATATATTGTTAATTAAACCGAACGGTCAATGACGTATATATAAAAAAATTCCAAAGTCCAAACTTTATTTTAGTCATTTTGTATACCCTAGAAAAAGTACTAAAAAGTAATCAAAAAAGTTCCATTAAAACAAAAGTGAGCCCTCATACATCCCCGTATGCGGAAAAATCGGGTCTCTGGGACCCGACCGCACGGTAATTTTGCATGATCCCGGCTGTCACAGACAGCCAGGACCATGCTGAAGTATAGGAGCGAGGTGGCAAGCCTACCACCTCCTCCTATCCCCTGCAATTCCTCGTTTAGCTAACCGACCAATTGCAGGGGGGGCAGTTACTTCCTCCCGCCCGGCCCCTGGAAGTCCGGAGAGAACTGGAGGAAGACCGGAGGACGCGGCGGGGGACGGGGGAGTTTTGGGGCCCTGGCCGGTACTTACCTCGTCCCTGAAGACCCGGATCCCGGCGGCGGAGATGACAGGTGAGTGGATCTTCGGCGGCGGCACGGGACCTTTGCAGCAGTCCAGACCGCCGTAAAGCGATCTGGACTGCTCCATCTGGTCCCCTTACACTACAACTCCCAGCATGCCCAGAGAAGCCCTTGGCGTCCGGGCATGCTGGGAGTTGCAGTTTTGCAACATCTGGAGGTCCGCAGTTTTGGGACCACTGTGCCCTTCCAGATATTGCAAAACTACACATCCTCAGCATGCCCTTACTGTCCAGGCATGCTGGAAGTTGTAGTTCTGTAACATCTGGCCCTTCAGATGTTGCAGAACTACAACTCTCAGCATGCCTGGACAGTTTTAGCATACTGTGAGTTGTAGTTTTGCAACATCTGGAAGGGCACAGATTGGGAACCACAATATTAGTGGTCTGCAAACTGTAGTCCTCCAGATGTTGCAAAACTACAACTCCAAGCATGCTGGGAGTTGTAGTTCGGCAACATCTGGCTCTAAAGATGTTGCCGAACTACTACTTCCATCATGCCTGAGAATGTTTGGGAGTAGTGGTTTTGCAACAACTGGAGGCACACTGGTTGGGAAACATTGTCTGTTTCCTAACTCAGTGTTTCCCAACCAGTGTGCCTCCAGCTGTTGCAAAATTATAACAACCAGCATGCACTGATAGACTGTGCATGCTGGGAGTTGTAGTTTTGCAACAGCTGGAGGTCCCCCCCCCCTGTTAATGTACAGGGTACATTCACATGGGCAGGGGGCTTACAGTGAGTATCAGGCTGCAAGTTTGCAATGCAGCAAATTTTGCGCGGCAGCTCAAACTCGCAGCGGGAAACTCGCTGTATTCTCCTGCCCATGTGACTGTACCATAAAACACTACACTACACTAACACAAAATAAAATAAAAAGTAAAAAACACTACATATACACATACCCCTACACAGCCCCCCTCCCAATAAAAATGAAAAACGTCTGGTACGCCACTGTTTCCAAAATGGAGCCTCCAGCTGTTGCAAAACAACAACTCCCAGTATTGCCGGACAGCCGTTGACTGTCCAAGCATGCTGGGAGTTTTGCAACAGCTGGAGGCACCCTGTTTGGGAATCACTGGCGTAGAATACCCCTATGTCCACCCCTATGCAAATCCCTAATTCAGGCCTCAAATGCGCATGGCGCTCTCACTTTGGAGCCCTGTCGTATTTCAAGGAAACAGTTTAGGGCCACATTTGGGGGGCTTTTTCTCCTTTCACCCCTTATGAAAAAGTTGGGGTCTACACCAGCATGTTAGTGTAAAAAAAAAAAATTTTTACACTAACATGCTGGTGTTGCCCTATACTTTTCATTTTGACAAGAGGTAAAAGGGAAAAAGCCCCCCAAAATTTGTAATGCAATTTCTCCCGACTACAGAGATACCCCATATGTGGGCGCAAAGTGCTCTAGGGGCGCACAACAAGGCCCAGAAGGGAGAGTGCACCATGTACATTTGAGGTGATTTGCACAGGGGTGGCTGATTGTTACAAACGCAAAAAAAAAAATTATAATAAATAAATGTGACCCCATTTCGGAAACGACACCCCTCATGGAATGTAATGAGGGGTGCAGTGAGAATTTACACCCCACTGGTGTCTGACAGATCTTTGGAACAGTGGGCTGCGCAAATTAATTTTGTACAGCCCACTGTTCCAAAGATATGACAGACGCCAGTGGGGGGGTAAATGCTCACTGTACCCCTTGTTACGTTCCTCAAGGGGTCTAGTTTCCAAAATGGTATGCCATGTGGGGGTTATTTTGCTGTCCTGGCACCATAGGGGCTTCCTAAATGCGACATGCCGCCCCCGAGCAAAATTTGCTCTCAAAAAGCCAAATATGACTCCTTCTATTCTGAGCATTGTAGTTCGCCCGTAGTGCACTTCAGGTCAACTTATGAGGTACCTCCATACTCAGAAGAGATGGGGTTACAAATTTTGGGAGGTATTTTCTGCTATTAACCCTTGCAAAAATGTGAAATTTGGGGGGAAGCACATTTTAGTAAATTTTTATTTTATTTTTTTACATATGCAAAAGTCGTGAAACACCTGTGGGGTATTAAGGCTCACTTTATTCCTTGTTACGTTCCTCAAGGGGTCTAGTTTCCAAAATGGTATGCCATGTGCTTTTTTTTTGGGCTGTTCTGGCACCATAGGGGTTTCCTAAACGCAACATGCCCCCCAAAAACCATTTCAGAAAAACGTACTCTCTAAAATCCCCTTGTCGCTCCTTCGCTTCTGAGCCCTCTACTGCGCCCGCCGAACACTTTACATAGAGACATATGAAGTGTGTGCTTACTCGAGAGAAATTGGGCTACAAATACAAGTATAAATTTTCTCCTTTTACCCCTTGTAAAAATTCAAAAATTGGGTCTACAAGAACATGAGTGTAAAAAATGAAGATTGTGAATTTTCTCTTTCACTTTGCTGCTATCCCTGTGAAACACCTAAAGAGTTAAAATGCTGACAATGTCATTTTGAATACTTGGGGGGTGCAGTTTTTATAATGGGGTCATTTTCGGGGTATTTCTAAGATGAAGACCCTTCAAATCCACTTCAAACCTGAACTGTTCCCTGAAAAATAGTGAGTTTGGAAATTTTGAGAAAAATTGGAAAATTGCTGCTGAACTTTGAAGCCCTCTGGTGTCTTCCAAAAGTAAAAACACATCAGTTTTATGATGCAAACATAAAGTGGACATATTGTATATGTGAATAAAAAAAAAAATTTGAATATCCATTTTCCTTACAAGCAGAGAGCTTCAAAGTTAGAAAAATGCAAAATTTTCAAATTTTTCATCAAATTTTGGGATTTTTCACCAAGAAAGGATGCAAGTTACCACAAAATTTTACCACCATGTTAAAGTAGAATATGTCACGAAAAAAAAATCTCTGAATCAGAATGATAACTAAAAGCATTCCAGAGTTATTAATGTTTAAAGTGACAGTGGTCAGATGTTCAAAAAAATGGCCGGGTCCTAAAGTGAAACATGGCCTGGTCCTTAAGGGGTTAAACATGCTAATTTTGGTGCATGTAGGTATAATTTTTTTTTCAAATAGTAAAATAAAACTTTGCGACTGTATGGACCTACCGAATAAAGATATGGTGTTGTTTTCTTAAGGAAAAGTGCACTGTGTAGAATCGTAAAGCCCCCAAAAGTTACAAACTAGCAGATTTTTTTTTCTTCAATTTTGCCTCACAAATATATATTTTGTTTCTCCGTAGATTTTGTGGTGAAATGACTGATGTCATTACAAAGTAAAATTGGTGGCGCAAAAAGAAAGAAAAAAAAAAAGCCCTCACATGGGTCTGTAGGTGGAAAATTTAAAGCGTTATTATTTTTAGAAGGTAAAAATGAAAGTGCAAAAAATGAAAAATGACCCAGTCCTTAAGGGGTTAAACCAAGGTAAAGTGCGGTGCTGCCTTAGTAACATACAAACACACAAATCACTGGGCCCAGATGGCAACCATCCCAGAGTTTAGCAAGAATTACGTACAGTGCTAGAAAGACCCTTATTGCTTATATTTAAAGATTCTATAATAACAGGGATGGTTCCACAGGACCGCTGCTTAGCAAATGTGGTACCAATATTTAAAAATAAATAAATAAATAAATAAAGGGTCAAAAATGGATCCGGGGAACTACAGGCTTGTAAGTTTAACATCTGTTGTGGGTAAGATTTTTGAGGGTTTGAGCTATTCTGGAATATCTTAATAAAAATAACCTTCTGACCCAGCACCAACAAGGGTTTATGCAGGATCGGTCCTATCAGACTAATCTGATCAGCTTCTATGAGGAGGTCAGTTATAGATTGGATTAGGGTGAAGCTGTGGATGTTGCGTATCTGGACTTTTCTAAGGCATTTGATTCTGTACTGCACAAAAAGATTATTACACAAAATGAGGAGGCTGGGACTAGGGTAGGACATATGTAAATGGGTTAGCAACTGGCTCAATGACAGGAAGCAGAGGGTGGGGATCAATGGAACTTTGGTTGGGTGACAGTTACTAGTGGGGTACCACAGGGGTCAATACTGGGTACAGTTCTTGTCAATATGTTTATTAATGACCTTGTAGAGGGATTACAAAGAAGAATTTCTATATTTGCAGATTACACCAAACTGGGTAAGGTGATCACCACAGAGGATGATAAGTATGAGGTCACTTTCCTGCATCCCACACATCAGCCACCCCACCCATTGAAACACACCTGTGATCCCTTCAATGCAATACACCAGTGTTTTCTAATCAGGGTGCCTACAGCTGTTTCAAAATGAACTCTCTCCCACCCAGCGGTCACTCCACCCATAGAAGCAGGACAGACTCCCTCTGATTACCTGACCAGTGATGTCAGGACTCGATGCACTGCAACCTGGGAAATCCAGAGACGACCTGAGTAAATTTGTATGCCGTTAAAAATAAATATTGGGGCAAAAATCATAGAATAATTGTGAGACCCCCATTACACACAGGTACAGACACTATATTATGAATTACACTAACTTTATAGCCTCTGTAGCATAGTCAAATAAAAAAAGATCCTGGAATACCCTTTTATTGTGGAGAAATGTAAGGTTATGCACTTGGGCCATAAAAACAACATGTACAATTATGTGCTAAATAAGATATTAGGTAAAACTTCTTCCGAAAAAGACTTGGGGGCACTGGTAGACAGTAAATTCTACTTTAGTGATCAGTGCCAGGCAGCGGGACAGGAACATAGTTTTGCCATGTATAAATCATTAGTCAGACCACATATGGAGTATTGTGTCCAATTCTGGGCCCCTGTATATAAGAAGGACATGGCTGAACTGGAGAGGGTGCAGAGGGGGGCAACAAAGATAGGTAATGGTATGGGGGGGGATTACAGGATCAACTTGGGGTTGTTTAGTTTAGTTGTTTAGTTGTTTAGGGGAGACCTGATCTCAATGTACAGATATATGAATGGACAGTACAGAGATCTTTCTAAATCTAGAGGAAAGGTTTCACTATCATCACAGAGATTATTTACTGTTAGAGTAGTGAGACTATGGAACTCTCTGCCACATAATGGCCCTGATTTACTATTGTAAATCAGATAGTACCAATTTTGTTGGGTTGTGCTCCAGATTCTCACGCATTGCGCCAGAAATTCTGTGTGCACCAGAATTTGCACCAAAATTGGGGGGAAAAAAATGACAAAATTCTCCAATTAACTGAGTAAACCCGAAAAAGGGGCATGGCCATCAGGGAAGTGGGCGTGGCCACCCGACATTTTCACAAAAACCCAAACATATTTACTAAAGTTTCCACAGAAATGTAGTGGGTATGTGCTGAGGAAAACAATACAGATCAGAGCATGTGTATAAATTAAAAAAAAAAAGCAAAATGGAGGGAAACCTTAGTAAATACCGTGGAAAAAAAATTGTAGGGAACTAAAATTCACTAAAGAAAACTACACTCTACTCTTAGTAATTACTGGCCAATGTTCTAATGACTCAAACAAATTTAAGGGGGGGCTGGATGTTTTTCTGGAAAAATATAATATTAGAGGTTATGGATACTAGATTTATGTGGATAGAATGTTGATCCAGGGATTTATTCGCCATATTGGGGTTGGGAAGGAATTTTTCTTCTGTCATGGGGCAATTGGCATCAGCCTCACAGGGGTTCTTTGCCTTCCTCTGGATCAACATAGTAGGGTTTTAAGTTTAACTCGATTGACTCTTGTCTTTTTTCAATCTTTCAAACTATGTTACTATAAGTTTAGCAGAGAATTATTTTTTTTTTCCCTCCGCTAAATTCCTGTAAAATTACTGGATCACCGACGGGACCCATGCATGTGAATGGGGGCAGTCGGGATACGACAGTAGCAGTTTGCATCCGATGGATGCAAACTGCAATCTGAACCCAGCCTTACATAGCTGATAAGGTTGGAAAAAAAAAAGCACAAGTTCAATCTATAACCCTACTGATTGATCTAGCAGAAGGTAACACCCCCCCCCCCCCCCCTTCTAAGGCTTTTAAACTTTCTGGCATTTTTACCCTTCTTACAGGTTTCTTCGGCTCACCGTTGGTCGGGAGGTGGCATCCCCAGCAGGTGCGACGTCATCTGAAGACTTGCCATGGGAACTTTAACCCTCTCTCCTATGTTGCACTTGCACTACAGAACACAGCATAGAAGAGGCAGCCAATCCCAGCAGGCTGCTTCTACACCCCCTCCTCTATGTACGTGTAACACAGAGAGGAGGGGAATTGGAGCAGACCTGCAGATTGGCTGCAGAGGCAGAGAGCAAACACTGTGTAAAGTTAAGGTTCAGACTGCATTTCCGGACTTTGGACTTCAGCCAGACCACCACAGACCAAAGTCTGTTCGTGTGAGAGGAGAAAATGCATCACGGACAAGGAGGAAGACCCCTAGTGGCAGATTTTTTAAATCGTGAAGAAGCATAGAAAACTAAAAAAAAATTTTAACAGACAGTAAATTAGGAATATTTATTTCATATAAGGAATGAAATATTAAAATAGTTTTAATAACGGTGCCCATTTAAATGTATATTTGTAATATACATTTGTAAACTGTCTTGTCCCTGCAGCTATTTCCTGTTTCCCTTATGTTCTTACAGCAGCACAGATGGGGTATTCCACCCCTCGAGAACTGGCAGGACCGATGGATTTTTATTGAATGAATGAATAAATAAATAGATATATATCCCCTATATAACAGAGGAATCACCCTCAGTCCCTTGTGTTTTTTTTTCTGTCCCCCGGTGGAGGGTTGGGAATTTTTTTCGCTTACCATTTGGCTCCACATCCATCCTTGGATGAAGGGGAAAGGCCTACATTTGCCTTGATAGCTTGAGATGTCTCCATATCTACCTAGATAAATCAAGAGAGTTCAGAAAGGATGAGAATCTCCTTATTCTCTTTTTAGGGGCCTGGGAGAGTCATAAAGCCTCAAAACCCTGGGTTAAATAAGCCATTCTAGAATCCATAAGAAGCATTTCAAGGTCCTGGAGTGGCCTAGCCAGTGTCCAGATTTCAACCCCATAGAAAACCTTTGGAGGGAGTTGAAAGTTTGTGTTGCCCAGCGACAGCCCCAAAACATCACTGATCTAGAGAAGATCTGCATGGAAGAATGGGCCAAAATACCAGCAACAGTGTGTGTGTGTGTGTGAAAACCTTGTAAAGACTTACAGAAAAAGTTTGACCTCAAAAGGGTATATAACAAAGTATTGAGATTAACTTTTGTTACTGACCAAATGCTTTTTTTCCCACCATAATTTGCAAATAAATAATTTTTTTATATAACTCAACGTATGTGTATGTGTGTGTGTGTATGCTCCAGCATCATGTTCAAACAACTGAAGATATTAACATGAAACTTGGCACACACGTTACTTATATGTCAACAACAAGCATAGGATAGGTAATTTAACCCTTACCCACCCCCATTTGCGAGAGTCAGGGTTTTTATTTAAAGTCCCATACAAGTCTATGGGAAATATATGTTACTGCATAACTTCCAAACAGCTGGAGGTATTTCGATAATACTTGGTCACATGTTACTTATTTGTCAAAGAAAAATTTATAAAAGTTAAATTATGAGGATGAGGTTTTTGTTTCAAGTACAGTGGGGCAAAAAAGTATTTAGACAGCCACCAATTGTGCAAGTTCTCCCACTTAAAAAGATGAGAGAGGCCTGTAATTTTCATCATAGTTATACCTCAACTATGAGAGGCATAATGAGAAAAAAAAATATCACGTCTGATTTTTAAAGAATTTATTTGCAAATTATGGTGGAAAAGTAGTATTTAGTCAATAACAAAAGTTAATCTCAATACTTTGTTATATACTCTTTGTTGGCAATGACAGAGGTCAAACATTTTCTTTAAGTCTTCACAAGGTTTTCACACACTGTTGCTGGTATTTTGGCCCATTCCTCCATGCTGATCTCCTCTATTGCAGTGATGTTTTGGGGCTGTCGCTGGGCAACACAGACTTTCAACTCCCTCCAAAGGTTTTCTTTAGGGTTTAGATCTGGAGACTGGCTAGGCCACTCCAGGACCTTGAAATTCTTCTGACGAAGCCACTCTTTTGTTGCCCAGGTGGTGGACTTGGGATCATTCTCATACTGAAAGACCTAGCCATATTTCATTTTCAATGCCCTTGCTGATGGAAAGTTTTTTTTTATCTTATGATACATGGCCCCATTCATTCTTTCCTTTACCGGAGCGTGCAGCCTCATGTGATCTCAGCCGTGTGGTGAATCCGGCCTCCCTGCGTGGATGAAGGGCCCCTGCTAGAATCTCGCGAGAGGATGGGGGAGCGTGCTCCCACATATGACCCCAGGCATGCCGGCGGGAGAAGACGCTGGAGATGAGCACTGGATGTCCGGAGACGGCATGGAGCTGAGAGAGGCCGGACTTCGGGAGAGAGGAGAGGGAGCCGATGCCGGTGGTGAGCGTAAAAGTGTGGGGAGGCGGTTGCCGATGATTGCTACCGCAGTCCGTAAAGTGTCCGGCAGTACAAAATGCGAGGAACAAGAGGACAATAGCTGGCGAAGGGGGAAGCAGCATATGGGTGAGACCATTCTGATTCTATTTGCTTCACAACCCTGGCAAAACCACCTGAATTGCCTCTTGGTAGTGGAAACTGACGTAACCAGTAGTAGTTACAGAGGCAGTTTTAATTTAGTTAGTGGTTGGAGAAGTGTTGTAATCACTACTAACTGATTAATCCACTGGCAAAAGTTATGCTGCATTTTTTGCCAAAGAATATATGGTATATCCTTCTTAATGAACTAACAAGAACTTACCCTACTAACCACTAGCTAATGAAATAGTGATTGGCAAGGGATATCTTTGAGCCAATTTTTTTGATATAGAGCATCTCTCACTGACCAACTAAGGAAGCGGTATGCCCTTTGTCAATTGGTAAAGGTCATATAACAACTCCCTTCAATTGAAGTACTAACCAAGAGCTCACTTCACTAATTTAACTAAGGCTGGGTTCACATCACGTTTTCTCCCATAAGGGAGCGCATACAGCAGGGAGGAGCTGAAACCTTGCGCTCCTGTATGCAGTCGTATGCGCTCCCGTATGTAATTTATTTCAATGAGCCGGCCGGAGTGAAACGTTCGGTCGGCTCATTTTTGCGCCGTATGCGCTTTTACAACCGGACCTGAAACCGTGGTTGACCACAGTTTTAGGTCCGGGGAAAAAGCGCATACAGCGCAAAAATGAGCCGACTGAACGTTTCACTCCGGCCGGCTCATTGAAATTAATTACATACGGGAGCGCATAGAAAGGCATCCAGGAGCGCGAGGTTTCAGCTCCCCCCTGCCGTATGCGCTCCCGTATGGGAGAAAACGTGATGTGAACCCAGCCTAACTGACATCTCCCAGGGTGAAAACTGGTATACAACCTTTTCAGTAATGGCATGGTAAACTTAAAAGTTGGTACGCCTTGTTATGTGGCGCATTTTTTTTTTTTTTGGCAAAGGTGCTCTATGTCAACCAATCAATGGTAACTGATACACTGAATTTTATACTAACCAACTAACTGGCCATTGGTACATATTACGGACGTATTTACTGGTATCTGTTATACGGTAAACTTTTATTAGTAACACACATGGTAATCGGTTTAATGTAGGTTCTATGAATTAACCAGTTGGTAAATGGAATGCGGTATTTTCTGTACTATTTAGAATGAACTAATTTGCAATTAGACTGTATTTTCTGTTAATTAACTGGTAACTGATATATAGTAAAATAGAGTGATAATTTGTATTTGCCTCATATAACATCATGGTGTGAGGGTCGGTGCACAGCTTATCCTGTAGTTAATGGGTAAATCTGATTGTCGGAGAGCCCAGTAACAAACATCTAGAAGGAGTTTATTGCATGGATTAAATAGGGGGAAACGCTTGATAGTATTGCTTTCTGACTAATTAATTGGTAATTGATATTCTGGGCTGGTTGGCTAACTGGTGGCTGAGGCAGAGATTCACACTAAACCAATTGGTTGGCCACTAGCTTACCTCACTAATGAACTCATGAGTAATCTGTAAAAAGTTTTTAGTTTTTTTTTTTTTTACTGGTATGTGCATTGGTCTTGCATTAGTTAACTAATTGGTAAAGCGGCAGACGCTGAGAGCAGAATATAGTGCCCTTCATTGTAAAGTAGAATTTAAGTTTCTTTTTTAATCTCTCTTTATTTTCTCTCCCTTTCTCTTTGGGGTACCGTCCTACCTCTACGAAGGTGGGGGAGGGGGGGGGGGGGGAGAGGTAGAGAAAAGGGAAAAAACAAAGGGTTGGTGGTATTTGGATGATCAGTATATATTACACACAGGAACTTGGGTATTTATGTTTTGAGGAAACTGGATGAGTACACACATTCACATGGAATATTAGGGGGTTGGGAGATAGGAGGGAAGAGGTTAGCTATTATGGGGGTTATTAAAAACCACTTGTCAGGGGTAGTGGGATTATTAGAAACACATTTAACAAAAAGAGACAACACATGCATTAAAGAGAAGCTGGTGGTCTCACTACCATCATTCGGTTTTCCCATCACACTCTAGAGGAGTGTCAGTATTAATTCACAGGAATGTGAAATGGGAACTTTTTGGTAAATTTATAGATAGTAATGGTATATTTGTAGCCATACACAGAAAATTAGAGGGATTAGTTTGTATAATTACTTTTGTGTACATACCACCACCATACTCATCCAGAGTTCTGGAAACGATACTTAAATACTGTGCAAGAAAAGATAATTTCCCTATCTTCCTACAAGGGGATTTGAACTGTGTAATGGTGGAGAAACAAGATAGATTCAGGGTTAACAATGTTAGTTAACATTTGGAGAATAAAAAACCACGGGAAAAGTATATATTCCTTCTGAAACAAGACATGCCCAACCTTATCACGGATAGATTTATGCCTGGGTAATAGAGAGGGATTGAAAAAAGTAAATAGAATAAGATACTCGACAAGACGAATATCAGATCACACCCCATTAGAAATTGTTATAAATACTGGTATACTTGTTAGTAATGGGATGAAAAAAAATAAACCCATATTGGTTAGAATTAATTGACATCAAGACCATAGAGGCGCACATAAAAGAGTTATTTCGTTTTAATTGGGATACGACACCGGACCAGACAGTCTGGAATATGGCTAAATCCTTCTTGAGAGGAGAAGTGATGTGGGCTCTCTCAAGGAAAAAGAAAGAATTGAAAAAAAAATTAAGAGAATTTGATATTAGGAGGTGAGAAAGGCTGAAAATAATTATATCTTGGATCCATCTAATATGGAAAAGCAGAAATGCTGGAGAGATAGTCAGGATAGGTTGAATGCATATGTGAGGGAAAAAGGTAAGAAAAAATTTCAATTTTTAGGACAACAAAGGGTTCTGGAATCAGGAAAACCAAATAAGAGATTAATGAATATAATACAAAGCGAAATAAAGGGTAGAAATTGGAAAATATGTAGGGGCCCTAATGATTTTAAAGACAAACTTGAATATAATTAAAAAAAATTATACACCTCAGACGCGAACAAAAGAGGAGATTATAAAATATTTGGAAGGTATAGAGTTGCCCAAGATACCCGAGCAATGTGCTGAAAAATTTTGTAACCCCATAACTTTGAGCAAATTAGAGACAGCATTAAATGGGATTAAAATTTGAAATATACAGAAAATTTAGGAAAGTACTGCTCCCAGCGTTACTGAGAATAATAAACAATTCATTAGGGGAAGGAAAGCTTCCAAAATCCATGAGAGAGGCTGAAATAATCTTATTGCTCAAACCAAATAAAGATAAAACTGAAATGGAATCATACAGACTCTTGAACACAGATGTAAAAATATTGGCCAAAACTTTAGCAGTAAGATTGCAAAGTATAATAGGGGAACTGGTCCATGAAGACCAATGCGGTTTTATTCCAGGTAGGATGACTAAACATAACATCTATAGAGCATTAACAAATATGCAACTTATTGAGGAGCCCACTCCATCTTGTCACTAGACGCAGTCAAGACGTTTGACAGGGTGGAGTGGGACTTTCTTTGGAGGGTGTTGGAGAAACACAGATTTAACAGGGAATATATAGATTTAATTAAATTACTATATTCGGGGGCGGAGGCTAAAATTAATATTGAGGGAAATAGGTCAGGGTTTTTTTTTTAATTGTCCTGTGGAACAAGGCAGGGATGTCCCCTCTCCCCCTGTTATTTGCATTAGTAATGGAACCTTTGGCAGCGAGCATAAGAGCAGACCATTTGGTGGAAGGGTTTGGAGCAGGGGGAAGAGGGGACAAAATATTTTTATATGCAGACGATATCTTGATCTTCTTAGAAGACCCAGGGAAATAATTATCCAGCGTGATGGAGGTGATTGGCGAATACGGGATATTTGCTTGTTTGGCAATAAATTGGACAAAATCAATATTGTAACCCATTGGAAAAAGGTGAGATTGATCCAGTGCAGGACCTAAAAGTTTTGGACAGAGGGGGAAAAATTCCCTTATTTAGGTATTCAGATATCGGGTCAAATAACAGACTTTCATAAATTGAACACCAATCCCTTGATAAAAAGGATGGAAAATCAGGTGAGAGTTTGGAATGAGTTGAAACCATCAAGGGCCGACAGAATAACCATCATTAAATCAGCCCTTTTGCCAAAATTCTTATATGTGTTTGGAGCATCACCAGTGTGGTGCGAGAGGGGGGTTTTCAGCAAAATCATAGCTATGTTTAGTGCACTCATTTTGGGGAGAAAAAGAACACGGATAAAAATAAAACTCTTTGCCAAGAGAGAAAGAAATGTAAAATTCCCTGATATCCAAGGGTATTTCTTGGCAAGTCAGATGTATTACTAAGTGGAATGGAAGAAATTTGGAATCTTTAAGAACATTCTAGGACAAATGAAAGGGAACTATGAAAATATATTCCAAGCTCTAGAGTCAGGACAATTAAAAGAGAAAGAATGGAATTTTTTGTTATGGTTAGAGGGTTCTGTAAGACATGGGAAAGGCTTAAAGTGGAAATAAGAGTGGATGGGATGCTAGATACGGCGCCGATCTGGCATAACATTCATCTGAAGGAAGTGGCCAAATTAGAAACAAATAGGTTGTCTTCATGCGGTTGTAAAAAAAAAAAAAATCAAAATTAAGTCTCAGATCCACATCCCGTCTAGTGTTATACCCACCCTGGCGACAGGGGATAAAGCCAACCTGGTCTTTATGGATAAAGGGAGGGAAGAAAACACAAAAGCGAGCCACCAAGACTTTAGTAAAAAACTACAGGTCAGAGTTAAGGGCAATGGGTCTGTAGCTGGCACAGTCATGGGGGTCCTTACCAGGCCTAGGGATAAGAGTCACCAAAGAGTGAAGAAAAGACTGCGAGATCCTCTCTTTCCCCCCCGCCCCTAGAAAAGGTGAACAGAGAAACCAGTCTAGGCAGCAAGTTAGAAGCAAAAGTTTAATTAGTAAAGGTAAGTAAAGCCATCCGGATCCCGGAAGTGCCCCACAGGGAGAGACTTAATCCGACAATTCCTCGGGAGTGATCGGAGCATTCAGAACAGCTCAATCAGAGGCAGAGAGAGTTGGTAAATGGCATTGTGATAAAAGGACCTCAAAGCAGTGTCACGCTCCCCTGGGTCAGAAGGAAGCTGCAAAGGAAGGGAATAAAGCTTAGAGTAATAGTCCAGGAAGAGGCGAGAAATAGCTTCAAGGTGGTATTAAAGAGTACCCACAGCATCCTTCAGGGCCGAGGGAGACTGGGCAGCGGCCTGGTCACGTAGGCGCCTAGCTAACATAGTATGGGCTTTATTGCCCTTTTCATAAAAACGTTGCTTAGCATACAGAAGAAGGCACTCAACTTTATGTAAGGCCAAATCTCCCAGATGAGCAAGGGCAGAAACCAATCGCCTCAGCCCCAATAGGGATGGAGAAAGCAAAAAAAGAAGCCTCTAGCCAGCTGAGAAATCTCAGCCAGAAGCTCCCGGGCACAAGCCAAGGCATCCTTCTTCAACCGTGTTCCCATGCAATACAATGCCCCCTGACTACTGATTTGTGCGCTTCCCACAAAATAGCCTGCGAAGAGACAGAGCAATCATTGGTAGCAAAATAATCAGATGTGCAAGCCTGGATCGAGTCCCGGGAGGGCGAAGAGTTAAGAATAGTCATTAAAAGCGCCAGTGACAGGGAGGAAAGAGGAAAGGCGCTCCCTGAGTAGTAAAGCCAGCACGAGGGTGGAGAGGAGAAAAACTGCAATATCTGTGCTCACCCTGCTGAGTTGTGTGAAGACATACACAACTATGCTGAATGCATGTGATTTTAAGGATCACAATCCTGTTGTCTGCAGCCTTCCTGGAGGATGTGTGGAATAAAACAAGACTTCAGAGAGAAACCAGGATTTTCGGCGCTGACCATAGAGAAGGTATCGGAGCCCAGGTAAGAGAAGGAGGTTTATTAGCAACGCGTTTCACCGCGCTTGCGCGGCTTCATCAGGCTTCAAGTGACAGGGAGGGGTAGACTGAGGAGAAAAGGAAAGAAAGACCGAAATCAGCTCTCAGTAAGCATGCGCACCATGGGGAGTTTACCAAAAAAATTATCGATACGCGTATGTAACCAATGAGAGTGGGAAGAAAAAGACCATATCCACCCCCAGAGATTGTATAAAGAGGAGGAACGAATCACCCACCGAAAAACCGATGCCAAGCGCAAATGAGCAGGGGAGGAAGGGGAACCTGTCAAGGAATGCCGGTCCATAGAAGGAGAAAAAAGCTAATTAAAATCACCCCCAGCATCCACGCAGATGGAGGATATTTGTAAAGCTTAGCGAGGACCCTGCGTAGAAAAGGGATCTGAGAAGAGTTGGGGGCATAAATATTACAAAGCAATTAAGGCCGACGCCCCAGAGAACCCTCAACAATAACATAGCGCCACCCAGAATCTACAGTAAAGGAGGTTACTTGAACAGGACAAGACCTGGAGATTAAAATGGCCATCCCCGCAACCTTCCTGCCAGAGTTAGCCAAAAAGACTTCGGGATAGAGATGGTGTAAAAACTGAAAAGAGCCAGTATAGTTAAAGTGAGTCTCCTGAAGATATGCAATGTCCGCCTTCAGCATCAATAACTCCCGTTGTAGAAGGAGTCTCTTAGAGGGGGAGTTGAGGCTCTTTACATTCAAAGAGACAAACTAAGCCATAGTGGATACCAAGGAGAGAAAAACGCTAGGAAGCAAGAACACTCACCAAAGCCCAGAGAGCAAGCAAGAATGTCCGGGAAGCCAGAGGACCCACAGCAGTGTCCAGGAGAGTAGAATCCAATCCCAAGGAGCAAAGAAAATGAAAAGAAGGGGGAAAAATGCCAGAGGGGAGACCAGACAACAAGAGGGAGAGAAAAAGGACAAGACAACATAAGCCACAAGAAACAAGAAAAACAAAACCAAGAACACATCCAAAAAACAGACCAATGACCCAAAGGCCAGAGATGAGGGCAGGACAAAAACACCTATAAGGCGTCAGTCCAATTGACAACACCTCGGAGGGGAAGTGAGAGAACGACTAACCAAAAGAAGACCAAAGAAGTGATTACCTCCACCCCCTAAGGCTATGCCAAGCTGAGTACAAAAAAGTGACCGTAAATAGCAGATAACATGTCTATAATAAAGGCAAATGTAAAAAAACAAAGCAATAAAACGTAGACAGTGGTAAAGACATAGCAAATAGGAATCAATATCAGTTCAACTCAGGGGATAACCGAATAACGCCGAGTCCATCATCACAGGAAGAGGATCAGCACTCGAACTCAGTCAAGCCAGTGGAGCAGAACATCTTCAAGTAGGAGCAGCTGGCAGGTTTTGCTAAGCAGGAGAAGCAGCCTTTTGTCCCGAACCAGACTGCGGACCAGCTGCCACACTGGGGGTAGAGGAGGGAGAGTAAGACCCCAATCCACTACAGAGGGGACAAGGAGATCCAGAGTGTCACAGAAAGTATGGAGGTCAGTGAAGGACCATAGAACAGTGTCCTTCCCAATTTTTCACTTTTACAACCCACTGTTCAATAAGCCTGTGAGGTATAAGTTCTTACTGTAATGTTTATTACGTTCCTTGAGGGGTGTAGTTTCCAAAATAGTATGCCATGTGTTTTTTTTTTGCTGTTCTGGCACCATGGGGGCTTCCTAAATGCAACATGCCCCCCAAAAACCATTTCAGCTAAATTCTCTTTCAAAAAGCCAAATTTTGCTCCTTGTCTTCTGAGCATTGTAGTGCGCCAGTAGAGCACTTAACGTCCACATATGGGGTGTTTTCTTAATCGGGAGAAATTGGGCTTTACATTTTGGGGTCCATTTTCTCCTATTACCCCTTGTGAAAAATAAAATTTAGGGTAACACCGTCATTTTAGTGTTAAAAAAAAAAAAAAAAATTCCATTTTCACGTCCAACTTCAACGCAAAGTCGTTAATCACCCGTGAGGTGTTAAGGCTCACTATACCCCTTGTTACGTCCCTTGAGGGGTGTAGTTTCCAAAATAGTATGCCATGTGGGGTTTTCTTTGCTGTTCTGGCACCATGGGGGCTTCCTAAATGCAACATGCCCCCCAAAAACCATTCCAACAAAATTCTCGCTCCAAAATCACAAAGCTGCTCCTTCCCTTCTGAGCCATGGTGTGCATCCGCAGAGAACATAACATCCACATATGAGGTATTGCCATACTCGGGAGGAATTGGGCTACACATTTTACGAGTCTTTCTCCTTTTACCCCTTGTAAAAAGTCTAAAAATGGGACTACAAGAACATGTTAGTGTAAAAAACATTAGATTTTGATGTTTTTCCTCCACTTTGCTGCTATTCCTGTGAAACACCTAAAGGGTTAACAAAGCTTCTGAACGTCATTTTGAATACTTTGAGGGGTGCACTTTTCATAATGGGGTCCATAATGGGAGTTTCTTACAGAAAGGCCCCTCAAATCCACTTCAAACTTAACTGGTCCCTGAAAAAAAAATCATATTTTGAATTTTTCCTGAAAATTAGCTGCTTTAACTTTGAAGCCCTCTAAGGTCTTCAAAAAGTAAAAACATGTCAACTTTCTGATTCCAACATAAAGTAGATATATTGTATATGTGAATCAAGATATAATTTATTTGGAATGCCTATTTTCCTTACAAGCAGAGAGTTTCAAATTTAGAAAAATGCAAAATTTTCATCAAATTTTTGAATTTTTCACCAAGAAATGATGCAAGTGACGCCAAAAATTTACCACTAACAAAGTAGAATATGTCACGAACAAACAAACAAACAATCTCGGTATTAGAATGAAAAGTAAAAGCATCCCAGAGTTATTAATGCTTAAAGTGACAGTGGTCAGAATTGCAAAAAATGCTCCCAACCTTAGGGTTATAATGGGCTCCGTCCCCAAGGGGTTAAAAAAATAATAATCTGGTGCTGGGAGAGATCCTAGAAAATGGTGTAGTTGGAAAGTTCTCCACTTCCCCAATAGGGGTAAATCCATCTGTTCTAACAGATTCTCTGAAGTTTTTTTTTCTTGTTCTGACCTGAAATGGCATACTCTGAAATAACTCCTCCGTATCCACCAACGGTAAATTGCATCCTCTAGTCTCTGTGAGAATGTAGCATTCCCTGGTATAGGGGATATACGTCAATTTAATGGAAACATTGACCCACTGGTCTGAACAAGCTGTAATGGTTTAGTTGGTTGGGTGTTTTTCAAGCTATGGATATCTTCCACTTGGCACCAGGGGGCACATTGGAGGGGAATGCTAGTCCCAGCTTGTTCAATGTGCACCCAAGGTTTACACCTAAATAAGTCGAAATGTAATAATTTCTTACATCTGGTAGTCCGATTCTACCTCTAGCTTTTGGTCAGCACAAAATCTCCCTTTTCACCCGGGCTGATCTCCCCCCCCCCTCACTGAAGCCTGCTGGGGGACCACTTCCACCCTCATATCTTTGCAGCTCTGTGATGAATAGAAGACCTATGGCTCTGTGCATGTTTCAGTGAGGCTCTATACATGTTTCAGTGAGGCTCTTTGCAGCTGTCAATCAAGCTCCGTGCAGAGAAGCATTTCCTGAGTTTGGTCTCCTGCCAGGACGGGAGGAGACCAAACTCACTGCATTAATTGTGGCCGCGAACAAAACAGAGCCACCTAGTGGCAGTTTTTTCGATTACATTTTAAACATATGTTGATAATTTTAAAAGCAAGAGAGTGGCAAAGTGTCTGCTAATTACACAAGGAACACTATATTAAAAAGTTTTATTTGTTGACAGGTACTCTTTAGAGAAGGCCTGTAGTATTCGTATTAGGATGCGCTGGAAAACAAAGCAATCTGGGGATTATGGCATTAGCATTACACCCAGATGTTTAGTGCCTTTGGAGACTGCCGGAATCGAAAAGAAGTTTATGGAAAACTCACAGCTTTTGTGGGGAGGGACATATGAAGTGCCTCGGACTTGGAATGGTAAATTTTAAAATTGGACAAGCGAGAAAAGCTCTCCAACTCTTTCATTAGGGCCGGAAGTGAGGTCTGAAGTTTTGTGATGTAAAAAATCAAGTTGTCTGCATAGACTGCTACCTAATGTTCCAACCCCTCTGCAATGATTCCATTCAGATTCCTTTTTTCTCTAATCCTACATAACAAAAACTTAAAAATTAGCAAACTAAAATTAGCAAATAAATTAAGGAGGATATGGGGCAGCTCTGTCTCATTCCATTTTCTATGCCAAATTCACCCAAAGAGTACACCATTCACTCGAATTCTGGCTGTTGGGGAACCAAATAAGGACATGTTCCAATGCAAAAACTTGCACTGTAGGCCCAATAACCTCAAGGTTTCTTTCATATAGATAGTTTGACATTGTTTTTGATTTTTCTTAATGGTGTTCACTGTGCGGTGATTCCCAATTTTTTTAAATGTTTTTCTTCCTTTGCACAGCTAAATCATTAAAGGGGTACTCCGGTGGAAAACATATTTTTAAATCGACTGGTGCCCGGAAGTTAAACAGATATGTAAATTACTTCTATAAAAAAAATCTTAATCCTTCCAGTACTTATTAGCTACTGAATACCACAGAGGAAATTATGTTCTTTTTGGAACACAGAGCTCTCTACTGAAATCTCTGTCCATTTTAAGAACTGTCCAGAGTAGGAGAAAATCCCCATAGCAAACATATGCTGCTCTGGACAGTTCCTAAAATGGACAGGTGTCGGCAGAGAGCATTGTGTTCCAAAAAGAACACAATTTCCTCTGTAGTTTTCAGCAGCTAATAAGTACTGGAAGGATTAAGATTTTTTTAATAGAAGTAATTCACAAATCTGTTTAACTTTCAGGCATCAGTCGATTTAAAAAAAAAAAAAAGTCTATCTGCATGTTATACGCCGATAAGTCGCTGCAGTTCAATGATTTAAAGCGAGCGCTTTAAATCAATGAACTGCAGAGGTTTTTGCAGGTCCAGAGGCCTGCCGTCGCTGCCCCTGCCTATCCTGGGGTCCAGTGACTACCGGCAACGCTGCCCCATTGCCTCTCCCATCCCCCCGGGTTTTCTGACCCCGCAGAAGCCCCCAGGAAAGGCAGACAGTCGCTGCCCGCTTCTCTCCCCCTGCCTGGGGTCTAGAGCCCTGCTGCCGCCGCTTCTCTCCCCCTGGCTATCGGCGCCACTGCCCCATTGCCTCCCCCATCCCCGGTTTTATGATAACCTGTTGCCGGGGTCCGCGCTGCTTCTGGCTCCGGTGTGGCATCTATGCATCGTTGCTATGAGCTGTGAGGCGCAATGACGAGTGATGTCGCCGGGGATGGGGGAGGCAATTAGGGGTGTGAATCGCCAAGAATTTGGCGATTCGATTCGAATCGCGATACCAGTGTGGCGATTCGATATATCCCGATATATCGCGATACCGTCTAGGTGACGATACATCGCGATATATCGCCCACCTGGGAGCATTCATAGATCCCAATAGACGCCGCTGTCAGCTTTGACAGCGGCAATCTAGTACTCCGGTGCGCACTTTTCTCATGTTATCCCGTCCGGGCTGCAAAATAAAATAAAACGCACTCTCTTACCTGCCAACGAGCCCCCGGAGCTCCGGTACAGGTGTTGGGTCCCCGGGCTGTATTCTTCTTACTTCCTGTTAGTCCGGCACGTCACATGGAGCTTCAGCCTATCACCAGCGGAGGCGGGACATCGCTGCGGCCAGTGATAGGCTGAAGCTCCATGTGACGTGCCGGACTAACAGGAAGTAAGAAGAATACAGCCCGGGGACCGAACACCTGTACCGGAGCTCCGGGGGCTCGTTGGCAGGTAAGATAAAGTGCGTTTTATTAAAAATTCCACATCCCTAAAAGAATCGATTCAAAAATATTTTGAATCGATTCTATATCGGCAAATGAAAAATCGCGATTATCGCGAGAATCGATTTTTTCTTACATCCCTAGAGGCAATGGGGCAGCGGCGCCGATAGCCAGGGGGAGAGAAGCGGCGGCAGCAGGGCTCTAGACCCCAGGAAAGCCAGGGGGAGAGAAGCGGTGGCAGCAGGGCTCTAGACCCCAGGAAAGGCAGGGGGAGAGAAGCGGGCAGCGAGGGCCTCTCTCCCCTTGCCTTTCCTGGGGGCTTCTAAGGGGTCAGAAATAGTGTATCGGGGTATACACATGCACACACACGCACCCTCATTTTACCAAGGATATTTGTGTAAAAAATTTTTTTACCCAAATATCCTTGGTAAAATGAGGGTGCGTGTTATAGGCCGGTGTGTGGTATACCCCGATATATACGGTATGTTAGAGGTGGTCAAGATAGGGCAATTTTAAATGTACTGTTAAAAAAAAAAAGTTTGAGATTTTTTTAAAAGCAGTGCTATAATAGAAAAGTATGTAACCATGGGTAACATGTTAATCGTATTGACCCACAAAATAAAGAAAACAACCCCCCCCCACAAACACTTTGCGATGGGTATAGACGTAACGTGCATTAAGTTTCTTTCTGCTATGATGTATATACACCTCATATAGCGGGAGGACGTTAAAGGCTTTTGAAAAGTGCCTGTACACACATTGTATAAAAAAAATTTGTAGTAATTCCATCACTTGAACAACTTTGGAAATACTGGAGTTTGCTTTTTTAGGGTAGGGGTCACACAGCATATACGCAGCATATTCCATGCTGCGCAAAATCTGGTGCACATTGTTAAATACGCTGCTTATTCTCCCATGAGCAGACAAACAGGGCTACCTACGATAGTCCTTTGTGTGCAATATAGTTTGGAGTCAGCAGGCATCCCGGCACATCGCTGCTGATCAGTCCTGTAGTACTGATCAGCGTTTTTTCTGTGGTGCAAGTCCTTTTTTGTGGATTATAAGCAGCTTTTTTTTTTTCTTGTACCTATAGGACCGTACCTGTGTGTGGCCTGCCCCACCACTGTCAGTGATTTATCACTGATCAGCGTTTCTAAAATTTTTGTTCAGGCAGGTGTTTTTTTCGGGTTTTAGTGTTTTTTTATGTGAGGGTCTGTGTAAGTGCCACCAACCACTGTTCTGGGCTAAGTGGCAGGACCCCCCCCCCCCACTGACTTCTGCGCCCCCTGCCACCACCAAGCACTAATCAGTGCGCACACCACTGATTAGGTAAAAGCTTCATTTTTAATTTATTTTTTTTAAGTTTAGTTTTATTGAATATTTTAGTTTAGTTAGGTGGTGGGTTAGGGAGGGATAGGGTAGGGCAGGAAGTAAAGCACACACGACCCCAAGCACATACAAGAATAAAGTTTTCCCTGCCCAAACACCCCCCCTCCCCCATTAACCTGTTGGGGATGGAGGGCGTACCTGTACGCCCTCCGCCCACTCCCTGTCTATAACGCAGGGCCACGCCATGGCCCCGTGTCATAGCGGGTCGGGCCCGACCCCTAGCTAGGGGCCGGGACCCGTGGCTAATAGCGTGTGGCACTGATCGCGGTGCCGCGTGCTATTAATCCTTTAGACTCGGTGTTCAAAGTTGAAAGCCGCGTCTAAAGTGAAAGTAAACCATTGCCCGTTAGCTCAGTGGGCTGTTTGGGATCGCCGCGATGAAATCGCGGCATCCCGAACAGCTTACAGGATAGGAGGAAGGTCCCTACCTGCCTCCTCGCTGTCCGATCGCCGAATGACTGCTCAGTGCCTGAGATCCATGCATGAGCAGTCAAGTGGCAGAAGCATTGATCAATGGTTTCCTATGAGAAACCATTGATCAATGTAAGAGATCAGTGTGTGCACTGTAATAGCCCCCTATTGGAGCTATAACACTGCAAAAAAAAAATTAAAATTAAAATAAAAAAGGTGAATAAAGATCATTTAACCCCCTTCCCTAATAAAAGTTTGAATCACCCCCCTTTTCCCATTTAAGAAAAAAAAAAAAAAAAAAAAAAAAAAAAGCTGTGTAAATAAAAATAAACATATGTGGTATCGCCACGTGTGGAAATGTCAGAATTTTAAAAATATATAGTTAATTAAACTGCATGGTCAATGGCATAAGCGCAAAAAAAATCCAGTCTCAAATAGCTTATTTTTGGTCACTTTTTATATCATGAAAAAATTTAAAAAGTGATCAAAAAGTCCGATCAATACATAAATGGTACCGCTAAAAACTTCAGATCACGGCGCAAAAAATTAGCCCTCATACCACCCCGTACGCGGAAAAATAAAGTTATAGGGGTCAGAAGATGACAATTTTAAACGTATACATGTAGTTATGATTTTTTCCAGAATTATGACAAAATCAAACCTACATAAGTAGGGCATCATTTTAATCTACAGACCTGGGGTTTTTCAGTTTTTGCATTTTCGTTTTTTCCTCCTCACCTTTAAAAAATAATAACTTTCAATTTTGCATCTAAAAATCCATATGATGGCTTATTTTTTGCGCCACCAATTCTACTTTGTAATGACATCAGTCATTTTACCCAAAAATCTACAGCGAAACGGGAAAAAAAAAAATCATTGTGTGACAAAATGGAAGAAAAAATGCCATTTTGTAATTTTTGGGGGCTTTCATTTCTACGCAGTACATTTTTCAGTAAAATGAAACTTTACCTTTATTCTGTAGGTCCATACGGTTAAAATGATATCCTACTTATGTAGGTTTGATTTTGTCGTACTTCTGAAAAAAATCATAACTACATGCAGGAAAATGTATACGTTAAAATTGTCCTCTTCTGACCCCTATAACTTATTTTTCCACGTATGAAGCAGCCCGGATGCTTTTACTTTCATTTTAGACCAGGTGATAAAGAGTTAATGCCGGACATCTGCCCGATCGGTCCGGCATTAGCATGGGTCCTTGTTGCTTATAGCAACCGGGACCCACCGGGTATGATGCACGCTCACCTCATGACCGCGTATTAAATATGGGGATGCGCATATGGACGTTCATAAACATCCATATGTGCTAAGGGGTTAAAGTTGGGAAATGGCCCGCAGGGCGTTTTCAGCAAAGGAGGCATATGCCTTACTTGCCTTAGACACTGCAAGCGCCAGTGAGGGTGAGGAAGATGCCACCTTCCTTATTTCTTCCTCACCCACCTCATCTAGTAACGATGAGCCACCAAGGCAGCAAAACCTCCTCTGCTCCTGACTCTGTGTCCCATACTAGTATGGGTCCTCCTGGCACTCATACTAGTCGAACCCCCCAGCCAAGTTTACTGATGCCCCGTACCGGTGAACTTGTGTGGACTTAGCCAGCAGATCACGAGCCTGTGATTCCTGAGTTTGTTGGCGACTCAGGAATCAAGATTGACATCGTCTGGTTCACTGAAATGGACTATTCGGTTTTTTTCAGTGACGACTTTGTACGCCCAACAGTTCGTCACCACAAACCCGGGCTCCTTTTTAGCTAGAACCAATGGATGGTACGCCGTCAATGCATTTTGGGGCCTCGTGCTGCATATGGGCCTAGTTAAAAAAAAAACAAGGTCAGACAGTACTGGAGTGGGGACCTGTCCCCGGTTCGAGGCCTTTCAGAAATGTTTGCATTATGCTGATAATGCGGCATGTTCTCCCCGAAGTGATTCTGCGTATGACCGTCTGTATAAAATCAGGCCAGCCATCGGGGGCCAAATTTTGGGAGACCTATGTCCCTGGAAGGGAGGTCGCTGTTGAGGAGTCTCTCATCAGCTTTAAGGGGCGACTCCGGCAATACATCCCATCCAAGCGGGCAAGGTACAGCGTGAAGATGTATAAACTTTGCAAGAGTACCTCAGGGTACACTTGCAAGTTTATGGTGTATGAGGGATGAGATTCCTGCATTGAACCCCCAGAATGTCCCCCCACTCTGGGTGTTCGAGGGAAAATTATTTGGGGCTAGATAAGGGTGACCACCTTTATGTGGATACCTTTTATACTAGTATCCCTCTGTTCACATCCCTTGCCGCCAGATCCACGGATGCTTGTGGGACAGTCCTGAAGAGTCAAAGAGGCCTCTCAACCTCTCCACTCCACATACCTATCCCCCTGGGTGAGTCCTGTGCCATTTCCCATGAAAATCTGTTGCTGGTCAGGTATAAGGACAAGAGGGAGGTCCTTATGCTGTCCACAATTCATGGGAACTGCAGCACCCCTGTTCCTGTGTGGGGTACCGCGGGACTGGTCCTCAAGCCATATAATGCCATGCAGAAAACATGGGCATGGTACAAAAAAGTTGGCTGGCAACACAGGGACACTCCTACAGTTCCAAGAGGAAGTTCTAAAGGCCCTAATCTTTGGTGACTGCCAAAGCACTGTGGTTGCTCGGATTGTCCCTGTCCAACACTTTTCCAAGTGAGGTCCCCAAAACTGGAAAGAAAAAAAATGCAGTGTGTCACAGGAGGGGGATTCGGAAGGACACCACATCTCAATGTGACACTTGCCCCGTTAATCTGCATCAGAGATTGCTTCAGGGAGTATCACAGTTCCATTGAGCACTAAATGGAAGTACTAAATGTACCAGTCCAGAGTACATTGTCTTCCAAATTTTAAAACCAAACACCCAAAAAAAAAAACCTCTTTACCAATACCCCTGATAATATATCCTCCCCACCAAAAAAAAAATTAGTCATGGGACACAGAGTCAACAGCATTGGGGGTTTTCAAGTTGCCTCAAATGCACAGCGCTCTCTCCCCACCTGAGCAGGGTGCGCATTTGAGGTAACAGAATAGGGAGGGTCTCACACACACACACACACACACACACACACACACACACACACACACATCACATTCCCAGAATGATGATTCAGAGTGTAGGGTTTGGGGTGGGCATAATTTTTACTTTTGGCTATATTCTGAGTCATCATTCTGGGAAAATATTTGGCATATCAGTAATAAAATTAAAAATTTCCCAAAATCTACACTTCATCCATTCCTGGAAAATAAATTTAGGGAACACCCATCTGTTCCAAATGTTCACTTCACCCCTATACACCTTCCCTAGGGGGTGTACTGTTTGTAATAGGCTCACATGTGGGTGTTCCTTTCTTGTATTTTCCTCTGAATGTATGTAACCATTAGGTCCGTAAGCAACATCCGCCTCAAATGCGAAGAGTTCTCGCTCATGAGGTCTGTCGTATTTCCAGGCGAAAATTTGTTGTTCCCAGAAAGATGAAGCAGAGCATAGGTTAAAAATGGCAATTTTCAAAAGCTACCCTTCATCCTTTCCTGGAAATTAAATTTAGGAAACACCTGTGTGTTCAAAATGTCCTCTATACCCTTTCCTCAGGGTGGGTACTTTCTGTAATGGTGTCACATGTGGGTGTTTCATTTTTGTATTTTCCTCTGGATGTATGTAACCTTCAGTTACCGATATGCCATAGGCCTCAAATGCAAACAAACATCTATTAATTCTGAGCCTTGTTGTGCACCCGCCCAGCACGTTTCCCCATATTTGGATGTATTTCCATATTCAGGAGAAAAAGCCCTCCAAAATTTGTAACCCAATTTCTCCCATTACACCCCTTGTGAAAATTTTAAAAAAAATTGGGTAACTCCAACATTTGTGTAAATTTTTTTTTCAATTTACGATCCACTGTTCAAAAAGTCTGGGAGGTATAAGTACTCACTGTACCTCATGTTACCTTCCTTGAGGGGTGTAGTTTCAAAATTGTGGTCACGTGCCTTTTTTTTAAAAATTTTTTTTACATTTTATGTCAGATCCTCGACCTTTTCAGTGCAAAGCACCACTATAGGCCTCAAATCTCATCGGTGCTGTCTCACTCCTAAGCCCTGTTTTGCACCTGAATAGTGCTTTACTGCCATATATGGGGTATATCCTTATTCTGGAGAAATTGGGCTACAAATTTTGAGGAGCTTTTTTCTCTTACTACTTGAGAAACTAAAAAGAATTTCTAAATGATGTCACATGTGTTGGGTTTCTGCTGTTCTTGCACAATGGGGGCCCCCGACTTCAATTCCAACGAACTTTTCACCCCAAAAAGCGCAATGTCGCTCCTTCTATTCTGAGCATTGCAGTGCGGTCGCAGAGCACTTTACATCCACATATGGGGTATCTTCTTTCTCAGGTGAAATGTCACTACAAATTTTGGGGGCCTGTTCCCCTATTACCCCATGTGAAAATGAAACATTTGGGGTAACACTATCAATATACTGCAAAATAATCAAATTTTTCACTTTTACGGCCCACTGTTAAAAAAAACCTGTGAGGTGTTAGTACTCCCTGTAACCCTTGTTACATTCCTTGTGGGGTGTAATTTCCAAAATGGTGTCACATGTGGGGTTTCATGGGAGTGTGTAAATGCACATGGCCCCCAACTTCAATACCAGAAAATTCTCTCTCCAAAAGTCCAATGGCGCTCCTTCTGTTCTGAGACCTGTAGTGCACCAGAGCACTTTACGTCCACATATGGGACTTTCTTAATTGGGAGAAATTGGGCTACAAATTTTGGGGTCCATTTTCTCCTATTACACCATGTGAAAATGAAAAATATGGAGTAACACCATTATTTTAGTGTTAAAAATCTAATTTTTCATTTTCTCATCCAAGTTTAACACAAACCTGTCAAACACCTGTTACGTTCCTTGAGGGGTATAGTTTCCCAAATAGTTTTTTGCTGTTCTGGCATCCTGGGGACTTGCTAAATGCAATATGCCCCCCCAAAAACCATTTCAGCAAAATTCTCTTTCAAAAAGCCAAATTTTCTCCTTCTCTTCTGAGCATTGTAATGTGCCAGCAGAGCACTTTACATCCACATATGGGGTAATTCCATACTCAGAAGAAATGGGGATTAAAATTTTGTGAGGCATTTTCTCCTATTACCACTTGTGAAAAAGAAAAATTTGGATTAATATCAGCATTTTAGTGTTAAAAATTTGAAACCATTTTCCATTTTCACATCCAACTTCAATGCAAAGTTGTCAAAAACCTGTGAAGTGTTAGAGTACTATGGCGCATTTTATTATTAATTCTCTGTGCCCGGGCTGCAAAATTAAATGAAAAACTTTAACTCCCCTTCCTACGTTCCCCCTGTCTTCTTCCGCTTTCTGCGGGTCGGTGAGTCATGCTGCTCTCAGCGTATCACCGGCCGCAGCAGGACATTGCTGCAGCCGGTGATACACTGAAAGCAGAGTGACTCACTGACCCACAGAAAGTGGAAGAAGACAGGAACCGGAGCACAGGACACTGATATCATCACAACGGGGGAACGTAGGAAGGAGAGTTAAAGTTTGTTTTGTTTCATTTTGCAGCCTGGGCACGGAGGAGTAAGGACCCGGGGTTTTTCCATTTTTGTTTTTTCCTCCTTACCTTTAAATCATAACTCAATTTTGCACCTGAAAATCCATAGGATTGCTTATTTTTTGCGCCACCAATTCTACTTTGTAATGACGTCAGTCATTTTACCCAAAAATCTACAGCGAAACGTAAAAAAAAAAAAAAATCATTATGAGACAAAATTAAAAAAAAAAAAAAAAAAAAACACCATTTTGTAATTTTGGGGGGGGCTTCCCTTTCTACACAGTACATTTTTCGGTAAAAATTACAACTTATCTTTATTCTGTAGGTCCATACGATTAAAAATGATACCCTAGTTATATAGGTTTGATTTTGTTGTACTTTTGGAAAAAAAATCATAACTACATGCAGGAAAATGTATACGTTTAAAATTGTCATCTTCTGACCCCTATAACTTTTTATTTTTCTGCGTATGGGGCGGTATGAGGGCTCATTTTTTGCGCCGTGATCTGAAGTTTTTGCGGTACCATTTTTGCATTGATAGGACTATTGATTCATGCATTGATAGGACTTATTCAATTTTTCATGCTATAAAAAGTGACCAAAAATTCACTATTTTGGACTTTGGTATTTTTTTGCACGTACGCCATCAACCGTGCAGTTTAATTAACTATATATTTTATAATTCGGACAATTTCCACATGCGGCGATACCACATGTTTATTTTTATTTACACTTTTTTATGGGAAAAGGGGGGTGATTCAAACTTTTATTAGTGCAGGGGTTAAATGATCTTTATTCACTTCTTTTTTTGCAATGTTATAGCTCCCATAGGGGGCTATAACACTGCACACACTGATCTATTACATTGTTCAGTGGTTTCTCATAAACCACTGAGTGATGATTCTGCCACTTGATTGCTCATGCCTGGATCTCAGGCACTGAGCAGTCACTCGGCGATCGGACAGTGAGGAGGCAGGTAGGGATCCTCCGGCTGTCATGTAAGCTGTTCGAGATGCCGCAATTTCGTCGCGGCGATCCCGAACAGCTCCCTGAGCTAACCGGCATGGTTTTACTTTCACTTTAGACGTGGCATTCAACTTTGAACGCCGCGTCTAAAGGATTAATAGCACGAGGACCCGCGATCAATGCCGCGCGCTATTAGCCACGGGTCCCGGCCGTTGTTAGAGGTCGGGCCCGACCCGCTATGACGCGGGGCCACGCCTTGGCCCCGCGTTATAGATTGGGAGCGGACTCATGACGTACACGTACGTCATGGGTCCTTAAGAGGTTAAGGCTCACTATACCCCTGTTACATTCCTTGAGGGGTAGTTTCCTAAATAGTGCACCATGTGGATGTTTTTTTTTTTTTTGCTGTTCTGGCACCATGGAGGCTTCCTAAATGCAATATGGCCCCCAAAAACCATGACCACAAAATTTGCTCTCCAAAATCCCACAGCTGCTCTTTCCCTTTTGAGCCATGTTGTGAGCCCGCATAGCACTTTATGTCAACATATGAGGTATTTCCATACTCAAGAAAAATTGGGCTACAAATTTTGAGAGTCTTTTTCTCCTTATACCACTTTTAAAAATGAAAAATTGGGCTACAAGAACATGTTAGTGTAAAAAAAAAAATGCAGATTTTGATTTGTCTCTTCCACTTTGCTGCTATTCTTGTGAAACAACTAAAGGGTTAAAATTTTCTGAATGTCATTTTGAATACTTTGAGGGGTGTAGTTTCTATAATGGGTACAGAAAGGCCCCTCAAATCCACTTCAAACTTATCTGGTCCCTGAAAATTTCAGATTTTGAATCACCCGTGCGGTCAAAATGTCCTCTGTACCCCTATAAGAATTCCTCAGGGTGGGTACTTTCTGTAATGGTGTCACATGTGGGTGTTTCATTCTTGTATTTTCCTCTGAATGTATGTAACCGTCAGCTACTGATATGCCATAGGCCTCAAATGCAAACAGACCTCTATGAATTATGAGCCTTGTTGTGCGTCCCCGCCCAACACGTTACCCCATATGTGGATGTATTTCCATAGTCAGGAGAAAAAGCCCTCGAAAATCTGTAACCCAATTTCTCCCATTACCCCTTCTGAAAATGTAAAAAAATGGTTAACCTCAGCATTTTAGTGTTATTTTAGTGTAAAAAAAAAATAAAAATTTCAATTTACGGCCCACTGTTCAAAAAACCTGTGAGGTGTAAGTACTCACTGTAACCCTTGTTACCTTCCCTGAAGGGGATGTAGTTTCAAAATTGTGGTCACTTGCCAGGGTTTTTTTAATTTTATGTCAGAACCTCATTGCAGTGCAAAGCACCACTTTAGGCCTCAAATCTCATTGGTGCCGTTTCCCTCCTAAGTCCTGTTTTGCACCCGCATAATGCTTTTCTGGCTTATATGGGGTATTTTGTTATTCTGGAGAAATTTTTTGGAGCTTTTTTTCTATAACTACTTTTGAAACTAAATAATTTGGGTTAATACCAGCAATTCAGTATTAACAAATCTAATTTTGCACTTTTATAGCCCACTGTTCAAAAATACGCTGAGGTGTTAGTACTCACTATAACCCTTGTTACCTTCCTTAACGGATGTAGTTTCTAAAATGGTGTCACATGGTTGGTTTCTGCTGTTCTGGCACCATGGGAGCTTTGTAAACGCACATGGCCCCCCGACTTCAATTCCAAGAAACTTTTCACTCCAAAAGCCCAATGGCACTCCTATTCAGCATTGCAGTGCGCCCGCAGAGCACTTTACATCCACATATGGGGTATCTTCTTTCTCAGGCGAAATTGCACTACAAATTTTGGGGGCCCTTTTCGCCTATGTGAAAATGAAATATTTGGGGTAACTATTTTTATAGTGTTAAAAATCTAATTTTTCACTTTTACGGCCCACTGTTCAAAAAACCTGTGAGGTGTAAGTACTCTATGTAGCCATTGTTACGTTCCAAAATGGTGTCACATGTGGGGGGATTCTGCTGTTGTGGCACCATGGGAGCTTTGTAAATGGACTTGGCCCCCGACTTCAATTCCAGCAAAATTCGCTTTCCAAAAGCAAAATGGTGCTCCATCTATTCAGAGACCTGTATTGCCCCAGCAGAGCACTTTTCATTCACATATGGGGTGTTTCCTTAATGGGGAGAAATTAGGCTTCAAATTTTGGGGTCCATTTTCTCCTACTACACCATGTGAAAAAGAAAAATTTGGAGTACCACCATCATTTTAGTGTTAAAAATCTAATTTTCAATTTTCTTGTCTAACTTCAACACAAACCAGTCAAATACCTGTGAGGTGTTAAGGCTCACTGTACCCCTTATGTTCCTTGAGGGGTGTAGTTTCCCAAATAGTGTGCCATGTGGTGTTTTTTTTTTTTTTTTCTGGCACCATGGTGGGGTTCCAAATGCAATATGCCCCCTAAAACCATGACAGCAAAATTTGCTCTCCAAAACCCCACACAGTTGCCCTTTCCCTCTTGAGCCATGTTGTGAGCCTGCAGAGCACTTTGTCAACATTTGAGGTATTTTCATACCTACCAATTTTAGGGGCTTTTTCTCCCCATATCCCTTGTAGAAATGGGGAAAAAATTGTGTTACATGAACATGTTTGTGTAAAAAAAAAAAAAAAAAAAAAAAAATGGAGATTTTGATTTTTCTCCTCCACTTTGCTGGTATTCCTGTGAAACACCTAAAGGGTTAAACTTTCTGAATGTCATTTTGAATACCTTGAGGGATGCAGTTTCTATAATGGGGTATTTCTTACAGGAAGGCTCCTCAAATCCACTTCAAAGTTAACTGGTCCCTGGAAAAAATTATATTTTTTATTTTTCGTGAAAATTTTGAAAATTGCTGCTAAACTTTGAAGCCCTCTAATGTCTTCAAAAAGTAAAAAAACATGTAAACTTTATGATGCCAACATAAAGTAGACCTATTGTATATGTGAATCAATATATCAATTATTTGGAATGTCCATTTTCCTTACAAGCAGAGTTTTTCAAATTTAGAAAAAATGCTAGATATTCATGAAATTTGGTGATTTTTCACAAAGAAAGGATGCAAGTAACAGTGAAAATTTATCACTATGTTAAAGTAGAATACGTCACGAAAAAACAATCTTGGAATCAGAATGAAAAGTAAAAGCATCCCAGAGTTATTAATGCAGTGGTCAGATTTGCAAAAAAAGGGCTGAGTCCTTAAGGTGTTAAATAAAAGTAATTTACAAATATAACTTTCTAGCACCAGTTTATTTTGAAATATTTTTCCTTTACTCTTTAGATGGCTTGATCAATACTATTCAAGGAATCTAAAACTTTTCCTGTGCTTAGTGACAGCGTGACTGTAGGGGTCAGATAAATGAAAGTGACAGCCCATGGTCCCCTCACCTGCTCTGGGCCGTTCCGCTGCCATCCTCTTGTATGGTCTGCCTTCTGGCAGGCTGTACAAGTGGATCATTGATATTACTGATCAGTGCTATGCCAGTCAATCACACAGCAGGCAAAGTCCTGACAGGGGAGAGAGGCGTAGTGGCCCTTTGCATTGCGGACTCCTGACCACACCTCTCCACCGTTTGCTGACGGTCTGAAATGGTTAATTTTAGCGTTATAAAAGCACAGAAAATGAAGGCAAAGGTACAGCATAAAAACAAACTATTACATAGTTGGAATAGTTTCAAGGGGTATTTTAAATGATCCTGTACAGTGAGCGGCATAAACATAAAATAAAAATACCATAGTCTGTCGTTATGAGCAGACACACAGAGCTACATGGCCACAGACCCTGCCCTAAAAGAGTACTGTGGTGTAGTACAACTTATGCTTTATTCAAAGTATAGGGTACCAGCAGTCAGACCCCCTGAGATCTCTTGCGCAGCACCCTGGCAACCCCCAGGAATGGGATGTGTCAACCCCCACACGAAAGGGCAGCCGACACGCCCGCTCCATGTATGTCTGTTGGAGAGGCGGAGATACCCAAACACTGTATTTCCGGCTCTCTCAGAGATACATGGAGGGGGCGGGTCAGCTGACGCTTCATGCGAGGAACGACACTCTTCGTTCCTCGGAAAGCCGGGGTGCTATGCATGAAATCGCAGGGGGTCCCAGTGGTCGGATAGGGGATAAGGTTACTGCACCACAGTACTCATTTAAAGCATAAGATCACAGAAAAAATAAAATGATGCTTCTATATGTTACTCATTGGGTCATGCAAATGCTTTTACAAGTCATAAGCTTCTGTTCTGCTGCTAACTCATTCTTAAATGGGCACTGTCACCAAACATTTTTTTTGATATGTTGTAGTACTCATGTACTACAACATATCTCTAATATAGATCTATTTTTTTTTTCCATTAAATTTATTTTACATTTGAAAACCGGCCACTAGGGGTCTCCCTCCTAGTGGCCGGCTGCAGGCTGGCGTGACGTCACGCATGAATTCGGACCGATGCCGGCTGGGCATCGGTCCTTATTCATTCAGCCTGCGCTCGCTCCCTGCCAGACAGGCCGAAGCAAGCGCTGAGAGCGAATTGGCTCCCTGGCCTCACCCGCCTCCCAGCATATACGCGGCGCTGTTGCTGGACACAGCACTTGGGTATGTCGGGATCGGGGATGGGGGGGGGGGTGGTGGTTGTTAGCGCCGCGGCCATAGAAAACAAAAATTTATTGTTGGGGGGCTGCACAGGATGCCTCCAGCTGTTTCACCACTACAACTCCCAGCATGCCTTGACAGCCAATAGATGTCAGGGCAAGCTGGGAGTTGTAGTGGTGAAACAGCTGGAGGCACCCTGTATAGGTGATCTAAGGGCGCAAGTCGGCCCCCCCAGCAGGCATCAGTGACATCTGCCTGCTGGGGAAGTCTGCCTGGTAGTGAGCACACTACCAGGCAGACAGAAAGGCATTTTTTATATAGTAAAAAAAAATAATAATTTAAAAGCAGGGAGGGGGTTAGGGAGAGATCGGCAATAGGCAGGGACAGAAAAAAAAAAAAAAGGTGGGAGCTACCCTTTAAATCTACTGCTCAGGAAAGCCCGCCCACACAGCGCATGTATTAACTTTCTCCCTGAGTCTGCTGTACTGTGTCTCTTCATCCAACCACTGCAGGCTGCTCTGTAACCGCCTCTCTGTTCTCATGCTGCAGTCTGATAGGACAGGAGTGAGCACAGAGGAGTGCTAGTCCCACCCTCACTTACTGGACTTTGTCCCAGTCTGTGCTTCAACTGGGACAAAGATGATGCTGCAGCTAGACAGGATTCTTTGGATAGGGGATAAGTTATTTTTCACTGCAATACTCCTTTAACATTCGCACTGGATGTTCCATTAGGAGGAGGACGCCATCACAAATTCCGCCAAAAATCAGACAAAATATCCTGCGTTATTTTGTCTGTTAAAATGGCGAACGCCTTGAAGGAAACCCGATGGATGCCATTAAAGTCAAAGGTGGTAAGTTGGTGTACCCTAGTGTTTCCCAACCAGTTTGCCTCCAGCTGTTGCAAAACTACAACTTCCAGCATGCCCGGACAGCCAAAGGCTGTCCGGGCATGCTGGAAGTTGTAGTTTTGCAACAGCTGGAGGCACACTGATTGGGAAACACTAGAGTACAGAATGCAGCGAATCCAATGCTGCCTTTTTTTCTCTGAGAGGAAAACAGTATTAAAAAGTGTAATGTGAATTGTGCCTTAGCAGTGTTCCCCTACTACTGTACTGAAAATACTAATGACAGAAGTTTAAAACTACATCTCCCAGAATGCAACTTCCGCTGCATTGCATTCTGGGAGATGTAGCTTCAAAACACGGGTTGCGGGCCTTAGGACTCCCTATTACCAGCAACAATTTAGTGCATCGGAATCTCTCGTTAAGGAAGAGAACGCGCCAGAAGGTAAGCTCCGATCTGCCGATCTAGCTCGCACAATGTCCACGAACGCCGATCCGATCGTTAAGCGTTCCCGCCTTCCGTTTCATACTGTCAGCCTGCAGTCTCTTCGGTGTCCACGGTGAAACCTGACATGCCATCTCTCCAATCACGCTCCTTTTCCTTTCCTTATAGCTGCGATTGACATACGTGTCGTCAAACCAACAAGCTCTTCCTGCCCGGTCCCCTCACGCACAAACTGACAGCCCCGCCACCCAATCAATCTCTTCCACTTAAGCCCCGCCTCCCAGCCAGCGCTTTTATAAACGTCAGTATGATTGACAGGTCGTTTGCCCAACAGCAAACCAAATCCCGCCTCTTTCGCTCGTCCGTCTCATCCAATAGGAGCCAAGACTGGGACGGGCGATCTTGAGCGACAGTACAACGGTCCAATGAAAAGGCGGCATTTCTATGACTGACAGCCGAGTCGCCCAATAGCCTGTCAAAACACGTGTGGAGGGGGTGTGCCTTGGTTCCACCGCGGAGGAGAGTGAAAGACAGGGAAAGAGAGCAAACGAGCGAAAGAAGGGGGGGAGGCCGAACCCGTCGCCGCCATTTTGGGTCCCACCGAGCTGTGGACGGAGAGCGAAAGAGGCATAAATAAGCTGACAAAGCCTATGCAACGAAAATAAGACGCGTTCTCGCCCCGTCCTTTGGGTGGCGAGCTCCTTGTTTTTATACTAGCCTTGGTAACAAAACCAGTAACGTTGGAAAAATTAGACCCAAAACAACCCTCAAACCGGAAGCGGCTTCCCCCACCTTTCTGCATCCTTCTGGGGGCGGTGAGAGCTTCTTCTCGTTCAGCACTTTTTGTTTGTGTCCTCAGGCGGCCTGCTCGGGCCCCTGGCTGCCTGCTGTCCTGTGAGTGGCTGCTGTGTGTCCTGGCGGGGGGGGGATGCTTCTCACAACATAGGCCCGAGCTGTGATAGTGGGGGTGCAGGGGCCACAGCTCCAGTGACATGTGTCTGTCTGTGGTGACCAGACCTGGGGAAGACTGAGGAAACAATGTCTCCAAAGCTTTTCCTTGGTCTCTGTCATTGCTGTCCAGATGGGACTTTTCTATGTAGGTCTGTCTTGGTAACAGCGCCACCTACTGGAGAACTTTCCATGAAAAAAACAAACATTTGGACAAACTTTGTAGTAACACTGACGCTGCTCGGTCCTATGTAATGTCCAGGTAAACCAGTGACATGTGACTTCTGTATGTATACCTGTGTATATTGTGTATGTATAACTTTGTATATTGTGTATGCGCATTCATGTGATGGTTCTGGATTGTGAAGGGAAAAAAAACACCTTAAGTTACCTGTAACAGAGTCCCCCAACCTGTGGCTCTATGGCTTTTTGCATAACAACGATCCCCATCTGGGCATGATGGGAGTTGTAGTCTTGCAACAGAATAAGAGCCACAGGTTGGGGGGGGCTGGTTTATCTTTTTGTGTGTCTTGTACCTTAATCGGACTTGTATTGTAGCTCTGGCCGATCCGACGCTGATGTCTTTATAGGATATTGAGTTCCTATAGAATGGTGATCTTCAGATGGTGCAAAACTACAACTGCCAGCATGCCCGGACAGCCAATGGCTGTCCGGGCATGCTGGCAGTTGTAGTTTTGCAACATCACTTTGGAGACGGCTGTTCTATACGTCAAACATCACCAGTAGCTAGAAGATCCCTGTAATAGAAGTGTATGAAGTCGTCTAGTTCAGTGTTGCTACTAAATAACAGGCATTGCTAGCAGCCGTACAACGTTATGATAATACAGGTAAAAAGGTATGGATGGATATTTAACCAGGTGAAGGGGGTTTGGGTTGGTCTGGAAAAGACATCAGTAAATTCCCTCCATATATTGATCAGTATATATTTCACCCCTGTATTGATCAGTATGTTTCCCCCTATACGAATCAGCATTTTGTCTCCTATATTGATGTATGTAAGATATCAGTGGGCATCATGGACAGAAGGGGGGGGGGGGGGGGGCGCGCCATTCTTGTTACATCTAAAGACTTGACCGTAGTTTTTGTTGATGTTCTTATTCTAGAAAGACTTTGTTGATGCTGAGTTGATGCAACAATTGGAAATGGTTTACCTTGGGGACCAGGTCCTTTTTTATTTTCATCCGGTTTAATAATATAAATAAATTTATATAGCTTGTGCATTATATCATCTTTAAGGTGACAGGTGCTGGTTTTCATTGCCATCTAACCATTGCGTACAATCGTAGGCCTTGCTTACTTGAGGGTAGTGTTTTTGACCATAAGCAGGACTAGAGGAAAAGTGAGTCGTATTACGTATGTATTAACTAAGCCTTTCGGCAATCAGGATGTTGCATTTGATGTTGTATTGGTTTGTATTTTATAAGTGTGCTTTTCTGACCCCATGCAGTGCGGCGTTACCTCTTCGAGGAAAAAGATATCCCCTCCGGAGTCCTGGGCAGCTTGGTGTTGCAGGAAGTACTTGTCTCTGTGAGTTTATTTCTTGCTGGGTTTGTGTCCTTGGTGTCGCCCATTACAGCCCGCTTTATGTCATAGGTGTCTATTGACAGGCCAGGAAAGATACTGAAGATGAGGAGCCCATTTTATACCTTTCTAACTCCTCCCACAAGGTAGGGTGGCGACCAACTTAACTCTTTCCAAGCCATTGGAACGTTGTCGCCTCATCAGTAGATACCATAGTGGTTTTCATACACCAATGGTATTATGTTATTAGGTATATCGGTATACACGATCTTGTTTGCAGAACAAGGCTACCTGGTCAATCTAATCTGCTTTTATATTATTTCCATTGCTTTTTATTTTAGGATATATGCATGTTCATCCCAGGCATGTTCAGCAGATGTTGATTTACCAACCGAATCTGCTGGAAATTTGTTCCAAGCATCTTCTCTTTTAAATAGTAGAAATCCATATAGTACGCCATACTTGTGCCTTCTCTTTTTAAAAACAGCTTGTGATGCACTTTTAATGTCCACACAGGCTGCAAGATTCTCATTCTTCCAGTCTTACAACTACAGCCCAAAAATCCATCAGTGGCTTGTAGTTTACAGTCCACTGATAACTATAGGCTACATATGTGTGACTATAGAGTCCCAATTCCAGAATATTTGGTTCATATTCACTTTGTTATACCAGCATTATAGTTTACTATGGTATTATTGCCCTTCCCTTCCTTAGACTTCAGTGCAAGAGCCAGCCGTGAGATGCACTTTAGGCCAAGCTTTGGTCGTAAATTTAGTTAAAGGGATACTCTGGTGGCAATAATTTTTTTTTAGATCAACTAGTGCCAGAAAGTTAAACAGATTTATAAATTAGCAAGAGAAGAAGCAAATAGAAATAAAGCTGCACTCGCCCGTATTTAGAAGTTTGCCAAAAGGTGCTTTTATTTTCAGTGTCTGTGACAGCTATGCAGCAGGCAGGTAGATGGACGTGCGGGGAGCGAGAGCCGGAGCTCTCAGGTGCGAGGGGCGTACCACAAGGCGACTAGTTTCACGTCGGAAATGACGCTTCTGGTCAGTATGTCATTCTGTCATAGGGGAAGTGCTTATATACAGGTAAGTGTCAATTAACAACAAACATAGCAATTAATTTTAAAAACACATATTCCTGAGTTCCAAAACCAGTATTATTTTGATGGCACGATTGCCTATGATTAATGAATCGTGTCGCACCCTTCACGGACACAATTTATTAATCATATGCAATCATGCCATCAAAATAATACTGCCCATCTAAAATTTGCTGGTCTGGAGAGACTAGAGAATGTTGCTATGGGAGAAGAGAAACATGTCCGTCTGCTTCGTAGAGAAGCATATTGGATCAGGGTCCTCTAGGACTTAATGAGAGGAACGATCTTTCCTCCTACCTCTGAAATCAAATTTTCTGTCCCTTTCTGTTCCGAGCCTTTAAATGTTTGATGGTTTTGGAACTCGCGAATGTGTTTTTAAAATTAATTGCTATGTTTGTTGTTACCTGCCTGCTGCATAGCTGTCACAGACACTGAAAATAAAAGCACCTTTTGGCAAACTTCTAAATACGGGTGAGTGCAGCTTTATTTCTTTTCGCTTCTTCTCTTGCTAATTACATAAGGATCTTATACTATAAGCTTGCACCCCCATGAACATCAACAGCGCAGTCTCATGAAAACGGACTTGTGAATCTGTCAGTATAGCTGCAGTGCCTGATTGCTGTCACCTGTATGACTACTTTGTATTCAGATTTGTAAATTACTTCTATTAAAAAATCTGAATCCTTCCAATACTTATCAGCTGTTGTATGCTTCACAGGAAGTTGTGTAGCTCTTTCCAGTCTGACCACAGTGCTTTCGGCTGACACCTGACTTGTTAGGAGCTGTCCAGACCAGGAGAGGTTTGCTATGGGAATTTGCTCCTACTCTTGCCAGTTCCTGACATGGACAGAGGTGTCAGCAGAGAGCACTGTGGTCAGACTGCAAAGAACAGCTCAACTTCCTCTGGAGTATACATCAGCTGATAAGTACTGGAAGGATTAATATTTTTAATAGAAGTAATTTAAAAATCTGTTTAACATCCTTGAACCAGTTGATTGGAAAAAAAAAGAAAAAAAGTTTCCACCGGAGTACCCCTTTAACTTTGAAATGTCATTAGAGTGTAACCAGTAGGATGATTGCCGTGTGAGCAGACATGTAGTTATACTCATCAGTCTGTGTTTTTGGATGGGAAATATTCTCGGGTTAGAGTATTACATGGTGTAGTTAACCCCAGTGTACCACCCCTTCTCTTCCTATATCACACTAAAGCTAGCATAGACAGTACAGTCTACTTATGCAACATTTAAAAAATATATATATATATTTTTTTTACATTGGTCATTTGTTCATCTAATGCATGATATTTACATTGCACCATGAGGATTTCCATGGATTCATTATATACATGTCGCTGCATGTGCACCACCCCTTATGGTAACTGATCATATGCTGTGACCATCAGAGGGCTTCAAAAAGATATGGGTTATATAGTGGTGTGGGTCAGAAAGACATTTTTACTTCTAAAATTAGCAAAATTGGCTTCCACTTCTACTTCCTCTGGATCAACACTACAGGCTGAACTGGATGGACATGTCTTTTTTAGCCATACATACTATTTAACTAGTGATTTGTTTTGCATTGAGTGTTTATGTTCACAAAGTGCTATTGACTTTGTTAGAAAAATAAATTTACAGACAACTAGTTGCCAGGGCAGGTACAGGAACAGCTGGATAAAGTATCCAACCAAACAGTTCCCTGTATCTTCTCTTCATTGACCCATGTAAGTGTAGCTGGTGAGGATTAAAATATTTGGATTAGTTTATATTTTTGACATTAATTTTGACCTTTAATGTCAAGCTAGTATATTGACCGTATAAGTACTGTTGGCATTAAAGTAGTATTTCCATATCGCCAGGATATACCATCACTTTGTGGATTAGCAGCGTTCTGACCTCTGAACAGCTGCTGCGCTGATTTATTGCTGTTGCCCTGTACAGTGGTGTGCCGATATCTTGCAAAATACTGAAGGGGAGACAGTGCTGAATTGGATCATAATGGGGAGATTTATCAAAACCTGTCCGGAGGAAAAGTTGCCGAGTTGCCCATAGCAACCAATCAGATGGCTTCTTCGATTTTGCAGAGGCCTTGTTAAAAAAGGAAAGAAGCAATCTGATTGGTTGCTATGGGCAACTCGGCAACTTTTCCTCTGGACCGGTTTTGATAAATCTCCCCATTATGATGTCATTACTGTACAAGATGGGAAGAACGCTTAAATTGATTTCAATGTAAAGACAAGTTTAGCTTAGTTGATAAATGATAGTTTTAGTAAGACTTGAGATATTGATGTTAGCAGCTGTCACCCTGGTATTTTCTTACGTTTTGTGGAGTTAAGCTGTAGGATTAGGCTCCTTGGCAATGATCACACTTTGATAACAGCAATATATTTGATACCTGGGAGAATCAAAAAAGGGCATAGATGTGCATGTCAGACATATCATTAGTCTGACCACACATAAAGGATTGTGTACGGTATTAGGCAGGCAGTAATGCAAAAGAACGATTTGGTAGAGCTTGAGTGGATTCCAGAATGGGTGTTCAACAAAGTGATAAAAAATAAGGGTTATTTAGTTTAGAAAAAAGATTGCTAAGGGGCAATCTAATAAATAAATACAAATTCAGGGATCAATAATGAGATCTTTCATGGAGTGGGGGAGAATTCTCTACAGGAAAGGTTTCATCTTTAACCTAGAAGGGAATTTTTTTTTTTACTGTAAGAGCAGTAAGACTATGGAAATTCTCATGGTGAATGCAATAAGTGTTCAGAACGTGCCTGGATACATTTCAGAAGTGTAAAAATATTCCAGGTTATAGTTAGTAAACTCTGGTGACAAGTGATTGATCTGGGAATTTATTCTAATTTACCAGTTATTAAGCCTGGAACGAATTATTTTCCAGATATGCAGGCAGCCTGTGTAAGTGGAGCACCGATAACACCGATAACACTGATCAATGCTGGGCTAATTTACACTTTTACAGGCTGCTGCGGCTACCTTCATATCTGGAGTGCCGATTGGATGGGACAGAGCTAGGTAAGGGACCTCCACTGATCCTATCAGGTGATCGGAACCCTGCGATTTTGTCGCAGTTTTCCTGTTCAGCTCCCTCAGCTAACTGGCACTGACTTTTACCTGTTTTAGACCCCTCAATTAACTTTGATTGTGGCAGGAAAAGGGTTAATGCTGGACATTTGTTCGGTCAGTGATGTCCAACAATAGCCATGGGTTCTGGACGCTGAGGCTGCCACGGAATTTTCAAGCAAAGTTGTTTACACTAGATTTCGCTTGGAAATTCTGCTGTTGAAATAGGCCCGAAGTGTCATAGGCATACCCTGGGAAATCACCCGATGTATACCTCTACCAGATACTGCAAAACATAATGGAGAAAAAAATAGAGCAATGCACTCAACAAAATTTTACTTAGTACTTTGTATTAGTGCACTTCATCAAGAGTGGTGTAGGTGAACGTCTTTTTACCCCTTTTGTTCATGTGGTGGATTCTGTGTACCTGCACCAAGTTTATTTACATATGGGGATAAATCTGGTTCTGATCACATTAATTACTTCAGACCTCCACTTTGTATGATGCTTCCTCTGTCACTTTTGTGTGACTCTTTAATAATGCTGTTTGCAGTTAGTTTAGTAAGCGAAGTCAGGGCTGGTGTAGATTTGCGCCAGTAAGGGCAGTTGCGACAAAAATACAACAAACTGAAAAGTTGCAAATGATAAATTCCTTATCACTGTATGATCTCGACTAAAATCACGACTTGGTTTGTTCTTTTTGAAAAACCGGAATATCGGTATAAGTTATCGACTATCGGCCTGAAAGGTCACATATAATCGGTATCGGCCCTAAAAAATCGATATCAGCTGATCCCTACTAGAAACCTACCTTAAAAACAACCTTTATTTGTCCCACAACTATATTTAAAATTCCAGCGGTAACAGGGTGATATGGTAGTGTAGTGAGTATTGCTCAATCACTTATTGGGACCCTGTATTGGGATCCAGTTGTCTGCTTATTACTGTGCGCCTGTTATTCTTCACACCTTAGCTACGGTTCCCAAATTGTTCCCTTTCATATAGAGAACCCCCATAGATCCGCTGTGTTAAAACACCTAGCTAATAGCCTCCCTGACGTTTCGCTGAACAAATCAGCTTTGTCAAGGGTAGCTAGGCTAATGAGTCCGCAGATGCCGTCTGCTGTTTATTTAAACTTTGTTTGATGTCATTTCCGTTTACTATCTGCCAATCCGGTTATACGGCGTCACTGTTTACGTCTCTTGCGTGATCTGGTGAGCCTATGGGGAAGGAGCGCTCCTTCCCCATAGGCTCCTCATATCCCACAAGTGGAATTCAACATGAGCATACATCTGGAGTCCCCTAATGCAGTGTTTCTCAACCAGGGTGCCTCCAGGTGTTGCAAAACTACAACTCCCAGCATGCCGGACAGCCATAGTGAATGCCTACTACGGATGCAGTATGAACTTATCCTTAGGTTAATTCCTGTTCTGTAGAAAAAAAAAACTACTTGAATTTGAGGACATGATAATATAGAAACTTTGTTATTGATTTCACACATTGTATTGTTGGGGTATACTGCATAAGGCACTCCTGAGCTACAGCCTGCACCCAGATACATTTTACTTACAGCGTGGAGGATTGTCTAGATGAAATGTATTCAAGCTGTAATTTGATCAGAAACAATTGGCTGATCACAGCTTATTAAGTCTTTTGTCCAAACTGATCAGCTTGAGATTTCATTCCCAGCACCTTCCCAGTGGATATAGTGTAAGAGCTGGTTATACAAGTGAAATGGCTCTTGAACATGTATATCCTGATTCCTTATGCATCTGTAGGCTTGGAGTGCCTGCGCTTGTCTATTTCATTGGTAGAAGGGAAGAAGCTGCTGCCAGACACTCCTGACAGCAACCGATCTCTGAAGGGGTGACTGGTTGTTCACGACCCTTTTTAGATTTAGGGTAATTCCACCAGAACTGTTTTGTCACCTCTATCTTATGTGCATACTTTTTCTTTCAGAAATGTTCCCCCCCTTAACTGTTTAGAATTTTGCAAACTTTTTAGGCTTCTTTCACACAATACTGTTGCTCCGTTTTAAAGACCCGTTACAATGTCCCGTTTAGAAAACCCTTAAAAACGGCCATTAAAATCCCATTAAAGTCTATGGGATTTTTTGATTATCCGTTTTAGCCCATTATGACTAACAGACATTATTTGTGACTGGAGAAAAAACGTCACATGCACTAATTTTTCTCCCTTCACAAATAATGTCCATTAGTTATAACGGGCTATAACGGATGAGAACTGATAATCAAAAAATCACATAGACTTGAATGGGATTTTTTTACGGCCGTTTTTAAGGGTTTTCTAAACGGGACATTTGGAGCAACAGTATAGTGTGAAAGGAGCCTTAGCTGAATGAGTGAATAGCAGCATGAATTGGTGGTGAAACTGTACTTGGAAAATTAGAGTAAAATGGTTACCTGGAGTGATAAACTTGTGTAGAAACAAAACATTTTAAGGGGTACTCATTTTGTTCCAATGGTCTAAAACTCTATGGAATTTTGTTCACTTAATATTCTGGTTTGAGGAGAACCTCTGTCTCTAACCACAGCTCCTCTTCTGAGCATTGAGTCTGCCATGGTACTATGGTTATATTAGCCCCTCATAGTTACCATTCATATGTGCCTTATACTTGTTGGGAGACATTTATCACTGGCTTTACACCAATTGTTCTTAATGTCCCTTCAAATTTTGTGCAATTGCATTTTTTTGTGCAATTTTTGATAGAACATCTTTCAAAGTTGTCTACCGTTTGGGGCACCATACACCGCTTTTTGCAGTGGAGCTGTATTTATTATTTGCGCAGATTACATTTTTTTTTCTTTTGCTCAAACCTACACCACCTAATAATACACATACAAATGTGTCAGATGTGTAGCTCACTGGTTTCTATAATTGTGCAGAATGTATCAAGTCTATGCACCATTTTGGTACATTTTGAGAAACTGTGTAAAAACAAAAAAACAAACAAAAACAAATACACCAAGCAAACGGGTAAAATCTCTACTGCCGCTCACCAACATTGATAAATGTCCCCTTTAGTCCTTCTGCACTGAATGTCCCTTTCCTAGTTGAACTTGCTTTAGTACATTTGTTCAGTAGGCCATTCTTATTTAGGCATGTTTGGCTGGGTTCAAACACAGTATTTTGGTCAATATTTTTGACTAAAGACAGTAGTGGAACCAATACATAAATTTAATTTTCTTTCTTCATACAAGGATTGTACAAAATCTGTTCACTTGCTTTGGAAGTGAATCGTGAGCAGTTTTTGATGCTTATTTATTTTTATTTATAAGTTTTATTTTTTTTTATTTTTATTTTTTTTTGCAGATCAATTCCGGAACATATGAACAAGGCCCTAGGTAGTAAAATATACAGTATTGTTGCACAATTTAAGTGAATTTAGTATTTTTTTTGGCTGTTATAAGCCTTAAAGGGGTACCCAACTGCGTCAGCATTCGGAACATTTTGTTCCGAACGCTGAGTGCGGGGACTTGTGACGTCATGACCCCCGCAGTCCGCACCCAGTGTTCAGGAACAAAATGATGCGAACACTGGGGCTGTGAATCCAGTGTCCTACTCCAGCCCTTTGATGCGATTATCAGGAGAATACTGTGACCGCCACATTGGGGGGCCTTATCGTCTGTTCACCCAGTTTTTTTGTGGTAATTTGTTGCACATTATTTTCCCAGTGGGTGAAAGTTGCAGACATTTTGCACAACATATTAAGGGCACGTTGACACTGAGGAATCTGATAGGGATCGGCCGATTATCGGTTTGGCTGATATTATGGGCTGATATTTAAGATTTTGGACATTATCGGTATCGGCAATTACCTTGCTGATATGCCGCTAATGCCCCGCCCCCTGGCCAGAGACGAATGTCGCCGCCGCTGCCCCATGGCCTCCACATCCTCTGGCCACATACCACTGCCCCATTGCCTCCCCCCATCCTCTGCCCACATACCGTCGCCACCGCTGCACCATTGCCTCCCCCCATCCTCTGCCCACATACCGCAGCTGCCCCATTGCCTCTCCCCATACTCTGCCCACATACCGCCGCTGCCCTATTGCCTCCCCCCATCCTCTGGCCACATGCCGCTGCCCCATCCCTGGTGTTATAATTACCTGTTCCCGGGGTCCGCGCTACTTCTGGCTCCTGCGCTCTAGCTGTGCGCTGCACAATGACGAGTGACGTCACCGCCAATGCGCACAGTGACAGCGCAGGATGCCGACTGAGCCAGAAGTATCGCGGACCCTGGTTACCGGTAATTATAACACCGTCGATGGAGGAGGCGATGGGGCAGCTGTGGTGGTTGGACTCAGGAGGACCCCAGGACAGGCAGGGGGAGAGAAGCGGGTGGTGGCGGCAGTCTCTGGCTTGACAAAAGCCGCTGCAGTTCATTGATTTAAAGCGCCCGCATTAAGTCATTGATATGCAACGGCTTTTCCCCCGCCGGGGGGGGGGGGGTTGAAATGGGCGATAACTTATACTGGAATATTGGTATAAGTTATCGGCTATCTGCCTGAAAGGTGACAGATTATGGGTATCTACCATAAAAAATCGATTTTGGTCGATCCCTAGAATCTGAGTGAAATTTCTGTTGCGTAAAACTTTGCATCAGAATTCCACACATGGAACTCTACCATTGGTGTGAATGAGTTTTCTGCGGATTTGTTTACACTGAAATTGATGCGTACAAAGAATGAACCTGTTCATTCTTTGCATGGCATTCCATGAGATCTGCAGGGCCATGCGGTCCTACCACCAAAGGATTTTTGCGGGTCGCCACCAGATCGAATCTCTGCTCGCTTAGTTCCACAAGCAGAGAGTCCATTGAACTTACTCATTGTTAGCTTACTGTCAGCTTTTTTTTTTTTTTGTGGTTTATCAACTATTGCTTTTATTAAATTGTCAAAATTTTTAAGCAATCCCATACCAGCCTGGACCACACTTAGCAAAGTAGCTAAGATGCAGAAACATTTTCTATTGATGATGAACAGGCACCTCTTCGATAAATTTGGCGAACCATACATGAAATACCCATGGAGCTTACATCTACTATCATACTGCCGTCGTGCCTTGTCCGAAAATGGACAATGGATTCCTTTGATGATAATGGGGTCTGTCGGGTGTGGTTATTCTTTTTTAGTGAGAGAAAAAGATGTCGCATGCACTAATTTTTTGCCCGCTATTCTACCCTCCTTTCCTAACATCCGCTGCCTTGCCGGGTCACAACGGCAGTGTGAAAGGGGCCTAAGTCCCTAATAGGGGATCTATCAAGGTTGTTCTTCTCAGGACTGTTTTTTTTTTTTTTCAGTTTGTGGATGCAAATAACGTACTACATTATCAGCCATTCACAATACTTCTGCATGAGGTTGTCCTTGCTGAACACATTTAATGTTGTTCTTTATAAATCTTTATACAGTAGAAAATAAAGCTGGATAGTTCAGGTAGTGCGGTAGGACTGTATATTATCAATAATTGCAGGGGGAAAAAATTAAGAAATAAATTCTACACTTATCAGTTTAGCAAGTTAACACTTGTAGTGCCAACATTACACTAGTTGGAGTATGTTCACACTGCAGATTTCACTGAACACGAGTAGTCTGCAACTTGTCATCAGAGGTTCTTAGCATGAAATTTGCACCAGATACTGTAAATTTTATCCTGCATCCAATGATTCAAGGAAGAATAAGGCTAGGTTCACATGTTACAATGTCTGCATGGAAATTCCACTGCAGCAGAGTCCCGTTGAATTCAACGGGATTCTGCTGCGCTGTGCACACGGTGGAATTTCCATGCCAGGTGTTTCCAGCACAGAAATTCAATTTTTGGTGTCCGCACAAAGAATGAACACATTCGTTCTTTGTACGGAGTCCGCACGAAATGCTTAGCAGTCTATGAGACGGCGCATTCCTGTGCGGTCCTAGTGCCGGCATACTGTGTCCGGAATGTCCGCACGGAGATTCTCCGTGTGGACATTGCATTGTGTGAACATAGCCTAAAGTGCATATTGATATTTGAATAACGTGCTGCAGATTTTCTAGCGTGAAAACTGCAGAGTATATACTATGTGTGAACAGACTTTTAAGGCTGTGCAGTTGGCTGTGTTTTACTAGTGTGTGTGTGTGTGTATATATGTGAGGTGTGTATATGTGGGTGTATATATTACACATATCTATCTTTATTGTCCTTCCAGACTAGTGTTTCCCAAACGGGGCTCCTCCAGCTGTTGCAAAACTACAACTCCAAGCATGCCCGGAGTTGTAGTTTTGCAACTGCTAAAGGCGCCCTGGTTGGGGAAACCCTGTTATGGACAGAAGGCACTCCTCTTCCTAGTGCTTTCCTTTTTTTAAATTTTTTCTTAAATGTTAAATGTAAAAAACTTTTCATGCTTAGTGCACAATGTGTACTTGTATGTAAATTATATTGGTTTATATGTGTTTATGGTTGTACCCATGGCAACCAGGATGTAGATTTACTTTAAATACATTGCTGGCTACAATCTGAAAACTGGAAAATACACAACATAAGGATTTGTAATTTCACAATGAAACTACTGTCTTGTGACTATACAGCTTTACTTAGGTTAGAATCTCTTTGTACAGCTCTGAATGTTATGCTGCTTAATACAATTTAATAATGTAATTTCTTTCTGTAGGCAGGTGGTGTACCAATGCACTTAGGAGAACAGTTGTCCGTGAGCCTAGAATCACAACAAAAGGTGAGTTCATGGTAACAATTTCATCATTTATCTGTCTTGTTTTGAAGAATAACTGTGTAAACACAAGGGCACTGAAACTAGTGAAGATGAGGTGACTGTAAGTTGTTGTTACCAAAATATCTTGAACATCGTTTAAATTTGCAAGGGCACAGTCTATCATACCAGCTCATATCATTTTAGTAAGTGATAGCCTGCCAGCTGATGGTAAATTATATGGAATATTTATTCTTATGAAATTGTAGCCCTTGCTCCATTATTTGTTTCTTTTAAAAACAGTATCTTAAAGGAAAAATGCGGCGCTAAACTTTTAACTCCAGTAATGCCTGGGCTGCAAAAACTAAAAAAAAAAACTAACTTTAGCTCACCTTCATACGTTCCCCTGTTGCTCCGGTATCTGTGTCCCATTCCTCTGCTGCTGCTCCTCTTCATGCTTCTTAGGCTCGGAACGTCACACTGCAGTCAGCGTATTGCCAACCGCAGAGATGTCCTGTTTCGGCCGGTCATGAGCCCGTGCTCCTTACCATTAAGAACACAGTCCTATTAATCTAAAGGCTGTAAACATTCTTTTTGCTGCTATATCTAGCTTGATGCCCTGTTGCTTCTTCTGACACTAAATTTAATGGGTATTCCTATCTCAGCTACTGTAATGTAGTTAAACTTGTAGAGCATGTCAAGTTGAATATTCACTGCTCAAAAAAATAAAGGGAACACTAAGATAACACATCCTAGATCTGAATGAATGAACTAATTGTATGAGATATTTTCATCTTTACATAGTTGAATGTGGTGACAACAAAATCACACAAAAATAATCAATGGAAATCAAATTTATCAACCCTATGGAGGTCTGGATATGGAGTCACACTCAAAATCAAAGTGGAAAACCACACTACTGGCTGATCCAACTTTGATGTATTGTCCTTTAAAACAAGTCAAAATGAGGCTTAGTAGTGTGTGTGGCCTCCACATGCCCATATGACCTCCCTACAATGCCTGGGCATGCTCCTGATGAGGTGGTGGATGGTCTCCTGAGGGATGTCCTCGCAGACCTGGTCTACAACATCCACAAACTTCTGAACAGTCTGTGGTGCAATGTGGCATTGGTGGATGGAGTGAGACATGATGTCCCAAATGTGCTCAATCAGATTCAGGTCTGGGGAACAGGCAGGCCAGTCCATACCATCAATGCCTTCCTCTTGCAGGAACTGCTGACACACTCCAGCCACATGAGGTCTAGCATTGTCTTGCATTAGGAGGAACCCAGGGCCAACCGCACCAGCATATGGTCTCACAAGGGGTCTCAGGATCTCATCTCGGTACCTAATGGCAGTCAGACTACCTCTGGCAAGAACATTGAGGGCTGTGCGGCCCCCCCCAAAGAAATGTGCCCCCACACCATTACTGACCCACCACCAAACCGGTCATGCTGGAGGATGTTGCAGGCAGCAGAACGTTCTCCACGGTGTTTCCAGACTGTCACGTCTGTCACATGTTCTCAATGTGAACCTGCTTTCATCTGTGAAGAGTACAGGGTGCCAGTGGCGAATTTGCCAATTTTGGTGTTCTCTGGCAAATGCCAAACATCCTGCATGGTGTTGGGCTCTAAGCATAACCCCCACCTGTGGATGTCGGGCCCTCATACCACCCTCATGGAGTCTGTTTCTGACCGTTTGAATGGACATATGCACTAGGGATCGACCGATTATCGGTATGGCCGATATTATCGGCCGATAATCACTATTTTGGGCATTATCGGTATCGGCAATTACCTTGCCGATAAGCCGATAATGCCCCGCCCACCGCACCGCGAACGCCACCCCCAACCCCCCCGGCCCACCGCACCGCACCCCCGACCCACCGCACCGCGTCGCACCCCCCACCGTGATGCTGGGCGGTATACCGGTATGGATTTTTGCCCATACCGCTATACCGGTCGGGCCCCACCCTCCGAGTCAATATAAAAATTAAACTTACCCGTAATGGGGGTGGTCCGGGCCATCCATCCTTCCTTCCTGTAGTGTCTGGGGGCGTTCCAGGGGAAGAGTGAACCAGTCCGGGCTGTCCTTCTTCTCCGGCGGCCATCTTCTCCACTCCGGGCAGGCTCCGGCCTAGTACACTGCATAGACTCCGCTACGCCGTGACGTCAGGTGCGTCGCTGCGCATGGGTGTCACTGCGCATCGGCGTCTATGCAGCGTACTAGGCCGGAGCCTGCCCGGAGTGGAGAAGATGACCGCCGGAGAAGGACAGCCCGGACCGGTTCACTCTTCACCCGGAACGCCCCCGGACACTACAGGAAGGATGGATGGCCCGGACCACCCTGACAGGTAGGGGGAGAGAAGCGGGTGGCGGCGGTCTATGGCCCCGCAAAAGCCACTGCAGATCATTGATTTAAAGCGCCCGCTTTAAATCAATGATCTGCAGCGGTGTTGCAGGGGGTTAAATAGCCGATAACTTTTACCGGAATATCGGTATAAGTTATCGGCTATCGGCCCTAACCAGCACCGATTATCGGTATCGGCCCTAAAAAAACGATATCGGTCGATCCCTAATATGCATATTTGTGGCCTGCTGGAGGTCATTTTGCAGGGCTCTGGCAGTGCTCCTCCTGCTCCTCCTTGCACAAAGGCGGAGGTAGTGGTTCTGCTGCTGGGTTGTTAGAAAAAAACAAAATTGCTCTAGCTTTTCTCACTCTTGGTTTTTAAGCTGTTAACAAATGAACACTGCTGCCAGTCACTGGTCACAGCATCATATGATGCTGTGTGCTGAGCACTTTTGCCAGTATTAGGGCACATGACCCCTGTGGCCACTTACTGGCTTTAACGGTCTGGATGTGTGGACATCTTGTTAACAAATGCTGTGTCTGCACTAGATTGGTGGAAGATTTAAGTGGTGGGCTGTTGTATTTTTTTATTTCTTTTATTTTTAAATCCTGTTACCCTTGTAACTTTAATTTTTTTCTTCAGAAACTGGTACAGCATTAGTAACCCCCACATGCCTTACATTAGTCTTATGTCTAATACTGTTACCTTTGAAATTCCCCCAGGCAGTGCATTACAATAGTGGACACAAATGGCTGTGGGCAAGATTGAAACACTCCAGTCATTGTCTGCTATAGTGCTGCTTTCCTGTCACAACTTTGGCCCTCCTGGCTTTCTTCTCCTTTGAAATGTTAGACCTTTTACACACAAAGTATGCTGATGTGGATTCTGCCTCAAAAGCTGCATGAAATCCACATCACTTTCAATTTTTATGAGAAATTAAATCCACATCAATAATTGACATGTGGTTTTACCCATTGAAGTCAATGGGACTTTAAATTTGCATTTGCACCAAATGAGTCAAAACTTGAAAGCCAACAGTCCCAAAGTACACACCTACAAGTGTAATGTCTATGGTCTTTCATGAATGATGTACTTCACACACACTATACACTACAAACATTTTGAACCAAAAATGACACCATATGATAGGTTTATCAAAATGAGTTAGATAATGTTCTGTAACTTTAGTTTTGTCCCCTCTGTGCTTTATTTATCACAAAGGGTATTTTTCATCACTATGCCAATAGATACATTCTTATATGTGGTAAACCAGTACGGTTTCACATACAGCACACTATGGGTTAGTAAACGTCCCTCCTTCAGTACCCCATCTCTTTGCTGACTGAGAGGACATAGAGCACACTGCTTCTAGACAGCTGGCATGCATGGTCTGGATGCAGACTACATGTTGAGGGCTTGCACGCAGAATTTAAAAATTTTTTTTTTTATTTAAGAATGCATGACAAAACATATTTAAAGGAGAACTCTGGAATAGGAAAATTATGGTCCATACTGGCGGCAGTAAAAAAATAAGCGTACATGCCTTCCTTCGCTCTCCGGCCTCTGCCATGATCCTCTTCCTGGTTGCCGGTGGTCGGCGAGTCATACTGCACTCGGCCAATCACTGGCCGCAGCGAAGTCCTGACTCGGCTGGCCATAGGCTGAGCGGCAGTGTGACGTTTTTGGCCCCGGCAGAAGGTGCCGGTGTAGTGAAGAATTGTGTCTTGAAGCGTTCTCACACTGCCGTTCAGCCTATGACTTCAGTATGACTTCCCGACCACCGGCAACCAGGAAGAGGATCGCGGCGGAGGCCGAAGCCGATTACCAGAGGCACTGGGGAGCGAAGGAAGGTATGTACCTGTTTATTTTTTTTACTGCCGGAAGTATGGACCATAATTTTCCTATTCTGGAGTTCTCCTTTTAAGTGATTTAAAAAAAAAAAAAAAATAAATTTCTGGTGTTTTCACGTTTTACAAGTCTTGGGCTTTGAAGAGGAAGAATCACAACTGGTAATTGTGGTAAAAAAAAAAAAATTACACAAATGACACAACGGAATACATTCTAAGGCCCTTTCACACTTTTTTTTTTTTTTTTTGCAGTTTGACAGCCAGAATTTTGACAGGTCATAACGGACAATAATGAGTCCCGATGGACCCCATTATTATCAATGGGGTCCGTCCGGCGCCATTACTTTCTGAGAGATTAGCAGGAGAAAGACGGTGCAAGCACTTTTTTTTCATTAGTAGTAGTAGTAGTAGTAGTAGTAGTAGTGTGCTTCACTCCATGGTTCGTAATTCTCTCCATCCATTTTTTTTTTTCTGGACACAACAACCATAGGTTTATGGGGCCTTCCAGAAAACCTGGATGGAGATAATTGCAAACCAGGGAGTGTAGTGCACTTTTCCCTGAAAAATTTGTGGCAAGCCTCTTTATTTATTTTTTATTTTATTTTTTTTGTTCAATTACACTTTAAAGGAGTATTCCAGGATTATTTTTCTTTGACTATTCTACAGGGGCTTTAATGTTAGTGTAGTTCATAATATAGTGTCTGTACCTGTGTGTAAGGGGGGGGGGGGGGGGGTCTCACAATTCTTGTGATTTTTGCCCAATATTTATTTTTAGCCACATACAAAATTACTCAGGTATCAGGATTTCCAAGGTTGCAGTGCGTTGAGATGTGACATCACTAGTCAGTTGATCAGAGGGAGCCTTTACTGCTTCAATAGGTGGAGTGGCTGCTGGGTGGGGGAGAGGTCATTTTGCAACAGCTGGAGGCACCCTGGTTGAAAACACTGGTATTTAGAATGGAATACAACTCTTGTGTTTCATTGGGTGGGGTTGCTGACGTGTGGGTGGGAGGAAAATGACCTCACACTTACAAACTATGGAACTATGGGTCTTGTAGTTTGAGAACAAAATCAAACAGGAAATACGCAGTTCACAAAAAGCTAGCCACAGCATTGTGTTAAACTCACAACATAGCCATTTAGCCCCAAGACAAGCGCAGATCCTTCCTAAGCATGTCAATTACTGTCTAGTAGGTCGGTATTGTGGATAACCCCTTTAAGCTAAACACAGGAATGGATACAAGAGTCTATTCCACCTTTTTGCATCTGCATCTGACTGTCACAAAAAAACTGCATCACAGGCTACTAAGTGCTAATTTAAGGATAAAAACAGTATTCGGATTCAGACCTCGAGGTATAGGGTGAACTGGGAATGTAAGTAAGACTGGAGATGTAGCTGGTTGTACAAAATGAATTATGCTTTATTTAGATACAATATGACTGCCTATTATCTGAGCAGGGCCCTTGCTACAGATATAGTACATACACTATATAAGAAAATATGGTAAAATATAGTTGTATAAAATTATGATATGATACATACACAGATAATGACACCTAGTTTTGTGCCAATTTAAATGTCCAGTGTCTTGTTAAATCCGTAAGTTGGAATACACAGTGTGAATCAAGTTGTGAGCGTTGCAGGTATGGCACAGGTATTATTCACCCGGCCTAATAGAAGGATATTACCTGCCAGTCAGATGAATACTGTGATGTGAAGATGACATTGCTGGGACTTGCTGTCTTCATGGAAGGGTGAGGTGAGATGACGACTCCCTTAGCCGGCGGATGGCATGGACTTGCGTCCAGCTCAGTAGGTGAGAAGATTCCGGCAGTAGGGGTGATGTGCCCTCCTTTGCAGCAGCGTCCTACATTACACTGGACACTTAAATTGGCACAAAACTAGGTGGCATTATCCGTGTATGTATCATATCATAATTTTTACCATATTTCATTTTACCAAATGTTACTATATAGTGTGTACGATATCTGTAGCAAGGGCCCTGCTCAGATAATAGGCAGTCATATTTTATCTAAATAAAGCATAATTCATTTTGTACAACCAGCTACATCTCCAGTCTTACTTACATTCCCAGTTCACCCTTAGGCTAAGTTTCCACTTGTTTTTATTTTCTGGCAGTTTTTGGAAAACTGCCACTGCAGTTTTTGAGCCAAAGTCAGAAGTGGATCCATAAGGGAGGAGAAGTGTAAGTTCTTCCTTTATATGTCCTATCCCTTTTGAATACATTTCTGGTTTTGGCTCAAAAACTGCAGTGGCAGCTTTCCAAAAACTGCCAGAAAAAAAAAAAGTGGAAACAGCCTTATACCTTGAGGTCTGAATCCTAATACTTGTTTTATCTTTAGATTTTTGGCACTTTGGGTATAGTGCAACTCAGTACCTCGGTATAAGGCATACCCTCAATTATAGCGTGTAGCCACCCGAACTCTCATCTTTTTCTTGGGTGAATTTAGTTGTGGCCTTGCTCACATTGGGGGAGATTTATCAAAACCTGTCCAGAGGAAAAGTTGTTGAGTTGCCCATAGCAACCAATCAGATTGCTTCTTTCATTTTTGAAAAGGCCTGTGGAAAGTTAAGCGATCTGATTGGTTGCTATGGGCAACTCAGCAACTTTTCCTATGGACAGGTTTTGATAAATCTCCCCCATTGTGTAGTTTTTAGAAGAGGTACTCTGGAGTGGGGAAAAAATCTGCTGCTGTATGCTCCAGAGGAAGTTGTGTTTTTCTTTCCAGTCTGACCATATTGCTCTCTGTTTCCACATTTGTACATGTCAGGAACTGTCCACAGCAGGAGAGGTTTGCCATGGGGATTTGCTAATGCTCTGGACTGTTCCTGACACAGAGGTGGCAGTAGAGAGCACTGTGGTCAGACTAGAAAGAACTACACCACTTCCTCTGGAGCATATAGCAGGGGATATGTACTGAAAGGCTTAAAAACATTAATAGAAGTAATTTACAAATCTGTATAACTTTGGCACAAGTTGATTTGAAAACATATATCTTTTTTCCTCCAAATTACCCCTTTTAAGCCAGAACCTGCGTGAAAATGGGCTATAACCTTTTTTTTTTTTTTTTATTTAATTTTTTTTTACACATTTTACATGCTTCTTTCACTTGTGTTCCATTCTTAAAGACATATCCAAACTACACTGTTAAAACACGACCATAAGGCTAGGTTTAGACTACGGAATCTCTGGGAAGAAAATTTCCGCCCGGAGATTCCGAGTGCGACCAGCACCAACTGAATCAGTCGGCACTGGGACCGTGAGGACAGTGCAGTCTCCAATAGACTGCAATGTGTTCCGCGAGTATTTCCACCTGAAGAATGAGCAACGCCATTCTTCAGGGGGAAATTTCCAAGCAGATTTTCCGTTCACAAATTCCGAACTGTGAATTTGTGAACGGAAAACCATTCACTACCACTATACATTTTAGCAAGCGGAATTTCTGCCTTCAATTTCAAAGCAGAATTGCAGGTGGAAATACCGTAGTGTGAAACTAGCCTAAACGTCATATCCTTTCAACCAAAGATTAGTATAGTAAATATTTACATTTATTATTATTATTATTATTATTATTATTATTTTTTTTTTACTTATTTTAATTTTTCCTTCATGCAATGTATATAAAAGTTATACAGGATTAGAAGAACATAGCTGATTTCTTCCAAAAACAGCACGACACCTGTCCTTAGGTCTATGTTTCCCAGCCTTTGGCTGTCCGGGCATGCTGGGAGTTGTAGTTTTGCAACAGCTGGATGCACCCTGGTTGGGAAACACTGCCTTAGGTTGTGTGTGGTATTACACCTCAGTTCCATTGAACTGAATGGAGCCAAGTTGTAATACCACACACAGACTGAGGACAATGGGGGAGATTTATCAAAACCTGTAAAGAGGAAAAGTTGCCCATAGCAACCAATCAGATTTCTTCTTTCATTTTTAACAAGGCCTCTGAAAAATAAAAGAAGCAATCTAATTGGTTGCCATGGGCAACTGGTCAACTTTTCCTCTCTACAAGTTTTAATAAATCTCCCCCGATGTGGTGCTTTTAAAGGAAGAAATTAGCTCTGTTTAATCTATTTCTGGATAACCCCATCGACTAGGTTCCTTACAAGGCTTGCTTACATCTCTTCTATGGCAAAAGAATCATTAACCAATACTTTGCCAGAAGCTTAGTAACCAGAAATGATGTCAGCTGATAGCTGTTTTCTCTTGCTTGCAGCTTCAAGTGTAGGATCCTGCCTGCTAAGTAGGTAGGTATATGTCAGCAGGTGTTTCTACTCCCCAGTCCATGTACAATGAAGAGAATCCATTTGTTATGAAAGGAAAGCTAAGTAGGATCCTTGTCTTTCTCTTTTTGTTAGGCTATCATCGAGTATCTCTCAGGTCTGTGTGATCAAGTCACTCGGCTTCTGCTGAGCAAGTGGAAAGGTAAAAGCAGAGAAGCCAAGAATGAGCCTGTGTTCAGATTGGACACTCAGTGATTTACTAAATTAATACTATTTCAATAGGAGAATTATGGCCCTGCTGTACATGTTAAAATGAATATCGGCCTTACAATTCTGGCCCCAAGAGTAGCCTACAAAAAAGTATTGAAAATTTTACTAAACCTATACTATTACATATAATAATGTTGCATGTTAATATGTATCCAGTACCTGCAAGCCCAGCAATTTTCCTTAAAAGATTTGTCTTCTGTTTCACAGCATCCTGCCTTTGTAAAGTATGAAGAAAACCCATCTCTAGTGAAGGAAATATGGCGGATAAGAGAAAACTACAGGGTAAGTCACTTGGTTTCACATCTGGTGCATTAAGAGTAGTTTGGCTGATACATTCTCCCCCCCCACTTTCTTAGGCCAATTTCAGGTGAAAGACAAACTGGTCTTAAGGTGAGCTCCCATGTAGTGGCTAGGATTCATAGTGTTATGTGGTTTTATCGGTTTTAGGCTAAGTTTCCACTTGGTATTTTTTCTGGCAGTTTTTGGAATATTGCCACTGCAGTATTTGAGCCAAAGTCAGAAGTGGATCCATAAGGGAGAAGTGTAATGTCCTATTCCTTTTGAATACACTTCTGGCTTTGGCTCAAAAACTGCAGTGACAGTTTTCCAAATACTGCCAGAGAAAAAAAACAAGTGGAAACTTAGCCTTAATTTTTTTTTTTTTTTTTTATGGCATCACGGTTTTGCAGAGCGCAATTAGTTTTTCTTAGCAAAAGCATTCAACCACAAACAACAAAGCCCCTTTCAGCAAAGTTTTGATCACTTGTGGGAACTACCCCGTAGGAAAGGATTCCATGGTGGTTTATCATGTGCTTTGTTATGAACTTAGATATTGCACCATGTGATGTACTGGCTGGGATATTTTGGGAGGGTATTTAGTTGTATTTTTGGTATTATTGCAAAAACTGCAACTCCATGATGCTTAAGTATGTCATTTATGTGTAGACATGCGATGTCATGTGATCCCATCTGGCACCTGGGAATTAAAGGATTGTCAAAGTAGCATTTCCATCCTCAAGAGTGGATGTTGAAAACTGCAACTCTTTGTCAGAACCATATATGTATATTGATGATTTTCTGAGCAGTTGTATTTTTAAATGTAATTTTTATTTTATTTTTTTAAACCTCAAACTAAAAAAGAAACTAATGAACAGAATTAATGGGCACAGCTCGATCTTCTTTTGTTTAAATGTATACACTAAGGGTATATTCACATGTAGTCTATATTATGGACATTTTATGCACATGCTTCCCCCCCATATTTGATAATGGACTACTTGAAATCTGCACTAAAATACACCCATTTCCGTGCAGATTTTGTGCTGTAGATATACAGCAAATAATTGGCACTTATCTTCAACATGTAGACGTATTCTTAGGCTATGTTCACACTCAAATTCCGTTCTGCAAAGCTGGCTGCTGATTTATTTTTTTGTTTTGAAGTTTTGCAGAATTTCTGTTCACGCAACACACAGATTCTGGCTGGAATTCAGAGTCTTATTTACTTCAATGGGTCTCTGCAAAAACTCAGTTTTTGCATAATCTGAAGTTTACACCGAGTGAATGGAAAAGCGGAATCCCCATTCAACGCAATGTGCAATACATTTTGCGTAATTTCTGAGCTGAATTTTATTCAGCAGATTCTGCTTGGAAATTTTGCCATTTGAACATAGCCTAAAGGGATTTTCTCATCAAAACAGTATGGCTTGGTGCTGCTTTTCCAGCAATAACAGCAGAGTGGTGGGAGAGGTTAGAGAAGACAGGGGAAACCTAAGTCCACTTGGCTTTGGATTTGCATTATGTGTACTAGGTCAATAATGTGTTACACAGAATAAGGCTTCAATCTTTCACTTGGTTTTGTGCAAGCTTTTTTCTTTTTGGCCAAAAACCAGAAAAACTGCTACTGCGTTTTTTGTTTTTTTTTCTGTTGTTTTCGCCTTTGAGTGGAAATAGAATTTTTTCCCCTTTTTGCCAGTTTTTGCCTGTTCAGGTGTCCACTCCTTTAACACCTATTTAAAAAAATTAAATAAAAAAAAAAAGTCGCCAATGCAAAACTCACATTGCATTTTAGTGGCATGTCTCTCCCATAAAAGTCTATGAAAGAGAGAAAATTTCAAGATTTCATAGAAAAAACCCCACCATAGTCACAACATGCTACAATTTTGAAAAACTGCCACTAATCCCAAAAACACAGTAAGGCGAAGTTATTTTTTTTTTTCTTACGCAATTCCACTGCACTTGCCAAAAACTCTTATACATTGCATCACTTTTTAGGTGAAATTGATCGGTGTTTGAAAAAGGTGTCGGAAGGGGTGGAGCAGTTTGAAGACATTTGGCAAAAGGTATTTGTTTTACATTTTATAAGAATGTAAAGTAGCACATGAACAGTTGATGATATTTGCCTTTCAGGCTAAGGCCATTTTTGTTGCAACTCAGCTCCATGGGAGAGGCGGGGATGCACGAATGCTGCATCTGTGCCTCTCCCATAGAGATACATGGAGAGGGCATGTCAGCCGCTGTGTCATGCTGCAGCTGACACGCCTCCTGCACGGGAGAACCACGGGGTCCCAGCATTCGGACCCCCACAATCAGTCAGATTACTCTCTATCACTGCAGTAATCCTTTAATATTGAATAGATTGTATTAGAAAAGGTCTTGTAGAATAAAAATTAAAAGAGCCAGCTCCCCAATCACCTGCTGCTGCTGTTCCAGTGCTGCCTTTGTTCCTGCTGATCACTTCCTGGTTTACATCTGTTGCCACTCCTCCCCTATTTTAAACTTTCTTCAGTCAGCCCCATAGACAGTGAATGGTTGCTTTTTCTCCCTAGGAAATGAATGAAAGATCTTGGTGTTCATCAATATTTGCTGCTAGTTTTTCTGCAGTACAGATGATTAAAGGGGTACTCCGATGAAAAAGCAAATTTCTCTATTGGCTCCATTGGGGGACACAGACCATGGGTTTATGCTGCTGTCTCTAGGAGGCTTGACACTATGGCAACCAGAAAAGTTGGATCCTCCCAGCAGAGTATACCCGCCCACAGGCACCTGAGGTAATCAGTTTCAGCTTGGTGTGTAAGGAGGATAGACACTGGTCTGGGATTCTTTTATTTTCATAGTTAGGGTCGGGAATGTGTTAGTTCTTTTATTCCTTTTTCTTTCCGTTTTCAGGTGGGGACTCAGGAACTACGGTTCACTGTTTCCCCATTGCGAGAGGTGGCAGGCATCTGGGATGTACTGTTAACCCCCTCTCGCCAACGGTCAGCGCTTGGGGTTGTACCTCATGGGTCCGGGTCCCCCTACCTCCCTGTTCGCCTCGCTATGAGCTTGGCTTGCTGCAGGTGGCAATGCTGACTGAAGACTACATTCTGAAGACTTCTAGAGGTAAGTTCTTCAGACTAAGGTGAGTATTTTTTCCTTCCCTTAGGTCACGGGCTTGCAACATCTGGAGTCCCCCAGTTTTGGGACCACTAGTTCATAATTGAGCAGTGTGAGGATGGGGCTGGCCATAGGGTTTTCCCCTCTTCTTCTCTGCAGGGGGGGGGGGGGGGGGGCACCTTTATTATTTTATGGGGAGCAGTCTTCCTGAGCAGTCAGTGTGTTTATGGGGCACAGTTATAACGTGGCTGCCTTCTGCAGCCACGGCACTTTCTCTACGAGCGCATTGCGCTCGTTTTACTTTCATTTTAGATTCGTTTCGGCAGCTCCCTCTCCCAGTCTATACGACTTGGCCCAGGTCTCCCCTTATGTGGTGACTGCCTTGGAGAGACCCTCCCTACACCGGCCCTCCGGAGGGTCCAGCTCTCCCCCTATTCTGACGCTATCGCAGCGTCATAGGGGTGTTTTTCATCTGACTCATTCCCCGAGTCTTCTGACAGGCACGGGCGCTCCCCTTGCAGGCATCACCCTGTTACTCCGCCCTGTAGCAAGTGTCGCTCCCCTAGAGGACGCTCCCATGGTCGCCGCTCTGGCTCTCCAGACCCGCGTACCAAGTCCGTCTCTTGGTGAACTTGTGGATGAAGTTTCAGATACGGCCTCTGATTCAGAAGACCGCACGGATATGTCTGACATGGTGCGCTCATTGGCTTCGGCCAATAAGAGACACCTTCCATCTAGAGGATCCAGGAACTTCGGACGTGGCTCCAGAAGTTTCCTTTCATTGTGCCCAACCTCCAAGGTTGCCTCACCTCGTTCCCATTCACCTGGAGAACTTGTGGATGAGGTTTCTGATTTGGCCTCCGACTCAGTGGACCACACGGATATGCCTGATGTGGTGTACTCATTGGTTTCGGCCATAAGGGACAACTTCCATCTAGAGGATCCAGGAACTTCGGACGTGGTCCAGAAGTTTCCTCTCATCGTGCCCGACCTCCAAGGTTGCCTCACCTCGTTCCCATTCACCTGGAGAACTTGTGGAGGAGGTTTCTGATTCGGCCTCCAACTCAAAAGGAACGCACGGATGCCTGATGTGGTGTACTCATTGTTTTCGACCATAAGAGACACCTTCCATCTATAGGACCCAGGATCTTTGGACGTTGCTCCAGAAGTCTCCTTTTTTTTCGTGCCCGACCGGCACCCAAGACCTTCAGCTCTCACGCTGAATTTTACGCCCTGCTGGTATCCGCCTGGAGGCACCCTGACAAGAAGTTTCAGGAAACAAGGATGGTTCAAGCGCAGTATCCTTTCGCTAAGGACCTCATTGCTCGGTGGACCTCCTCTCCAACTGTGGATTTTTTAACGGCCTCCCGCCTCTCTAAGGCGCCTACCTGGCCGTTGGCTGATGCGGCTGCCTTTAAGGATCCAGCGGACATGAAGGTGGAGACTTTGGCAAACTTTGCCTTTGAGACAGCAGGTTCTTCCTGCTTTTGCTTCGGCCTGGGTGTCAGGTCTCTCATTTCCGCCAGGGTAGTCTTCAAGATTCCTCTGGAGGATTTATTTAATCTAGCTCTCCGATGCTCCGCAGCTGGAGATTTTCTGTGTTCTGCTTCCATGAGCAGCCACTGTGCTGCCTTTACCACAAGTTACCTGGTAGCCACCGTCCCTCCATGTGGCTTAAAAGCCTGGAATGTGGACGCCGCCTTCAGAAAGTGAGGCGACGAGTGGAAAAGGGTTCTTTATTTATTACCTCTGGATAAGGCTCACAGAACCGCTTTCCGTCGTAAGTCCTCCTTCCGGTTCTGCGGACCTTTGGTACCAACAGAGGGTCCAGCCGGGCGCCTTCATGAGAAGAGGGCTCCCTCCTTCCGGACCTGTCCTTCCGGAGGTCGGCTATCTGTTTCGGCCATTTTGCGGCCCCATCAGGCACCCGTAGGCCTTCCTTGGTTTGAAGGGTCGCCCCCACCCGCCGACCTTTCTAGGGTGGTTGGTCGCCTCTTAATTCTGGAATGCCTGGTCCACATCTCATGTTTCCCGGTCATCAAAGGTTCCTCCGGTTTGCAGTTCCGGACTGTCATTTTCTATTTTGGCTCGCCGTTTGTCTGACCACTTCTTCGCGGATCTTTACCAAAGTCCTGGTGCCTGTGATAGCCTTTTTACGGACAACAGTTGTTTCCGTGGTGGCTTCGTTTCCCCCCTGTTTTTTCGGGGGCGTTCCTTCCTACCCCTCCTTGCCAATCTGCCGAGCTGGGGAGGTGTTTTCAAGGATCGGTAGGTCTGGGGCCTTGGTCCCCCGAGGAGCCCTTTTCCTCTTCAACATGTTGTGGCATAGGGCAATTCTTTTTTTTGCTTGCTTCTTGGGAAATTCCCTTCTGGGCGGAACTCGGGTTTCCGGCCATCTCATAGATCTTCATTCCGGGCGTCTCTGGGATGTGATCTTTCTCAGCCAGTCCTCAGCCGTCCAAGGCGAGTGGTCCCTACATCCGGAGGTGTTTGCAGTGATCTGCAACCTCTGGGGCGCTCCAGACGTGGACCTCTGCACGTCCTGCCACGACCAAAGCGTTCCTCTCTCTTGGTCGGGCTTGGCCCTGTTTTATCTGTTTATTGGTTGGGCTTTGCCCTACCTTTTATGTTTCCTCCCCTTCCTCTCTTTTCGGGGTCCTGAGGAAACTCGTAGCAGGGGCGTTCCCGCCATTCTCTTGTCCCAGACTGGCATGGTACGTCGTCGTGGTCAGGCTCCTGAGCGACATACCGCTGCGCCTTCCCTATTGTCCAGACCTCCTATATCAAGTCTCCTGTGCCACCCCTATTACCGTCTCTGCCTTTGACGGAGTAGCGGTTGAGACGGCGGTTCTGAGGACCTGCGGTTTCTCTTCCCAAGTGGTTCGCACCAGGCGGAGGGCTCACAAGCCTTCCTCTGCAAAGATTTACCACCTTACCTGGCGGTCTTATTTCTGTTGGTGTGAAACTCAGCCTTTTTCTCCGGTCGTGGTTGGCTTTCAGCTCCCTTATGGGTCAAAGGTTTGGCCGTTTCCATTCTTTTTCTAACGTCCTCTGGCCTTCAATTATCATGACCGACCCTAGTTCAGGGAGGCAGCTCATGCTGCCCCTCCTTATCGGTCCCTTTTTTTCCCTTGGGACTTGCACTTGGTCTTAGATGTCCTGCAAGGAGCCTCTCAGGGACATTTCTCTTCACCTCCTTCCCTGGAAGGTGGCGTTCCTTGTTGCTCTTACCTCTGTTAGGCGGGGTCAGAGCTGGCAGCTTTCTCCTGCCATTCTCCCTTCCTGGTTGTGTACCAGGACAAGTTGTTTTCTGTCCAGGTCTGTCCTTACCTGAGACATCGTCCTACCATTCTTTTGTCCGGCCCCTTTTCATCCCTGGGGGCGTTGCTCCACCACTTGGTTGTGGCGAGGGCTGTTCGGACTTGTCTCTGTCACTCTTTCCTTTTGGCAATGTGACTCCCCTTTTTTGTTTTTCCGGAAGGTCGTCGTACAGGACAACCTGCTTCTACGACCATCATTTTTCAGTGGATCCGGTCTGCTATTTCTGAAGCTTACCGCTACAAAGGGAAGATCTCACCCTTCAGGGTTTTGGCTCATTCCACCCGTTTTTCGGGGCATCCTGGGCACTCCCAGTTCTGTAAAGCGTCCACGTGGTCGTCTTTGCACACTTTCACAAGGTCCTACCAGATTCATACCTTTGCATCAGCTGATACTCCTCTGGGTCATAAGGCGTTGCAGGTGGCGGTGGTCCAGCCGTCCGCCTGACTGATTTCCTTACCCACCCAAGGGACGACTTTGGTACGTCCCATGGTCTGTGTCCCCCAATGGTGCCGATAGAGAAAAGGAGATTTTTATGCTTACCGTAAAATCTTTCTCGAAGGATCCATTGGGGGACACAGCTCCCACCCTTTTTCTGGTGTCCCTATTTCAGTTATCTGTCCGAGGGTGTGTTCAGTTACCTTTTCTTCTGGTTGCTTGGACAGTTTGTGTTTTTTTTTTTTCTCTCCTGACCTGTCGGTCTTCTCCTATTGCTTTGGGACTAAAACTGATTACCTCAGGTGCCTGTGGGCGGGTATACCCTGCTGGGAGGAGCCGAATTTTCTGGTTGCCATAGTGTCAAGCCTCCTAGAGACAGCAGCATAAACCCATCGTCTGTGTCCCCCAATGGATCCTTCGAGAAAGAGATTTTACGGTAAGCATAAAAATCTCCTTATTTTTTTTCATATCACCTGGCTCCAGAAAGTTAAACAGATTTGTAAATTACTCCTATTAAAAATCTTAATAGTTCCAGTACTTATTAGCTGCTGAAGTTGAGTTGTTCTTTTCAGTCTGACCACAGTGCTCTCTGCTGACACCTCAGTCTGTCTCAGGAACTGTCCATAGTAAACCTTTCCTTCTCTGGACCGTTCCTGAGACACAGAGGTGTCAGCAGAGAGCACTGTTGTCAGACAGAAAATAACTCCACTTGAGCAGCTGATAAGTACTGGAAGGATTAAGATTTTTTAATAGAAGTAATTTAGAAATCTGTTTAACTTTCTGGAGCCAGTTAATATGAAAAAAAATTGTTTTTCACCGGAATACCCCTTTTAAACCTCCACATGAGTATTGAGCATGTTACCTTCTGACTTCGGTTTCTGTTCCTAGCCAACTGCCTAAACTTATTAGAGTGCTGTGTAACAAACAAAACAAAACCAAAAAAAAATAAGCGAAGTTAGTGATTCGATTTGTCACGAACTTCTCGGCTCGGCGGTTGCTGACTTTAGCCTGCATAAATGAGTTCAGCTTTCAGGTGCTCCAGTGGGCTGGAAAAGGTGGATACAGTCCTAGGAGACTCCTAGGACTGTATCCAGCTTTCAGGTGCTCTGGTGGGCTGGAAAAGGTGAACTAATTTATGCAGGCTAAAGTCAGCAACTGCCGAGCCGAGAAGTTTGTGGGTAAAATGAGTGATGTCATTACAAAGTACAACTGGTTACACAAAAAACAAGCCCTCATATGGGTCTGGGAAGGGAAATATAAAATAGGCGAGGAGGAAAAAATAAAAACGCAAAAATAAAATTGGCTGTGTCCTTAAGGGGTTAATTACTGTAATTTTTTTTTTATTTAACTGTTTATTTATTGTTTTATCAATAGAAGAACATTTTTATTGATTTTCACTTCTGGGTGTGTATACATGTCCTCAGTGGGGACTGTTCTGCACTTTTGTCATACAGAGTAGTTGTGCTAATGCAGTCAATGACTGTTGATGTCTAACAGCTGCATTGCTCCAATAAATACTGGAGAATTAGGAATCCTTTGGATCTTAATAATTTAACCCTTAAAATTAAGGAAATTGTAGCACCTAGTTTACATTTTGTACCTAAAAAAAAAAATATATAGATAAATAAAAAATTGAAAAAACTTTGCACAAATCAATAGTGCAAGATACACTGTTATCTTTTCAGAGAAAATGCTTCTTTCTACATTAATTGGACTCCCTCTCTAAACCCCACCCCTCACCCTTCGCTGAAAATTATACAGAAAAAATTTAGTACCCTAATTTAGTAAATCTTAAGCCGTAAAAGCTGTGTTTAATATCAAGTATCAATATTAATACATGAGGTCTCACATCTGTTAACCCCGTAAAGGAAAACTGACTACTGGTTCTCACACAATAAACCCAATACACTGGGTTATGGTGCAGGTGAACCTGAGTAAAATTATATTTCTCATTCAGCTCCATTGGGGGACACAGGAACCGTGGGTATATCTTGCTGCCACTAGGAGGCTGACACTAGGCATACAAAAAAGAAGTCTGCCCCTCCCAGCAGGGTATACCCCACCTCCTGCCTTAGAGACACTCTGTTTTAGCTTAGTGTTATAGGAGGCAACACGGCCCTGGATTGCTCCAGGCCTGGTCATTTTATTATTTTTTAGAGTTAGTGTTTAGACTTTTTATTTTATTTTTTCTAGGTAGGTGCGACAGAAGCATGGCGCTACTTGTTTCCCCACATGCGACTGAAGGGCACGGTTCCATACTGTATGGTCCGTTAACCCTTCCTCGCCACCGGCCAGCACCAGGTTGTACCTTGGGTCCTGGTCACCTATTGCCTCTGCTCGCCCCGCTTAAAGAAGCCTGGCATGATGCAGCAGGCTTAGTCTGGCGAAGACTGCTGGGGACAGACCTTCTCAGGAGGTAAGTATACCTCCATGTTCAGGTAAGTTTTTCCCTACACCCCTTACCCCTCTCCCCTCTCTATCTAGGGCTACCCCAAGGGGGGACAAGTCTTTATTTGGGGGGGGGGGGACCCCTTATGATGTGGGGTAAGGACAGCGAGGGGACCTTTCCTAGGACAGTCTGTTCTCTGTATGTTACTGCGGGCTGCAGCTCCTCACACATGGTGAGCTAGCTGCAGGCCCCCCCAGACAGCATTGCAGCGTCCAGTTAACTATCCAGCAGCCGTTCCCGCAGGGAGGCGGCTGCCGGCTCTTCTGTCAGGGCATCGTGTACGGCCTGGACCAGGCCGCTAATTTAGCCCGCGGCTTCGGCCTGGTCCCGGCCGAAATTAGCTCCGCCCCGCGGGCGGTCTCCGCTGATTCCAGCAGCAGTCCTTACTGGGAGATGGCTGCTGAATTCATGTAAGGATGCATGGTGAGACCGGGACCAGACCGCTGCTTTGTCAGCAACTTAGCCTGGTCCCGGCCGAGTGTGGCTCCGCCCCGCGGGCGGTTGTCTGCTTCTCCGGCAGCCGTCCCCGCAGAGGGAGACGGCTGCCGACTTCACTGTTGGTCTGTTCGGCCGGGACCAGGCCGATACTTTAGCCTGGTGGGAACTTTTCCTGTCCGGGCTGCTTTCGATTCAATACCCTACAGGGCCCTCCGGCGGAGCTTAGCTCTGCTTCCTCCACCGTTTCGGAAGGCGCCGCCGCTTAGCACACCGGCCTCCCGAAGCTGCAGCCCGGCGGGGGCTTCTCCTGTCCGGGCTGCTTTTCGTTTTCAATGTCCTAGCGGGGCCTTCCGGCGGAGTGTAGCTCCACCCCCTTCACCTTTTTGGGAGGCGGCGTCGCTTTACTCGCCGGCCTCCCGAAGCTGCGGCCCTGCAGGAGCTTCCCCTGTTCGGGCTGCTGTTCTGGCTATTAGCCTCGGGGCTATGCGGTTTCGCCGCTACTGCTCCTTGCCGCCGCCACTTCCGAGGCTGCCCGCTATCTGTTTTATTCCTCCTCTGAGGAGAATTGATTGCGGGACTTAAGTCCCCATTGGACAATTGGTGTAATGATACACCGATATATAAAAATAAAAAATTTGGGGTACTCTGGGCCTTCTTATGGCCAATCCTTATTTTTGGTTTACTTTTCATGCCTGCAGTCCTGGGTTCCTAGGGTCACTCATCTAGCAGCTGGCCCACTGGTACCTCCCTACTGTGCGAGATGTCCAATGGCATGTCTCACCATACCTGCAGGCGGACCCATACCGGTAAGCCAGACGGGGGTCTCTCACGACTGATGTATTGTCGCTACATTCAGATACCCCTCTGCTGAGTGCGGTATAGGTGGAACTGACTCATACCAGTAAGCCAGACAGTGGTCTGCATGGTTTCCTTGGCCATTTATCATATGTCTCACGGCTGAGATGCCTGTGGCTGCAGTTCCGATACCCCACTGCTGAGTGCGGTATATGGAGAACTGACCGATGTCTCTTCAGGACCCCTCGGACCCTGCTCCGGAGGTTTCCTTTGCCAGTACTCCTCGTTCTGCTAAGTTTTCCATCCTCATAAGGAGTTTGATGTGCTTCTGGAGACCGCCTGGAAGCTTCCGGAGAAGCGCTTCCGAGGCACTAAACGGTTAAAGACTTTGTATCCATTCCCTCAGGACCTTATCACTAAATAGACAGTTCCACCATCTGTGGACCCCCCCAGTCTCCCGTTTATCCAAATCCACCACCCTACCATGGGCGGATGCCGCTTCCTTAAGGATCTCGCGGACAAGCGGGTCGAGAATTTAGCCAAATACGCATTTGAAGCGGTGGGGTCCTCCCTGTTTCCGGCCTTCTCTTCCTGGGTTGCGAAGGCCTTAGCGGTGTGGGCTTCTCGGCTTCGTCAAGGTCTGTTGTCCGTGGCCTCCCCGGATGATCTGGCTGAGGTTGCTCGTCAGGTCTCAGACGCAGGTGAATATTTATGCCAGGTTTTGTTGGAGTCTGCTCGCTGTGCGGCTGTCGCGACTGGCAATCTAGTCGCCATTCGTCGCTCCATGTGGCTCAAAGCTTGGAACGCCGATTCGGCTTCAAAGAAATCTCTGACGGCAATGGCCTTACTGGCGGTCGCCTTTTTGGGAAAAGGGTAGACGTCATCATCTCTGAGGGTACAGGAGGTAAAAGTTCTTTGCTTCCCCAGAACCAGGCTCGCCACACTGCGGGGGTTTTTCGTAAGTCAACCTCCTTTCGGTCCTTTCGCCCCCTGGGTCAGGGGCGCCAGGAAAAATCGTGCCCCTCGCAAGGTAGGCAGGGCCTTCCTTCAAACTTCGCTCCTCCCGGAAGCAGGATAATCGTTCCAACCGATTTCCCGCTAAATCAGGAACCCGCAAACCTGCCTCGACCTGAAGGGGCGCCCCCACCTGGGACTCCGTCTCGGGTGGGCGGTCGCTTACTACTTTTTCGGAATGTCTGGTTGGCTTGGGTTCGGGACGTCATCTTCGCCGGTTACCGAATAGAGTCCGCTTATTTTCCCCGGGATCGTTTTTCGATCCCGGCCTCCTTGTTCACCTACACTGGCCGCAGGTTTTCATTCTGCCATTCGCACTCTGCTGCAACAGGGTGTTATTGTGCCCATTCCACCTCAGGACCGTTTCAGGGGTTTCTATTCAAACCTCTTCGTTGTGCCTAAAAAGGTGGATTCAGTCCGTCCGATTTTGGACCTGAAACTCCTCAACCGGCATCTTCGCCACTTCCGTATGGATTCACTACGGTCGATCGTGGCATCCATGGATCAGGGCGAATTCCTGTCTTTAGTGGACATTCGGGATGCGTATCTACACATTCCGATTTTTCCTCATCAACGTTTCCTCCACTTTGCCGTTCCGCAGGGTCACTTTCAATTTGTGGCTCTGCCCTTCGGCCTGGCCACTGCCCCCCATGGTCCTGGCGGCTGTCATGGCCATTCTCAGGTCCCGGGGGGGGTGTCTGTTCCTCCTTACCTGGACGACTTGCTTATCAAGCCCCGTCCCGGATCCAGAACGAGGAGAGTCTCCGCATCATCCTGCTGACCCTAACCGGGTGGCTGATCAACGAGGAGAAATCCAACCTTTCTCCCTCCCGGTCTCTGGTCTTCTGGGCCTCCGGTTCGATACCGGGAAGGCCCGAATCTTCCTCCCTCAGGACAAGCGAAGTGCTCTGCTGTCTGGGCAGGATGGTGGCAGCCATAACGGCGGTTCCGTTTGCACAGTTCCTTGCCGTCTGCTTCAGTGGGCTATTCTGTCTCTGTGGGACGGATCCCCCCTGTCCTTCGATCATCGAATTCGTCTGCCCACCTCGGCTCGCCAGTCTCTTCTTGGTGGCTACACTCTCCCCTCCTTCAGAGCGGCCGCTCGTTTCTACAGTTGAACTGGCTGGTTCTGACAACGGATGCGAGCCTCCTCGGTTGGGGGGGGTGTCCTCCTGGACCGGACGGTCCAGGGCCGGTGGTCACCTCGGGAAGCCAGGCTTCCTATCAATGTCCTGGAGATCCGGGCGATATTCCTTTGTCTCCGACACTGGGAGTCTCTTCTTCGGGGTTGCCCGGTTCGCATTCAGTTGGACAACGCCACGGTCGTGGCGTATCTCAGCCGCCAAGAGGGCACTCGCAGCAGTGACAGAGGTGTCCAAGATTGACCTGGGCATGGTTCCCTCCATATCAGCGATCCACATTCCGGGGGTGGACAATTGGGAGGCGGACTTTCTAAGTTGCTCCTCCCCCGATCCAGTGGAGTGGTCCCTTCACCCAGAGGTGTTCGAGTCCATTTGCTGTCGTTGGGGGATTCCGGACGTGGACATCTTTGCATCCCGCTTAAACCGGCAGGTTCCAAGCTTCGTGGCAAAGTCCAGAGATCCTCTGGCGCTGGCCGCAGACGCCCTCGTCATTCCCTGGTCTCGGTTCCTTCTCCCGTACCTGTTTCCGCCAATTCCCCTCCTTCCCCGAGTGCTCAGGAAACTCAAGGTGGAAGGTGTATCGGCCATCCTAGTGGCTCCAGATTGGCCCTGCCGATCTTGGTACGCCGACTTAGTGCGGCTCGTGGCGGACGTTCCCTTCCGACTACCAGATCGCCTCAACCTTCTGTCTCGGGGTCCTCTTTACCACCCCAATTCCCAGCCGCTACGTTTGACGGCATGGCGGTTGAAACCGCGGTGTTGACGGCTCGCGGTTTCTCATCTGAGGTTATTCGCACTATGTTCAGGGCAGGTAAGCCATCCTCAGCTAGGATCTACCATAGGACTTGGCGGGCTTATTTTCGGTGAGGCCCGCTCGCTTTTCACAGTTCGCTTTTCCCTGCCGAACCTTCTGGCGGTTCTGCAGTCGGGTCTTGGCTCTTAGTTCCCTCAAGGGTCAAGTGTCGGTGCTGTCTATTCTTTCAGCGGCCTCTGGCTTCTGACTCATCGGTTCACACCTTCCTCCAAGGAGTAGCTCACGAGATTCCTCCCTACAGGTCTCCTAATCCCCCTTGGGACTTAAATTTGGTCCTGAATGCCTTGCAATCCGTTCCGTTCGAGCCTATCCGCGATGTTTCTCACAGTTTCCTTCCTGGAAGGTCGTCTTTTTGGTAGCGGTTACCTCGATCCGTCGGGTGTCGGATTTGGCAGCTCTTCTTGTCAACCTCCCTTCCTGATTCTTCATCAAGACAAGGCAGTACTTCGGTCGGTTCCTTCCTTTCAACCGAAGGTGGTTTCGTCCTTTCATCTGAACGGGAATATCGTTCTCCCTTCCTTCTGCCCTGCTCCGTCTCATCCTAAGGAGCGTTCTCTCCACAATCTGGATGTGGTACGAGCCTTACAAGTTTACCTCAAGGCCACCTCTTCTTCCGACGGTCGGAGTCGCTGTTTGTCCTTCCGGAGGGCTGACGCAAAGGTTTGCCGGCTTCTAGGGCCACCATCTCCAGATGGATCTGGTCCGCCATTTCTGAAGCATACCGTTCCAAGGGGAAGGATCCTCCCTTCCGGGTTACGGCTCACTCCACTCGCTCTGTGGGGGTCTCTTGGGCGGTCTTTAACAGGGCTTCGGCCCTACCGGTGTGTAAGGCGGCTACTTGGTCTTCGATGCACATGTTCACCAAGTTTTATCAAGTGCACACTTCTGCATCCGCCAACGCCTCTTTAGGGCGTAAGGTCTTGCAGGCAGTGGCGGCTCTGCTGTCCGCTTGATTCTGGGTTACATGGTTTCCCACCCCCGGGGACTACTTTGGTATGTCCCACGGTTCCTCTGTCCCCCAATGGAGCTGAATGAGAAAAGGAGATTTTTTTACACTTGCCATAAAAGCTCCATTGGGGGACACAGCTCCCACCCTGTGTTGTTAGTTGTGATGTGAGAGTTGCTCACCTGTCAGTCTGTTGGTTAGTTGTTTGACTGGGCGCCCTCCGGACTCTGTATTTTTCGGTTCCTCCTATTGCTTTGGGACTAAAACTGAGTGTCTCTAAGGCAGGAGGTGGGGTATACCCTGCTGGGAGGGGCTGACTTCTTTTTAGTATGCCTAGTGTCAGCCTCCTAGTGGCAGCAAGATATACCCATGGTTCCTGTGTCCCCCAATGGAGCTTCTGAGAAAAAGATTTTACGGTAAGTGTAAAAAAATCTCCTTATTATTTACAAAAATTGGTCTAGTCGTTTTTGTGTTACAGGCTCCATTGCTTATATGCAAATATGTCCTTTTGTGCAATGGAGGCAGGAGCCAGCTTTCCAATCTTTCCTGCCTTCATCTTCGATGCTCTCATATTCCCACCCATCTTCTGCTTTTGCATAAATCTTCACTCTTCCGTCCTAATGGTGTGAGAGCCTGTTCCCATGTGAGCGCTCTGCTAGAATATTTATATATCAATACCTTCCTCCTCCATTCCTCTGCACATCCCAGTGACATGGAGCCTATGCCCATGTAACCACATTGCTATTCTAGCAGTGCATAATAATAAAGGGACGATTGCATCAGACCTTTATACCAAAGTTGTGTTCATCCTTAAGGGGTTAAGTTTGCTAATGTTGCTCTCCATTTTTATTTTCATTTAATTTAGCTACACAATGCAGCTAATGCCAATCAGAAAGAAAAATATGAAGCAGACTTGAAGAAGGAGATTAAGAAGCTTCAGGTTGGTTTAGTCTATTGTGTAGGTTGCACATTTCAAAATTGCACAAATGCTTTATAGATCATTGATATAATGTAGAGAATACTATATGTATATTTGTAATATACATTGATTAAAAAATGTGTATATTTTTAGATGAAAAATGCTGTCCCTGCATCTATTGCCTGTGTGTCTCTATGAGGAGTCCAAATACAGGAAGGGATGGCAGGACAAGCAGGGCTCTGTGCAGACTCCTGGCTTGTCAATCATTCTGAGGTGTGAGCCGCGGAGCCCTGCCTGTCCTCAGTGCACGGAGCCCTGCCTGTCCTCAGTGCACGGAGCCCTGCCTGTCCTCAGTGCACGGAGCCCTGCCTGTCCTCAGTGCACGGAGCCCTGCCTGTCCTCAGTGCACGGAGCCCTGCCTGTCCTCCCTCACTTCCTGTATTTGGACTCCTCACAGAGACACACAGACAATCGCTGAAGGGACAAATATATACACATTTTTTTTTTGACCAATGTATATTACAAATATACATATAGTATGTATAGGGGCAGATTCTAACTGGTTACATACTTCCTCTTCTAAATGAGACTGTGCTAACATTTCTGAACCTTATTGCAGAGATTGCGGGACCAAATAAAGACATGGGTGGCATCCAATGAGATCAAAGACAAGAGGCAGCTTATAGAAAATCGAAAACTAATAGAAACGGTAAAGAAAAGTGGTATTGTAAAAGAAGCATTACCATTTTTTATTTATATTTTTTTTATTTTGATATTGTCTTTAAGAGGGAGGTACTCCAAGTAAGCTATAGTAACCCCAAGCAATTGCCTGTTATGTAGCCTGCCATAAATGTAGTGAAACATCTTATAAATTGCTTACTTAGCTGCTCTTAGAGAGGGGGACCCTGAGGGGTGTTGTCATGATGAGAGAACCTCCTTTACTCATTGTGCTTGGCAGTATGTGGGCAGGAGGATGGCATGGTTTCAGTTGACTATGATGAAAGCATGAAATGTCCCTATGAGTTAGAATTTAAAAATTTGTGATTCAGTAATCCTTTGTTTACGACTTGTCCGTCTGTACCATCAGCATGCTACAGCACCCAAAACAGGCTTGCGTTTCACCCTTGAAATACAGAGATAATCTAAGGTTATTCCTCACAAGGAATGTTGTCGCACTCTGCTACAGTTGTGGTTTACAGTTTAGGTAAATAATAACTTTGCATGCATATACATATGCATGCTTTTCCCTTGAAGTGTGGTGACATATTTATCCCGCTAAGATTCTTGTGCTATACTCAACTGTAGGGTCTACTAACAGGGCACACCCAACCCGTATTCAGCTGTTAGCATTTCTGAGCTATGATTTGTATGTATATTTGCTCTGAAGTATTGCTGCAAGAGAAATATTTTTTGCAAGCTTTCCTTGCTAATGCTGTTTGAGTTCAGTTATTTGCTTGAATGGATATTCAAACGTAATTCAGCTTGTGTACTCCAAAGGATGGGGCATAAGTTTCTGATCATGGGGGGTCCAACTGCTGGCACCTCACTTTTGATCTCCTGTGCAGGCTCCATCCCTTTTCCACAATGCACTCCGGACCCACCCTCTGAGACGTTCTCTTGTACAGAAGTGAAAAGAATATAAAGAATATTTGTAAGCTCCATTTCTCATTGGGCTCCATTGGGGGACACAGAGACCGTGGGTATATGCTGCTGCCACAAGGAGGCTGACACTAGGCAACAAAAGAAAGTCAGCTCCAGCAGGCTATTCCCCGCCTACAGACTCTGAGCTATCAGTTTTAGCTTAGTGTCCATAGGAGCCAGCCACAAGTCTGGATTTTCTTATTTTTTAGTTTAGGGACGTGTATATAGATTATTTTTTTGTTTACTTTCACTTCGGCCGCCTCAATGTATGAAGCGACCGGAGCGCCGGGGGTTTGTTTCTCTGTTGGCTGCGCTGCATGTGCATGGTCGGCAGTTTTTTTTCTCTCTCCAGCCGCACTCCAGGTGAAGCGACCGGAGCACAGGGGGTCCTTAATTGCGGCTGCGGCCTAATCGCGGCACTTAGCTCTGCCCACTCGGCAGGGGTCCGGCCCCTTTCTCTCCTCGTCCTATGGGTTTTCAGCACGCGCACTGGGGTGGTCACGATCTTCCTATCAGTGTGCTGCCTGGGTCAATTCTGTCCAATGAGGGCCAGGCTGGTGCTGGCTCTGCCCCCCTGTTCTTTAGGTTTAGCCCTCCCTTGTCGCTCGCTCGCTCTGTCTGTCGCTCGCTCTGTCTGTCTCTTTACAGGTTGGAGTTCGTTTGTCCCTGTTCCGGGACGTTTGGTCTGCCCACGTGCAGGACTCTTGGGTCCGAGATGTCATTTCCGATGGCTATCAGATACAGTTTTCTTCCCTTCCAAGGGATTGCTTTTTTTCGATCCCGCCTTCCT